>NC_048896.1:56385402-56629013 GCF_011077185.1 Oxyura jamaicensis | reverse complement strand
AACCAAACCAAACCCAAATCAAACTGAACCCAACCAAACCGAACCCAAACCAAAACCAAGCCTAGACCAAACCCAAACAAAACACAAACCCCAGTCCAAACCAAACCAAACCAAACTAAACCAAACCAAACCAAACCAGTACAACCCAAACCCAAACCCAACCCACCCCAGCCCGTCTGGCCTCACACCCTCGGGGCACTCAGTGCTGTGAAATGCCGCCAAGGCCCCTTCGGAGCGCCTCCCCCAGCACACACCCCTGCAGATCACCTCAAAGCAGGCCCTGCTGTGGGCCCACTGCGACGCCCCTGGCCCACAGTGACACCGCTCTTTTCTCTCCCGTCCTTGACATGGAGAGATTTAATTGCCAGCACATGAAGGCTCCCAGGTTTGGGGTTTGCAGGATGCTGACGACATCTGTAAGGTGTCGCAGTGTTCCCAAAGCTCTGGGTCTGGCCTGGAGCCGGCCCCACTGCGAGCAGTGGGCCAGAGCCCACAGCCGGGCCCTTCCCACCAGCACGGCCGGGTGTGACGGTCAGGGACAACACCACGGCAGGAAAACAGGACGGTGGCAGCTTGGCGAGGGCGAATAATGAGGTACATCTGCAGAAAGAGGGTTTGGAAATACTTAAACGGGAGATTAATGAGGTTAGCATTTGACCTAATTGACACGAGAACTTATAAACTATTAATCTCAAGAGCTTCGGAGAGGATTTGAGAAGTGCAGAAAGCTCGAGGAGAAGCGAATGGCTTGCTTTTGTGTCACGGGTGATTCACTTAAGTAAGGGACGGTCAGTTTTGCTGTTTAGGTGAAAGAATTAAAGCCAGGATACTTAAAACAATTCTGATTTTAACCCACCAAAGAAGAAACTGAGGCAAGAGAACAAGGCATATTTGTTGTTTTCCTTAGATCAGCAGGCTTGCTGTGCTCAGCCAAAGAACCACTATTTTTGGAACCCCTACGCCACGTAGCTGCTGCGTCCGTGAGTCTCCGAAGAAGCTACCTGCTGCTCAGCACACACACACCGCTGGAGTTTTGATCGAGGGATGTGCTTCAGCTCTTAGCACAGACAGTGAGCACAAAGGGGACAAGGCGGTGAGCCCAGTGCAGGAACAGGCGGTGGCCTGGTCGCTGGGAGGTAGCTGGTGTTCAGGAGTACAACAGAAGCCAAGGAAAAGGGCCCTGCTGCAACCTGCCCGAACAAATAACATGGTAGTGTAGGTAGGGTGCGCAACCTACCCGCAGGAGCTCATCAAACACATACCCTCTTCCCCTACCTTCTGTCCAAAAGTCATACGGTAAAAACGCTGAGGTGGACAAGTTCTCCATATACAAGGAATATCTTCACAACGTCAGTGTGCCCTGCACTGTGTACACGCCAGTCTCCCGTCTTTAATTACACAACCACATTCTGCTTTCCCCGAGGGGCCGTGCCCTGCTGTATGATTACAGCGCTGCCTTTTCCCCTGCTCGTTTCCCGTGCAGCTTCAGGCCTTGCTTATTCTATTTACTACCCAACAGCTTTGCTGCATGCAACGGTACCAGTTTTCTTATGAGAGCTTCTGCTGTTCTCCCTCCCCGGTACCCAGCTTCCCCCGCACTAATAAACTTATTTCTGCAGCAGAGCTGTGGCACTAGGCATGTTATCATTGCAGGAGAGCAAAGAGAACTGGGCTAAAACTATTCAAGTGTCCACTAAATATTAAGCACCGGACTGTTGTGAAGGGCTCTTAGCATTACACAGCATTTCGCATGTTCAAAGCTTTACTTCCAGAATGGAGCGTTTGAGTCTGGAAGAGCAACAACATTCTCTTTTAACATAACGTCATCTGTCTGCTGATGAAACCACCGTCACCAAAGTGTCGCAGTGACTCTTAGCTGTGCTCCTAAGCCACAGAATTAATGACTGTCACCCCCAGGGAGGAGACAGTGGGGTGAGGAGGAGTTTTGCAAAGGGGCCTCGATGCTGCTTGCTGAGAGCAGCAAGAGGAATCCAGAGATTTGAGGAGAGCTTGGCATTTTTTCTTGATTTAAATTCTCCACTCATCCTCTACACTGCCTTCCCTCACTTCCTGAGGGCTTCTCACTTCCCTCTCTTCTTCTGGCTCTTCCCTTCCCGCAGCACTGAGTCCCTCCAGCTGCCTCCCAGCCCACTGCTGCCCCTGTTCCCTGCCAGGCTGCCCTTTTTGCCTCACGCAACCCAAGCAGGGCTCAGGTACAGCCTCTGTGACAAATGCTTTGTGTCATCTCTAGGACAAGCTTTATTAAGAGAGAAAAGGGAATGACCACTTCCCAAAACCGAGATACTCACGTTCACGAGATACTCTGTTTTTTGAAGGGTGGTCCTTGAGGGTTAAACCAAGGCACGGTGCTTTGCTCTTCAGTGACTCCTGCTGTGTGTGTTCCTTCAGGCATTTGTAAGACAGAAATGGCTCCCCCTAGCACATGAAATATCCAGCCTCATCACGAGGCCACCAGGAACTTCAGGTAGATTTCTTTCAATCTCTACTCCCAAGGCTTCCCTTTTGTATTCAAAGGGGGAAAAATCAATGAAGCTAAGGAAAGATCAAAGATCAGCTCTGCACCCTAGGAGTACTGAAGCTATGGAAGAGACAACTTTGTGTTCAGGTTGCTCATCCTGTGTGAACGTTGAATTACTTCTCTGTGAATGTGTTTCACGTAGAAGAGACAAAGCATCATCCTGAACGTCCAATTTTCAAGAAAAATTCTTTACAGCCAGGTTAATGGAGATCAGTCTGTTTATTCATGGAACTGGAACAGACTCCCTGAGGATAATTTATGACTTATGCCTCCCCCATGCCTTACCAGCTCCACTAGGTACCTCACCAGACTCGGTGAATGCCATTTGCAGGTGTGAATTGTATGAGCAGCCTGAGATCATCAACCTGAAGAGCTCATGTGGGTGATTCCCTGTCAGTAGGTTGTATTGCTTCCTAGTGATGGAGACATCCAGCAAGGGGAGGATGCTAGGGGAGGAAATATGTATATACATTACCAAATTATTGGTAATTATAATATCATAGCACGCCAAAGCTACTGGAGTGTATAATTGAATATCCTGCAAGGCAGACACCCTGTGCCTCATACTGCTTAGGGACCCAAATGCACTTTTTCCTAGCTGCTCCCCAGTGTAGAAGTACAGAAGGCTTACCTCTGCAACTGAATGCCCTGCAAAAGATTACCGTGTTTAAATAACACTCTTGAGCAGATGTCCTATGGTTTCTAGCAGTAACAATTTGCATTCCTTTTTTAATTTCATGAATCAAATACAAAATTTGCCTGAGTTGGTTACTGAGGGTTTCAGATTTTTTCTCTTCTGTATTTCAGTTATCTCTTTATTTGGAGATAATGGAGGAAGAAGGCAGATAAATCTCACATTACTACAAAAACTTGAGTTACTCTGGAGATTTTCTTTCCTCGAGTTTCTTCCCAACAAAAAGTGCCTTCATCCTGCTATCACTGATTTTTTTCTTTTCTTTTTTTTTTCCCTGTACACTGCCTGTAACAAAAACTCTAAACCCCATATTGGAACCACAGAGAAGTGGCCACATTAAGTAATGGAGCAAACAGTGAGGGAAGTTTCCAGTGCAAAGCTGAGTTTGAACTTTCAGTCCAAAACCTCTCATTATGGCATGTCAGTAGAAGTTCTGTTTAACTGGCAAGGTTTCCTTGGTGTGTGTGTTTCTCACCATCTTTCCCTAACATCTGGAATTACCTCTTATGCCTAAGCTTGGGGAAATGTATCATATTTCCTCGCATTATGAATGTTCTCGTTACCTAGAAGCTATTCCATTTTCTAAATCAAATTCCATCCTAATCTAGTAATGGGAGGAGGCTCTGCATCCACCAGAGCACAGTACACAAACCACAGCATGTTGTCAGCAATGACATTCAAGCTGTACTCTGTTCTCGTTTTAGTCTGGCAAACTTGTAGGACCCTTTCAGAGGCAACAAGAATTTAGACTAGATGGGAGCAGAACAAGGATGAAGGTCGATGAAAGCGCAGGAGGAAGCTACACACAGACCGTGGTGGAGAGTTGCTTCCAACAGACAGGGAAGGGATATATCTTTCTGTCTCTGCAGCACCACCTCATGAGGTTCACCCATGGGCTTGTGTATCTGAGTTACACTGCAGAAATTATCCCATGCCTGGACTGCTGAGAGACGAGAACTAACAGGCAATGGGGGAGCTCACGCACCTGAAATTTTGGCAACAGGCTCGCTTGAATCCAGTTTTCTCATCAGCCAAATAATTAGTGGCTGGCTCCACATAGTGGTTTGTCATGTAATTCCTGTGAGTAGGGCTTTGGCATTTGGTATTTTCTCTCTCAGAACAGCACTGTGCTATTTTTCCAGTGAGGTGCCATTTGCAAGCCTGAATAGCCTAGCAGCCCTTGCAGGAGAACAGGGAAGGCCAGCTGGAGTCCTTCTGGCCACTGCCAGTTCCATTCATGGCTGGAGAGATGAGATGAGGGGCAAGAAAGGTGCTTGTGCCCTAGTGCACGTCAGTGAGCGCGACAGTGGGTGTCTGCAGAGATAAGGAGAGTGTATCCGTTGGGGAGTTTGACTCGACATAACCTTGAGGGTACACTGGGATTTCTAAAAACAAAACAAAACAAACAAACATAAAAGAGCCAAATGTATGGAAATATTATGCCAATCCAAATCAGTGTCTGGCACTTAGGAAATAAACACGCACATCCCACATGTGTTGGCTTACAAATGCTATGGCAGTAAAGTTTTGGACACATGGCTATGGAAAGCTCCACTCTGCCAGTGAGAACATTCCTCCTCTGGACGCTTCTTCCTGGTAAGAGGAGTCTCACAAAACTAAAAAATAAAATAACTTTTTTTCTACAAAAATGGTTTATTTTCCTCAAGTCTCAGCTGATTAGCAGTAACCCAAGACATACAGATTATGACTCATGCTCCTTCAGCCCTACAAGTGTTTCTGGGTGTGTGTCAAAAACAGCATGTGTGCTGATGAGATGTAGCCATTTACCTGGCTTTTCGGGGTGCTGCAACAGCAAAGAGACTTCTGTTAAACCTCATTCAGAGGCCAACCTACCTATCTCCCCTTTCAATTCATCCTTAAATATGAGCCTTGTTTAAAGCAGAGGACTACAAGAAGAAGAAGGCACGTGCCCATTTTAATTCCCAGCTTCCAGGCTTAGAGGTGAGCCTTTTTTTTGAACAGCACCTGCCTGTTGCTAAGACAAAGTCTGAGTTCTGAGAGTGCTGCAGAGCAGCTTCAAACACATTTTTATGGAGCTCAATTCAGAAGAATCCTCTGGCAAGGGAAGAAGGCCAAAGGCAGACTCAAATCTTGCTATTCGCTTGTATCCACAAAACCCTTGCTAATATTTATTTACTTATCTGAAAGTGAGTATTAATCTTCAGCACTGAGTGAGGATCTTTTAAGCCATGACAAGCCTGCTAAAAGTATCTTGTTTCAGAAGAAGTCATGTTGAATGAGATGCGTTACTGTAAAGACCTTGTCAGAGCGTGTGCCGGGCACAGCAGTGTCGTTTTGTACCCCTTTGTTAAGCTTCGGCACTGCGCTGCTCAGCGGCTTTGATTTGAGTTACGTAAGCCTCTGTGTCAGGCTGAGAGGAAGCCAAGCTGATGTGCACAAATAATGCTGGACTTGTGTACTGCAAAATGTATGACTAAACGCTAACCAGAAACTTTCTGACACTTGTTTACAACAAGATGGGTTCCTGCCTGCTCCCAGTTTTGCAATCTGTTCTCTCTGCGGGACGTGCGGGGTTAACTTGTAGCTTTCCATTGAGACATGATCCAAGAATTGGTACCAGTCGTTGCTTCTGGGAACCACATGTGCTTCTGGGATCTGGAAGCCGTTGAGAACTGGGGCTTCTGCTGCTCTTTTGAATGTGCCACCAGATGCGACTCCAAATGCGGAGCCCTCAGCTTCCACCAGAGATAAAGTCTCCCCTTCCACTGGATTTTCAGCTGTTTCATGTAAGCTCTGTCTCACAGTGCCATGAGTAGGCTCTGCCTTGCTCTGCCTTGGTGTGGACCAGTTATAAAAATAAACCAGGCATTACACGGGTGTTTAACAGGGCAGTGGGGGAAAGAAGAAAGAACAACAACAAACAAACAAAGAACAACAGAACAAAACAACCCCCTCCCCCTTCCTGAGGATGTATATATAATCTATAAAGGCAAACCCAGCAAGTCAGCTAATGGTAAAAGTTATACATTCAATTGCAACGTCATTTAATTCTGTCCAAGTTCCACAGAATGCAGATGTGCCATCTTCAGCTTTGTTTCTGTAAACATAACTCACTTTTCATTGATTTCAAACAACTTCCCAGGACCACTCTTCCCAGAGATTAGTCTGACTTGCTAACAAAAAATAAAGAAAGTTGAGGTTCCATACAGTGCAATAGTCCTAAACATGTCCTTCCAAGTCGCTGAAACAGGGACTATGCAGACCTCAACAAAACAGCTATTTCCTCTAGAAACTAAAATCCTATATGCTTTTATTTAACCTTCAGTTTACAAATCTATTCTAAAATGGTCAAAAAAAACCTAATGTGTACATTAGCAATATGATAGGTGGATTGGCAAAATGCGGCCCCAAATCTGCACAGCCCTCAGCTGCCTCATGTGTGCAGATCCCACGTGAAAAGCTGGGTTTATTCTGGTCACCAGCAACCCAATCACATGGGACACCCTTTTGTGGTAACTTAAGCTCTCCATACTTTTGCTGAAAATGTGCCTCAACAACAAGCAACCTGTTTGGCATCCCATGTTAGTGGGAACTGGTATTGCCTCCTACTGCTCGTGCTCAGGCAAGGTTTAGAGCAACTTGGGCAGATTTTTTTTCCTTGGCATTGTTTTTCCTTCCATGTTCACACACCTTCTTTCGAAATTCTCAGGGCTGTTCTGACATTGTGCTAATCCACAGTTAATGTCAGATCAGCTGTGCCCTGCAACAGCAGAAAATTAAAGTTACTGCTGTGGAGCAGCTGCGCACACTACTTGCTTCCAAGCACTGCTGAGAGCACTCACTACTTTTTTTTCCTTAATAGTGATGCTTCCAAATGTATGCTGACGATATAGTAGCGAATAATTTTTAATGCACCCACCTAGTGCTGAAGGAAGGGCTGCGTTTGGATCAGCTTGCTCAGGGAGGCATGCAATTCTGGCTATAAGGCCGTCAAAGTAAGTGCTCTGCTGAGAGGACCCATATTGTGTTAGCAAGGACATCCACCTGCAGAGACAGTGCTCCAAATAACTCAAAATTTGGGTTAATTCTCAATTAAAAACATAGACACTGAATCTCTTTCTTCCTCTGAAATGCAAGGTTGGCAATATCACTAGACCTAGGGGCAGAGAAAATGCTCTTTTGATGAAGGATCTATTCTTGGCTGCGTGACAGACACCCCAGGGAGCCTGCTACAGGTCATTTCAGGCAACGCTTCCCATAACATTTTGCCCTGGCACAGGTCTACTTACAGTCATTGACTTCTGCTTGTGCAGGAGAAAACCACTTCTAGGTACTTCTGAAAAACCTACACGTAACCCTCCGGCAAGCTTGAAGAGCTTCTCACCGAATGTAAAGCTGCTCTCTGTCTGCATGCCTCAGTGTATCCACAACACACACGGCGTAGATGTGAAGATGTGGGATCCTGTCCATGTAATCTGTTTTGAAGCTAAATTAATGTTTGTAGAGCTTTAAGGTTCTCAGTTATATAAATCTGAGGTGCTGCTAGTAGCTCGGAGCTTCTTGGGCTGCAGACCTACCAAGTGAGCACAGAAAGATGGGGTGGGCAGATGCACGTTCAGGGAGATGCACACGTCCAGCGAGCTCCCTCTCGCTGCCTCTGTTATTTTGGCCAGCGCTGTGCCATCAGACACCCATCACCACGAGCTAAGGCAAGCACTGCACTGATACCCGCCCTCCCACCCAGAAAGCTTGGGGCCAGCCTTGGCAGTTTTGGTGGCTGTGCTTCAGGGAGAACTGGCAGCATAACTCATCGAATGAACTGAGTCATCCTCCATGTACTCCGAGAAGGATTATGACCGATGGTAATTGCTTGTTATGAACAGGCACCCACCTGTAAATCCAAAAGATTTACTTCTGCTGCACGTGGGTGAGGTAATCTGCCCAGGTTTATATCATCCTCCTTGCTTGCACCCAGCTCAATTTTAAGATGGATCCCGTTCCTCATAAAAGCTCATGAAGTGCCACCTAGTTCTTGTCTTTATTTCTAAAGCTCCAGTGGTTTTGCTGGACAGATGAAAGGCTACAGCAAAAGTTTATTTAATGTATAAAATGAAAAGCAACAGGTTTGATAGATCCCAGAGCAGGAGAAGGGCAAGGAAGCTTTTTTGGGGGTAGAGGTAAAAGTCCCAGGTACCATCAGAAAGGACACTGTGCAAACACGTGAGAATTACAAACCCCGACTGTGCAGGAGGGATAAAATTGACGCACACCCAGCTTGCTCTGGCCTTCCTTCCTCCAGAGCAGTGCCCCGATACATGTAAGAACAAAAGCTCTTTGATGCACCCGTCCTGGGTGGGACCTTCTCCTAACACAAAGCAGGAAGGTTGGCACAACTTCTGAGCCTCCCGATTTCCCTCTTAGGGTGCCGAAAGCCGGCAGCTGCCACACATTCCCATCCCCACTGCCCTCTCTCCTGCAGCATCCCACAGAGTGGAGGCTGGAGCACAACTCCTGGCATGCTTCTGCATCCCTTCCTGGTGTTCACAGCTGCAGGGGAAAGGGCAGGGCTGAGAAGCAGCCCCGTGCCAGCCACCGGCACACGGAGCCCTCAGACACAGCGCGTGGATGTTCGGTGCCGTTGGGAGCAGCTACTGATGGCTGTGGATCTGCACGCCCTAGTAGCTTATCAAATTATACCTGGGCCTACGTCCCCTCTGTGGTCGAGGCTCTGCTGGCGGTTCCAATCACAGACTCCCTTTGTCACGGCTTAGTAGAGGAGCTGTAAGCACTCGGCCTGTGGCAGCATGCTGCAGGTGCAAATTCTTGGAGGACTTTGTTCTTAAAGTGCGTCATCTCTGGGATTTTTTGTAAGAACAGAGATTGAAAATAGTAAGAGAAACAATAATAATAAAAAATACACACAGAACCTCACTAGACTCAGGAAGCAAATCTGACTTGCTTTATGGAAGTTTTTTTCAGGATTTTTGCACTTTTACTTTAAAAATGCTTTTCACCATTTACCAACTGGTCACTGTCCATTTCAGTGCACTAAGGATCAGGACTAAAATATTTAAAGGATCACCTTTGGAGATCCTCTGTGTTACGGTGTCTCTAAAACATGCTTATTTTTGCACTCCTAGGAAGTGCTGTAGCAATTACAGAGAGAGGCTTCTATGCAAACTAGTGAATCACAGACTCCCATTTGTGCTAAATTGCAGTATTTGCCTACGATACGTAATAGGAATAAAATAACATTAGTGTTTTGCAACTGGATTCAGTAACAGCAGTGGCATCTAATTAGTTCCCGTCACCAGAGGGCATTGGAGGACAAGCTGATTTTCAGAAAGCAGAGGCCCTAGCCCTTCAGTTAAACCAGAGAACATAAACAAAGACGAGACTTCCCTCTTGTTGATACAAAACCAACAGCTCTGGCACACGCTGACAGGGATCTGGGTTTGCCCCATATGGAGCTGCAGGCTACGGGGCCATTGCCTTGCTTGTTCCCCTGCAGCTGTGCACAGGCTTCAGCACAAATTAGGAATGTGCTAATGACTAAACGGTGCTTCAGAGATGGCCGTGCACCAAGTCACAGCCGCGCTGGGACGACTCCTGAGGTACCAACCCCTCACCAACAAAGAAATGCCAGCACTTGGCAGTCAGCATCCCAGGTCCCCACGTGCGGCGCAATGGGTTATTTCAGAAGACAGAATGAAGGAAAACAAGGCAGACAAACTGCCTGGTGACCTTGCTCCTGGAGGGAGGCGAGCAAGGGGCTCTCTGGGGCAAATCTGAACTATCTGTCTACGGCTCTCCTGCCCAGGCTGGCTGTCTTCAGTGCTCCGGTTGTGTACGTGGTGGCTCTGAGGCTCTTCTAGGCTCGTACAGTTTCCTTCCGCTTCCTAATCTGATTCATGAAATTCATTTCTATGCTAAACACAGGCTCAGAGGTTTACATTAGGAGAGGATTTTCTTAGACTGCCTCTCTTGACTGAAGGGTACCTCTTCAGATTAGCAAGGGAAAAAAAAAAAAAAACAACCACCAAAACAAAACAAACAAACAAAAAAAAAAAAACAACACAATCTGAGCCTGGCAACAGCGCGAAAAGCATTCATTTGGTGCCAAAACAGCAAATATGTTTCAGTTCTCAGGAGGAGATACCATCCATTAGAATCAAACAAGGCTTTCTGTGCATCATGAACACTTTGCTCCTACATGAGAGGGAGCAGACAAGTGGCTCTGGTCTGTTAGCACCGTAAAATAGCTATGCTCATCTATAAACTATTACAGTGGCAAATTTATTCCACATGCCAGATCCCCAAAGCTATGAAATCATTGACTTCAATTAGAAAGTGAATGCTGCCATGTAGCAGCTAAAGGCATTGAGGTCTAGGGCAGGGGTTCCTGTGCTTTTCAAGCAGGGTCAGCTCAACACCCATATAATAATGTTCCAGGTGGTAGCAGGCAATGGTTTAATTCAGACATTGTTCTGCTACTTCGTTTTTCCTTTAGACATTTTTTTTTTTTTTTTAATTCTAGTTCTCCCCTCATGCTTGCTGTATGCTAGGTAATTACAACAGTCAAGCCAAAAAGGGAAAGCAATGAGGTGTATTTCATTTCCTCTTTCAGCTGTAGAGCCCTGACAACTATACTAAATACACTGATCAATGTATGGACCCTGCCAGTGCATCACACACTCAAAATGTAGCATGTATGCATTGACAAAAATGTTAATTCATTGACTTCTCTTAAAAAGACAAGTGGTCTTAAAAAAAAAAGAGTACTGGAAGTTGTCACATTGACATTGTTTTGGATGACAGAAAAGAAAAGGACCTGCCTTGTAGTTCTTATAGAGAAGTTATCCCTGAAGTTTGAAATAAAGGGGATCTGACATGAGTTCATGACTTATGTTAATATAGGGATGTGCCTGAAAAAAAGTATAACCCATTCTCTGTTCTGTATAAATTGCCTTATTCTTGTTTTAAAGAACATAAGAAGATTTTTTATTCTTCTTATAAACTTTGGTTTATAAGCTGGAAAGGCAAAATTTCTCAAGATTACTACATCCCTAAATTTTTAGCTTATAAGCAATAGAGCAAACTCAAAACTGCAAAAAAACAGGGATTAAACAAAGCAACACACTTGTAGAGAGACCTGTTTTTTTGCAACGATCTGAACACTTCCACTAGTGTGTTTTTAGCAGAAAGATTATTTCAAGAAACATCAAACTTTAATTTGAAACTTAATTTCTGCATTTTAAACCAACGTAAAATCAATTTATTCTCCAAGTAGAAGTAGTGCTTTAATTTCAAAACATAAAAATGTTTGGGATATTAATCTTTTTCCCCATTAAAAAGTTAACCTCCTTCCAAACCCCTTTGGGGAAGAGCAAGGTTTAGAGTGAGTGACAGGTAAAAACAGAACCAACATCCGAAAATAATACTGGAGCTAGCAAATGCCAAAAATGAGATCCTGATTAAGAAGCAAAGGAACAACAATGCCCCCAGGAAATTAGGAAGGGATGAAATTCCAAAGTGACCTAAAGTGCTTTTCTTTGCTTTCAAACTAGCATAAATCATGAACGATACTGGAACAATACAACTTACTGTACTGGAAGTAAATTCTAATATTCTACGCCCATGGTCATGCTGTAATTATTTCAAGTTATATTTTATAGGAGAACGCTGCTTACATAATCATGTCCATGTACAGTAATGTGTGCGTAGCTCTAACCACCAGGGAAACTAAGCACTATTTATACGATGTTGCACGTCAAAGGTAGTGGAAATGCTACTTCCCAACCCGCAGCTCCTGAGTTTGGCATGTAGAATAATCAATAAAATGGTAAGGGAAGGCCTAGTTATTTTCTTCAGTCATTTTTCTTTTAAGACTAAATGAGCAAGGCTTCCTAAAAAGTAGCAGTCAGAGAAAATAGACCCAAACTTGCCTCTTGGTCCTCCTCTAGAGCACTGTTTTTCCACAACTTCGGCAAAGAATCTGCAGCCTCTCATCTCCTCTTTGCTCCCTTCTCGTTTTGAGATGCAGATGAGGGAAAAGAACAGCCTTGGGTGCTGCAATTCCAACATTCTCCTTACAAGTGGCAAGGAAAATCTCTCTGTGCTTGCCATGTCTCCATAGGCATTTCAGTAATTTGCAGAAGCGGTAAACCAGCCTTGTGAGACGGGTCACACTTGAGCTGTTCCTGGTCAGAAATAGCAGCTAATGCATGAAGCACTTGTGTGTAGCTCCCACTAGTCCCCATCAGAAATACCATTTTTTTTCTGACAAGTGGTGCGGACAGGATTGTAGCAGGAGAACATTGTCAGACAGGCTAAGTGCTAGGGGCTACACGTCTGTCTGGGTTTTGTGACAAATTTTGAGAGCAGGAACTGAATTTGGGATTAATAGAGACATTCAGTTCTTTCTTGCTTGGTCCTTTGTGTAACATATATTGACAAAGAAAGTGTTGTCACTCCGAAGTCATCATGGTACCAGTGTCATGGGCAAGGACCTCACTGCATAAGGCACCGGCGAGCGAAGGAGAGCAAGGACAGGAGCAATTTGCATGTGTTATTGATTACACAAGGTATAAAACAAAGAAGAATCAGGCCTCTGAAATGCAAGGAAGTGAAGTGCATAATGCTGCTTAGGAATAGGCAGAAATGGAACATATTATATTTGATAGATACAACGCATACTGTGTAGCTTCCCAGGAGTCCCCCCTTCCTCCTCAGGAAAATAACTAATGGATTTTAGGAGTTGAGAGGGCATTTTCTATCAGAGGGGTGTGAGAGTGCTGTGGAATGGAAGAAAATATGATTGTCATGTGCAGCAGGGAGAATTGCTCCACACTCATGTCAGAGGCCCACGATCTCAATGGAAGATATTTATAACTCTGCCTCTGAAGAAGATGAAAGTAGTTCTGATGCTGAAAAAGGGAACAAAAAGTATTACCTAAAAATAAATGTCCCAAGTCAATGCTACCTATTTCTACATTCCCTGTTTTGGAGCTGGTTAAATGAACCGTATCGAGAAACATTTGGGTTGTTCAAAGAGTATTAAGGCCACTGTAGAACCAGAATGGCTTTTATTTTCAAAATCTGCTAATTTATCAGCAATTACCTGTACTCTACAATACCATCGCACTGTGTTGAAAAGGGCAATTCAGTCAGCACAGGGATATTATCTGATCCAGGCAACAATCAGGGTAAGGTGACCAATAAAAGTACACATTAGTTGCACTCCCACTTTACGTGGTTTAATTCCTGCTAGCCTCTGTATGAGCTTTACCAGGTCATGCTTTCAGCAGACACTCCTTCCCCTCTTTACTGCCAGTGCTGTCCCTCCTGCCTTCCCATCTGGTTTACAGGGTAATGCTGGTTGTATCAACAAAACTTCCAGGTGGTGCACAGAGGTACTGGGGAGGAAAAGGCCACCAGAAACAGCTGGTTTGTCACACATTTCTCTGAGAGTCTAGCCCTTCAGTACTGCCTTAAGTAGCTGCACTTCAGCAGGAATATGGGTGTATAATGCTGGGGTTCCCAGTCTTCAAATTGGTGAAACCTGGCCTAGAGAAACAATAGGCCAATGTGCTTGAGCTCTTCAGGCTTCCTTCCTCCATGGGAACAACTGACGATAGTTGATGGAAAAATTGAACTTAAGCAAACTGATTAGCACTAAAGGGCTGGTCCTCGGCCTGGGGTTCCTGAATCACTTCTAAGTGGTCTCTGGAAGGTGACTTAACAACCCCAAGACCATTCTATATTCATTTCCACCAGAAAACTCTTAGGGTGTTACAAGCTGAAGACAACCAAAAGCCACACCCCACTGGACTGCGCTCATTCATGAATTTCAAAGCACCCTCCACATGTCTTTGCAGAATTTCACAGGACTCCTCTTTCATAAGCTATTGTACCTATCTCTAGGTGACTAGGTCAGTGCAGCCGTGAAACTTTCTCAAATCTCTCAGTTTGGCCATGGAGCAGTCTGTGTTTCAACGGGAGTGTGAACTGAAAACCAACCAACCAACCACCCTGCACAAAATTGCTCCTCTTTGCTGCAGTTTCCAGAAAGAAATGGCTGGCAGTGGGTTGCTACCACAGATCTCTTCTGTCCGGGTTTGATTTCAGATAACTTCCTCCTAAACCACCAGTCAGTCTAGGCTAAGTGAGCTGGATTTATGGCCTGTTTTCCTTCTCTGAGGAACAGCTAGGCCATACTGCTCTCTTCCTTCTCAGCTGGTGCAATCCCACAGAAGTGGGAGCTGCCCCTCCTCACAGGTGTACCTCTCTGTTGTGGTGCCTTAGTGCTAGGCCTTCATTTCTGTAAAGGTCTTCATTTAAGGCCTTTCAAAGGCCTTCATTCTATAAAGCCCTTTCAGAAAGACTGACCTTAACAACCCCAACTGTGGGAAAACTGGATTCAAAAGTGGATTCAGACTCTTCCATCTTTTTCCAGCTTTTAGACTGGGACTTTCATTCCACTGCTCATTCTCGTGCTGAGTAGAGATGTAGATCAGGCAACATACCCCAGCACTGCACTCAGAAACTGTATCTGCATTCAGTTCCAACAGATTAAAATATATAAATGATAACCAAACATACAACCTAAAATGGATAGTGACAAGTGAGCAGAGCAACTCTGTAGGTACCTACCAACTGTAAAGTCTGCTCAATCATAAAAAGAGCTGCATGAGTTAAAAAAAATTACAGCCCCATCTTTTATTTTCTTTTTTCTTTTTTTAAACTCTGCTTTACAACAAAGGTGGCTTTTATGTTCCCTCACAGCCTGTGAACCAGTGGGGTGGATGTTTGGTTTGTGTGCTAGGTTAGCTCCTGTTTTGCTTGTTGTGCTGAGTGCTACATGACAGTCACCTGCTGAACAAAAGCACCTATCTCGCTTGCCAGGCAGCTACATGCATCCAAAACAGCTAATTTCTTAAAGTAAAGGAGAGGCTTCTACTCAGGAAATTAAACCTGCTCCTGCAGCTCAGCTAGCTGCGGGCCCACACCAGCAGTTCTGGCATATCCCAGCAGAGGGCAATGGCAGATATACATATGCATGTGTCACAGCAGAGCACTGCTCCAATATAAAACAAACTTGCCTGTCAGATCTTTTCACAAGCTAGAAAGTCACTCAGTGCTAGCAAATGGAATAAAACCTATCTGGAGTTGAATCAAAGCTCAGCAGACAATCTAGCAGCACATAACTAGGCAGCAGCATGAACAAAGCCTTCCAGATCTATCCTGAGCAACAAATATTTATCAAGAAAGGAGAAGCCAAGGGAGTACCTCAGCAGGATTTTCCGTGTAAGATCAGAGGGAAAAAAACAAAACAAAAAAACCAAACAAACAAACAAAAAACACAGAAGACAAGTGAAGGTATAGTTCCTCTTTGGCACATCCACAAATGCAAACCAGAAAGACTAAACTGGAATTAGTGTGGAGGAGGAAAGGGCAGACAGATAAAGCAGAGACTCAGACATCAGGAAAAGCCCCGGCTGCTTTATCTCTGTTCATGGAAACGTTTTCATTTGGAGATCTTAATGTTAGCATCAATGTCCTTTTGAAACGGACAGAAAGTGATTCAGAGCAGAATTTGTTGCGTATATGAGCACATAAAAGTGTCGTCCACAATTTGAAGCAGTTAAGCCTGACTGTCTTACATCAGATTTTTATACTTTTGAGTAGAAGGCCTTGGGTGTTTCAGTTTGGGGCTGAAAAATAGAAACGTCCAGAACTAGCAACTACTTCAAAAAAAAAAAAAAAAAAAAAAAAGAAAAGAAAAAGCTAAGACTGCATGCCATGTACACCAAAACACAGTGACCATTCATTAATTATGCAGGCATGCCACAAAAGTACATAAGAATATCTGTCTTAAACGAGGAAGAATGTAAAGAAGTATTTCCAAATCCTTTCCCAGCAATAACCATAAATAATAAGCAAGCACCGACGGGAGCAACCGCGGCTGCAATATTGCTCTCAGGCGTTGTGCTTGCCTCAGCAGGCGCTGGAGGGGAGATGGCTGTCAGAGGAGGACGGAGTTGCTAAGCAACGCGACACGGGATGGCGGCCCACTCCCCTGTCAGGCCGCCGGCGATGATGGCCGGGCTCTGGGTTTCGAAGCACAACCTCTCTGAGGGCCAAAAGGAGGCTGCGAGGGTCCACAGCTGTCAAGGGGGAGCAGGGGAAGCGGTGGTGGGCATGGGGTGTGAGCAGGCAGGGCAGGGAGGATGAGGGCACAGCCTCCAGTTGGTGAGGAGAGGCCGCAAGGATCACAGGAAGAAATGGCAATGGGGACAGGGAGAAAGGCAGAAAGGAGCTGAAGGCGTGCACACAAATGAAGCAGGAGCTGAGCAGAGAGTCATGGGGTACATCAGGAATATCTCCGGTCCTAGAGAATTTGAATCAAAGCCTGCCTTAGATGTGAGAGGGCTGGACCTGACTTGAGTCTGCACAGGTCAGAGAGAGAACTGAAGGAAAGACGATAAAAAAGAAGATATTCTCCAGGGGGTGTTCTTTTCAAGACCTGCCCATGCAAATACGGCACCAACATCAGCCTTCCTGCATTATCTTTCTCAGGGGAGCTGTGTCACGGTCCCCGTGTGCTCTCCAACCTGCCACCTGGGGTACGGCAAACACGAGGACAGTGAGGGTCTGG
The DNA here is from genome assembly GCF_011077185.1 of Oxyura jamaicensis. NCBI lineage: Eukaryota > Metazoa > Chordata > Aves > Anseriformes > Anatidae > Oxyura > Oxyura jamaicensis. Next base: position 56,612,141 of record NC_048896.1, on the reverse strand, counting down.
GATTTACAGCTCAAGGGTGGCAGTTGGTACCTGGCTCCAGGTCTTGTCCCTGCCATCAGCCTCCTCTGTTAGCATGGCCAAATCACATGAGACTTTCCAGTAAGTCTCAGGGAGCAGGGCATCCCACCTGACAGAAGTCTAGGAGCAGCTGAATGCTTAACTAGAGCAGGCACTTTGGAAAAGTGTCAGTTTTTCACTTATGCCAACGACGGGCTCTGCTACATTCCCCTGGTAGCTGGGGCGAAGCAAGCATTATGCTGCTGCTGGGTGCCAACATTACCAACAGAGTCTCTTAAAGGATGAAGATGCAGGCAATAACAGTGGCACACCGTTGTGAACACCTGTAACACAAGCTGCGTGGAAGAGCTGGCCGGGAGGAAGGGTCTGATTCAGCACCTACCTGAGCAAACGATCCGCCTTATCTCCTGGAGGCTTCGGAGAAGGCTGAACATAAGCATACATAACATGAGCACAATTTATGTCCCGCCTCCTAAGCACAGCTGATTTCTACAAAGATGAAATTAAACTTCCTTATGCGAGTATGGATGAAAAGAATCCTTAGAGCTGAAGTCATCTACTAATTAAAAAAGATCTTTCTCCAGGGTTAGCAAGTTAAAAAATAGCAAGTGCTATGTTGTCTCAAATCTACTAGGAGTTGCGAGGGAGACAAAAGATGTACAACCAACATGTCCTCAAATCTCTTGCTGAATCTCCTTTAATCCCCTGCATTCCACATATCAGAGCAATCACGCTGGCATGGGGATCCGCTTCCAATTGGTCAATAGCAACAGGAAAGACTTTAAACCTCCTTTTGATCCAGACATAAGTCATACAGGATCTGCATCTCACAGACCAGCCCTCAATTCTCCCAAGACTACCTGCTGTAAACCAGAGATACCATGCACAGAGCCAGCGGGGCTGCGTGCTACAGGAAGTATTCTCACGTCTGGAAACACCACTGACTCTCAGCTCCCATAACTTATTAATGAGTTATTATTATTCATTGTTGAAATGCTGCCAATTTGTATTATACAGGCAGTCAGGCAAGATGATCATATTGGGCCACAGCAGCTTTAGCCTGTGAGTGAATCACTGAGCATACGCCACTCTGATTTCCATAGGGTGAAGAATCCAGGAGAGTTCCTTCTAATCTTCAGGCATAATCACATGCGCTGACAAAAGAAATGTGACTTTGTGTAACTCTCCCCTCAAATATTATGTGAATGCAAGGTCCATAACACCCCGTCTCCAGGCTAGTAGCTTTTGTGGCACACATTAAGTCTCTCACAAGGCAAGTCAAAGAAAAGAATGGGAAATAGCTTTGTATAGTGCATTTCCTCCTCTTCAGCTGAATGAGAGAGGCAGGCTGTGCCTCTTCTCTGGAGATTTGCAGGTTGTTCCAGAAACATGTAGGTTAGGAGGCTGTCTGACACCTGGGAGGTGAGGAATATTTAGCCCCTACCCAGCTGTATGCCCCAGGTATTCCCTCATCACCCCATACATGCAGCCTTTACATCGCAGTGCAGATGTGCTCATTCTCCATTTTCCTCAAAGGGTTCTGACAGTCTCTCTCAAGCCACTGCAACTGAGCTCCCCTGAGCTGAGACCAGGTATAGACATTTTAAGGAGAAGAAAAAAAAAAGGCGTGTGTATGTGGGTTTGTAAAAATGCACCACTTTAACAAAAAGCAACCCCACATTGTAATTAGATGAAGGTACTTCTCATGATGATCCAGACCCTGCTTTTGGCTGCTACTCTGAAAGCCTGGTATGATTACAATTGGATATATTGCAATATTGGCACAGTTTGTTTCATAAATATATGTAAAATATGTACCCTGCTCTATCCCAATCCAGAATTGCATCCCAGATACGTTCTTGCAACGTCCAAAGTAAAAAAAAAAAAAAAAAAAAAAGTAATGATACCCAAAGGCTTCAAAGAAATGTGAGAGGCCTGTGGGCATGCAAGAATTTATGTGCATATAGCAACACACATTAACAGTGATGGGTGTTAAAGCACATCCATCTTTTGTACACCCAGACAAGAACACCATGAACGAGTTCTCCCCTGACTTATATACAGTATTGATGCAGGTGACATAAGGCTGCAAAAGGTAGTAGTGGGGAAGACTCCAAAACTTTGGCTACTACTTATTTTAATCCTTTTAAATATGCTCTGCCACCACCACCAAAAATAGCCTGAGCTCATTGCACTGACATTCAGAGGAGGGGATGGAAACAGGATCTGTTTTATTGTTTGGTAAAATGTCTGCAAAGCAGGGGGCTCTGAATAATCAGACCTTAAAACAGACTGTTCATCCCTTCTCTGAGGACCAATGTGAAGTATAAATACGACAATGTCAGACAAGGGTGACAAACTAGTATTTAGGAGGTGGCAGGAGGAATATTTGAACAAATAAAAGTACTTTCTTCCACTTTCACCTGTTTCATAGTTCTGATAATTTTAAAGCCTGGGTATGGCCCAATGCCACGCAGGCCCACAATCTTTGTTATATATTGTTTTAAGACAGAGTAAATTAATAAACTGCAGAGCTCACTACTGTTACTGCTGTAGCTAAACTGCTTTTGACACATGAGCTAGCCTCATACATTGTAATAGTGTTGATTTACCCTATAAATGTTTCCAGTGAAATATATGAGAGTTCAGATGTTTTCCCTTCCAGCCAGAAGCCTCTATTCTTCAGAGCCTGTCTCCTAGAGGTGTTTAAAATAAAAGATGCTGCACTGCCAGTTGGGACTGGCCTTTAAGAAGTTACACCCCCAGCATAGACTGAATCCTGCCCATTGCAAAGCTCTTTTCAGCTCTTCCAGAGACAGAAACTGAGCAGCTTTGACAGTGTAACTCCATTAAAAGAGCTTATTTGATCAGCCTGGTTTCATGCTTAAAATGCTTTTGGTCTCACTACCCCAACCATCTGCTCTCTTGTGACAGCAGCTCTGCCACCCTGCTGGGATCTGCCTTCACTGCTGGGTCAACAGCAGCTTCTCTACAGACAGAAGAGCCAGCCTTCTTGCAGAGGTCTGCCAGGGAAGCACAGGTCAGCAAGAGACAGGGCCACGATTTTCCCATAAATCCTGGGGCTACGCAGACCCCCAGCTCTGATACAGCTGCTCAGAGAAATTTGCCAGTCCCTTCCCTACCCAATGGCTCAGTTTCCACTACTGTAAATTATGCTGGGAGAGACCGTTTGTCCCTGTGGAGCACACAGGGGAAGTATGGTGCAGGACTAAAACACCACCTAAGCATGGTGAGATCCCACCAGTATTTCTGACTTCACATTGCATTTCACTGTTCAGAGCCTCTCTTCTTGCTATTTGGCTTTAGACAGCTGGAGAAACCACATGCATTTACAACAGCAGAGATAAGCAAAGCACATATAAAATACATGCAAGCAGCGGAAATACAAAATCAAATGACATTCCTTAAGAGCAAGCTGAGGAATCAGCCACAGACAAGCTGCCAGAATTTCCTGACATAAGTGGAGAAACCTCTTAGTTGATCCTGGCATCTATTTATACACTGCGGCTTACACACATCGTAAAAGCTCTGGGCATCTGAGATGCTACTGTCTTTGCACAATCAGAAGAAAACCCAGCCTAAAAGCCTTATTTTGTGTGTGATCGGATTTTCTGTTACTGAGTTTCACAGGGAGGAAGCATAACTCTATATCAAGTTGTCTGTGGACCACATATGACCAATGGCAGTATAAATCTATAGGCAACTACAAACTCCCTGCTACCAGCAGAAATTGAACATGGTCTGAAGCACACCCTAGCTCAGCCATAATGGCCATGTATTTTATAGCAATTCTGTGGGTTTAATCCCTATCCTAGATTATATTCCTGCCTACCTTTAAATCAAACTTTGGTGGACTTCACATGTCCATTGCCATTTTGAAATTCACATACTTTGAATGAAGTCGGAAAGAAAACATGATTTCAGTGTCAGCTGGCCTTAAAACACGTAGCTCTCATGGGCTTAACTTTTCAAGCTGACCTTTCAAACTTTCCAGTTGCCAGCCCTGTGTCACTGTTTTCCATCACTTCCCTCTATTGGCAGGGTGATGATGCTTTGAACACTCCTGAGCCCGCCTCTAGAAGCAGAGAAATCATCTTGGCAGAAGGCCAACCCCTTACTACAAGAACAGTAAATAAAGTGCATAAATCAGCAATTAAAGAGTTACAAAGCACAAACACCCAGCTGCTGTTATTAAAGTACATCTACTGTTCCAATCTTTAGAAAGAACAATATTCTGAATTAACACCCAACAAATTTTACTGTGCCAAATTTTACAGTGAAACAACTGATTTAAAGTTCTTTTTACTTTTGCCTTCAAAATTAACATATTTGACTAAAGTCAAGGAAATACCCCACTACAGTGTCAGTCGGAGACAACGCAGACAGATAATACTGTAAAGAAAAAAAACCAAAAACATTACATGGGTTTTGTTCTGGTGGGCTCATGGGATCATAAAGGCTAACAACATTAAGTTTCCTGTTAGCTAAGGCTAGCTGATAAAAAAATAAAAAATAAAAACATTCCTTGAGAGAATCTCTCCTAATTTTAGTCCTAGAAATAAACTACAGGAAACGTACTCCAGACAATAAAACGAGGGGAGATTTTTCTCTCTCAGTTGTTTTACCCTTTGAACTACCCTGAGCGATTTCCTCCTGCACAGTGACTGTTTGTAAGCGGCTGTCACGTCGCCCACAAGAGCCCAAGTCGTACATACTCGGCAAAACCGTAAATCAAGGGTAGGGACAGCACAAAGCTGCGCTCCCCCCGCCACATCTCCTGCACCTGCTTCTTTAGAGCAGCACCACCAGTGACGGATGCAGACCTCGCTGCGCTAGACCCTGTACAAACAGGGAACAAAGTCTTCGCCCCCAAAGAGATTACAACTGAAGTCTAAGACTTAAAAGAACAGCTGAGTCCACAGAGGCAGGCAGGGCTGGTTTTGTTCTCTCTGTGCTTTCACGCAGGCACGAGGCAGGCAGAGCCGCCTGGCTGCATTTGAACTTTTTCATGAGAGAAAAATGGCTGTAATTTTGCACTCATTTTGAAAAGCCGGGCTATTTTATTTCCTTTGTTGTGGTGCCGAAAAGCACTGCAATTCCCCCACCTGTTGTTTTTCCTTATTGCTCACTCGAGCTCTCTCCCCGCCGCACACACCCTGCTCGCACGCGGAAGTCGCCGGGATCATGGCTGGTGACTTCACCCTGCTGGCTGCTGTCTCCCTCCTGTCTGCCTTCCAGCAATGTAAGATCTGCGGGGCTGCAGGGCTGGGGCTCGGGGAGGTTTCCGCCGATTCTGCAGTTCTGGATGTTAAGTTCGGACAAACTGGCTGTCCTGTAACTTTAATTTCTGGTGCCGCCGAAGTCGTTTCTCACTGCAGCGTTGTTTGCCCTCTCTGTAGCCCGAGAGGGAGTTGGCTCAGGGGGACAGATTACTTTTCCCTGTGGGACAAACTAATTTATTTTCATTTCTGTTTTGTTTGCTGACTCTTTGGAATCGTACTACTGTGAGAGTTTGCAACTAGCTGTAAAGGTACCCAACAGCCACCTTGTGTCTTGGTTTCGATTCTTATTTAGGCAGCCACGCAACCCAAAACCTCAAAAAGTGAGAGTAAATTTGTCAAATCAAGAACACCAATGCTGGACTGAAAGCACTACACAAACTGTTGCCTAAAATAGCCAGACACACGCTAAGTATCTGAAATGGAAGGGGAAAGCAAACCTTTACGCCAGGCAGCAAGAACAGGAGGTATTCTGCAGTACGTCCTCCTCATTACAAATCTATTTGGATCTTAAAGATTTTATCCCCTGCTGATATACCTCTGAGAGTCAAGGACCGGGAAAAGAAGTGTGCAAATCTGCGGCGCTCTTTTTGCTGGGCATCTCTCATGTAACTGTGGTAGCATTTTTACTGTTAATTATTTTCTTCTAGATACGTCGATTCATAGAGTTGTGTTTCCATCAGGAAACAAGATGCTCTTTGAAGGCATTTGCAGTATGCTCGGGTGGGATTAAGCGCAAGTTAAAAGTAATTGCTTCGTCTTTTTTCCAAGTATCTACGGCACTGCAACCTAACGAATGTGATGTGATTGTTCTGAAAACCTCAGCTGCTGGAGTAACACATGTATCTGGCAGGAAAAAATAGCCTGAGAACGTGACCCTTCCAGGTTAACAAAAAGTCCAACACAACAGAAAGCAAATAGAAAGCACTTAAAGATTTACGTTATTTTTGTCATCAGATCAGCTGCAACATACTCCTGTGATCTGCACAAACCATTGCTATTTCTGGCTGGTGGCAGTATTTACCTTCAACTTCTGTGAAGGTTCAACTCGCCTGCCTTGACTTTTAGCACAGAAATGTTAAGAGTTAAAAACAAAAACACACATTATCTGGAAACCTAGTGCCTTTTGAAAACACAATGAATTGTGCAGATACCAAAGGGGAAGGGAGGTAAAGATACATTTTTTCCTGTGATGCTTAGTCCATATTAGTTATTCTAGTTAGTCACTGAAAAGTCAGGATAACCTGGATTTTAATTTACACATTGGGCAGTCCAACATCCAAAGAGAAACCTTTGTAAGAACCTGATCTGTTAATCTGATTTAAATCACAGCGTGGTTTACTTTTAGCATGGATAAACCAACACAGATCAACTATTGTGAGTTCAGCTGGATGCTGCGAAGCTGGTAGTGTAAGCACGTGCTATAACCAGCTCGTGTAAGGGATGCAGTGCAGAGCGTGACCAGTTGCTGCGAACAAAATACAACATACACAGCGCTTAGTGCTCTGTTTGCTCTTCTGTTTATTCTGCTGAGCCTCTGGTCCCGAGCTAGGAAGCTGCTAATGGGCAAGACAACCTCCCTGAAGCAGTGCTGGAAGTCAGGTTTCACTTAACCATTGTCAGAGATGCAGAAAGACACGGTTTTGTGTCTCAGAATTGCGAGTTATTCAAAGATGCATTTATTTTTAAGTTGCAAATTAGCATGCACTAACATATACCGTGATAGAAGTATCAGCCTCTCTACAGGCTTTTTAAAACACAAAATATTTGGGCAATGTTCCTTGAAAGCCCGATTCGTCCTGCATTTTTAGTGTAAAGATATTAACACAGTAACCATAAATGCCACCTGAAAATGAAAGCCAAGAAAAAAGAAAAGGCCAGCGAAGGCAAGTGGCACACAGTTTGTGACTACCGCAGTCACGTCGTTTAGCCTGCTAGAATTGACCACGTCGATACAGGGGAAGGAAAAGGCTGGGGAAATCTTTACTTCCTCCTGCTGCAACGCTTTGGGGCGTGCTCACAACAGCACCTCCAGTGAGTGGGTGGGCAGCAGAGCTCTCCCGTTGCTTTGTTGTTTATTCCAGCCCTTGTTAAACCATCATCACAGAACTTACACCTGGGGCTGCATCGCTGCTTTCCACTCACCAGAGTGGAACTGAAAGGCAAGTTGCATTCAGTTAACAAAACAAAACAAAAAAACCAGCAATTATTTCTCTCCTCAGCTCTTTTTAAGTCCCTGGCTGGCACCTGTCCTGTTCTACACATGAGGTTCACCTTTTCTTCTAAGGGGACAGGCATGACTCTGGGGTCCCCCACACGGTGCCACAACCAACCTGCCCCTCACTGAAGCAGGGTCCCTCCCCTCTGATCCCGGTGGAAGCTGCTTGAGGAGCAGGTTTTACACCGGGTGGCCGCACTGCCACAGCCTGGCCACAAAGGCAGTGCCACACATGGCTAACCAGAGCCTCCCACCTGCGCTCTCTGCCCCTCAGACCAGATCCTTGCTGAGCAGGCAACACCGCGGGCAACCCGCAGTACAGCTGAGGCCAGGGTTACACCACGGCCTTGAGGATTTGCTTTGGTTAGTCGTGCTGAGCAAACAAGAATGGTTTGGCCCCTACACTGCCTTAATCTTCTTGTATTCCTCGGTAGGCTTATTTCATCCAGCAGCCTTTCAAGGCTTTTTTTCCCTCGGCTAATTTGGATGCAGTGAGTTGTCTTGGTTTGCTTTAGTTCCTCAGCAGAAAAAAAAATGGTCTCAGACTGGTCGTAAGGCTTGGAGGGCTCAGTGCAGGCAAAAAACAGGGAACACATTGCTGGGTAAAAACACCTTTGCTGCAAAACACTAGGGCTCACCTGCCACCTCTGGCTGATGAGCCAGGCAGCATTTGCCAGACTGAAAAATAAGAACAATACTTTTGAGAGTGGCAGAAGCCAAAAAGCAACTTTAGTGTTTTCCAGGAAGAGACGTCTAACAGGAACTCCTGTGCTCCCGTGAGCCTCGGTCTCCACGAAGCACGTTCCCCAGCCTCCCCACTACCACTCGTCCCTCCTGGGAGTGCTGCAAGGTGGCACGTTGGGATGAATCACCAGGCACAACATCCCGAGCGGGCGGGAGCGGAGGAGGTCTCTCTGGATACAATGAGAGGTCCTGTAGCGGGGTGCTCTGGAGGGAAAGGTTAAGAGTAATTACTTGCATGTGAGGAAGACAGATGGAAAGATACATTTTTGGGAGAAGGATTTGGCCATGAGGCAAAGACGTAAGATGTGCACAGGGCAGCCCCACTGATATCCTTACCGTGTTTTAATGCCAGTGTTCTCTGAAGGGAAGACAGAAGGCATGCTCTAGGCTTTCCTGTTAGACAAGCTGTTTATTGAACTCAGGTGGGTGCCTTGTTTCGGGATCCAAATAAAGCTAAGGTAAAAGTAGAGCACGAGTTTCTCACACAGGGTGCCTATGACATGGCTTGGAAAACAACTCGAGGTACACAGGAACTTTTAAAGTCAAACAGATGAGGACCACTGGTTCTGAAATAGCATTTTTTCCCCTTCCTTATGAGTAAGTTACTCCTGAAGGCAAGACCAGAACTTCTGTAAGGAAAAAATAGTTTATCTATCACTGGTCTACTTCCATCAGATGAAGCAGAAAGAACAAAAGAACGATGATTGCTATTAAAAACAAAACAAAACACGTGTTAGAAACTCAACTGAGCTGTCTTTAAAAAATAAATAAATGAGGAAATGTGTGGTCCATGAGCCTTTATCTTTGCTTACAGGTCATTTTGCTTGGCTGGTGGGAAAATCAAGAATGAAGCACAAGGTCATGCCCCCAGCTGTCACTGGAGCTCCAGAATTTGACAGAACATTTCGTGCACAGTAAGTCCTGACATCATAAAGATGATGGCAACGAATAACAATTCGGTCCAGAAGATAAGCAAAAACATTATCTTAAGATATTACCTTTTTCACTGCATCCTTTGCTCAGAAAATGAAAAAATAACTAACCACTTTTCAAACGGTTCAGCTTTTATCTCAACGATAACAGGGTACATTCAGCTCGTTTAAAACAGTCCATGTTCAAGTTCTGATGAAACTAGGCAATGGGATTATCCAAGCCTAAGTAAAGGCTAGGAACTAACTGACTGTGACTTACAGAATTCAGATGTTCTGGATCTAGCAAGCTGTGCTGTGAGGTCTTGGCCTGTGGCTATCACCAAACACATGGAAGACGTCAGCACAGAAAACCTCTGTCTTCACAGCAGAGAACTGTGAGACAGCCTGTGCAAGATGACAACATTTTCCTAAAAGGCTTCAGTTGGTGATTAGTTAATGACCATAGCCAAATATATGTATCATGGTGTTACTTCAAACAATTCCCAGTTGTACTGGGTGACAATAGCAACAAGATGACAGAGAATATATTAAATAGCATATCAGATAACAGAACGATAGACGCAGAAGGTTGCCTAATTCATTAAAAAGCAGCTCATTCAGAACAACTGAGAAAAGATATCCCAACAAAACATTAGCATGAAAACTGATGATGTTAACAAATAAAAACACTATTGTCCTAACCATACAAAGATCCACCACGTGCTGCCTACGCCTGGTAGCACTTCATAAAGGCATTGGCCTCAGCAGAGCAATCCACGCTGCCCACACACAGCTCCATGCTTCCTCTCACAGTCCCGGGAACGCTGACCCACACAAGTTGCATGCAGAATATGGAGATAAGCAATAAATACTGCATCCATGTGCTTGAAATCCTGCCTGCCCCTGCTGCACGGGCACTTGAGTTAGGATACTTGGTAAGCGTTTCTGTACAGCCGGGATACAGATCCTTGCTTAGGTTTAAATATACAGAAAATATTTGAAATAGTTTCTATTTGTATTGAGATTTCAAAGACGGGAATTTTTAAGAGTGCCTAATTCCGGCTTGACTGTGCTCCCACTGATCTCAATAGCATTAACTTCACTGAGAAGGAAATCATATCAAAGCTGATTCCCCTTGAAAAATCCCACCCATAGCTCTTTTCCAGAGTAACATTTTTTCAATTTATTCTGCAGACAAAACTGTGTGGAGTCTTATCCAGTATTCCTGACCGTCCTCTGGATCACAGGGTGGTTTTTTAACCAAGGTAAACAGTTCTTGTTTTTCTCTTGGACTGAGAAGTTTTACCCAAGTTTCTAAAACTAGTTTTATCAGGAGGTACATTACTTGTAGACATCTTTTTGCCTTCCTTTCACTTCTTACCTTGCTCTAGGCTTCCTGAAGGAATGCTCAGTGCACTGAAATCCCCAATTAGTCATGCCTTTTCACACAGCCCCACCAGCTTTTACAGTTCTCTGCAAACCAAGGAGCCATGGCACAAGGCATATTTTTCATTCACAGAAAATCCGCTGAAGATTTTCTGGGTGAATCATTCAGAAAAGCAGCTCCCAGATGTTTCCCACTAACACTTATTTGCACATTATGGGACAATCCTCACAGGACATCAAGCACAGCTATCATCCCTTGGGAGGACGCGGCCTGAGAAGACTCAGTTCAGAGCACTCAGCCCTGAGGCTGGACCCCTGACCGAAGGGGACGGAGCTAAAGCCAGCAAATGGGTGGGATTTTACATCCCAGATGAGCACCACCACCCCTGGGCTGTGACTTGTTCGTTTGTTCTGTGACTTAGCACTGAAGCACAGTCACAACAGCAGCATCACCAGCCACAGTTACTGTACTTCAGCCATGCAAGGAGACCCGTGAAAACCTGTTCTGCTTTCTCAAGCACCTGAGCAGACTAGCATTACTGTCCAAGTGTTTTTAAGTGTTTTAGTACAGTGACGATGGGAATGTGGCTATAGGGGATTCCTGATGTAAATCCAGAGCAGCTCCACTTAGCTCAACTAATTGGATGGGAGATAGTACACACACTCCTACACAGACACTTGTATCAAGGAAGACACATGTTGTCATATCTAAAACTGCATTAATCGCCCTTTTAAGTATTTTTTTCAGCTGGGCATCTCCCATAGGTACACTAAGAGGAGCTAATCCTGAACAGCGTTAACAGCTGTCCTCCGTAACACTTAGGCAGTTTGAAAGGACACAAGCAGCTCCACCAGCACCGCTTAGTCCTGGATAACACAAGTGACCCGCACACCCCGCTCCATCTATCAAACAGAGGTAACTTTATACTTTTCCCACAGGGAGGTCAGAAAGCTAACATTCACTACAGCTTTCTCTCATGTCCTTGGATAAAAGCTGCTATATAAATGCAAAGCAGGTTATTAACAACATAAATAAGAAGCTCTTTCCAAAACAAATACTCCCCTTAAACATGAACTGCCATAACAATGCAAAATGACAGCTGGGTCAAGCCACGGTGCTCCAGCCCACTGTTCTGCCCCTGGGACAGCCACTGAGCTGGGCTGGGGCTAAGATTCCTGTCAGGTCTTCAGAGCTCTTTTAGGGAATGCTGTTAGATTTTTTGGACAGGCCTGCAGCCCACCCCTACAAGTAACCCCATAACAGAAGCCTCCTGCGGTGAATGTTTAATACGCGTATCTCCTTCAAACGGTTTTCCCCAGTGTAACTTCCTAGGGTATGAGGAGCTATGAGAAGTCCCCAGAGACGCGCCACTACAAAACATAAGCAAAGCAACTGTCTGCGATCCTCATTTTTCTTTCCCGTTAATCTTTTCTTTCTTAGAAATAGCTGCAGTTCTGGGCCTGTTGTACGTGTTTGCCCGCTACAGGTACTTCCACGGTTACGTGCAGTCTGTGAAAGGAAGGTAAGGAGTTACCCTCTGAACGCAGGTTAAGAGCTCCAGGCTGTGCTCTGAAGCTGGGCGGAGAGCCAAGGACTGGCAGAGAAAAGTGACTGTAATTGAATGCAACATGTGTAAAGTGCCAGCAAGAGGTCTGAAGCACAAACCCGTGGGGAAGCAGGCTGGCTGTTACAGCGGGAGCCTAGGTTAAGAGGTGCATGTGCTACAGGTCACAAGGGGGGGAAGGTTTGATGCTCGCCTTGGGGGTTCCTGCTTCGTGCTGAACATATTGGCACCTGGGCTCAGAAAAGGTTGAAAACAGAAGCAGTTTTGCAGCTCAGGACGGATGCAGATGGGAGACTGCTCGGGCAAGGTATACACAGTAGCAGCCTGTCTGCTGTTTTCATTTTTCCTCAAGTTGTCACATTCAGACCTTTAGTCTAGCCACACAAATGCACTAAAAGAAGCAAACATCTGTCCTTGTAGGCTGATGAACTTTCACCACACAGATAAGAGACACAGCTCCAGATAAGCTTAAGTTAATGAATGTAAGTGTACAGCATCTGGTACCATGAATCCTGCTACAAGTGCACATTGGCAAAACACCCCTCCAATGCACAAGTGCATGCACAAACACACAGTTTATTTCTTGTCTCACTGAAGCCACTGTACTGCCTCATGTGTTCTGACCTAAGGCTCCTCCTACCACACTTACAGCAATCATGAAGTGAGGCTAGCATGATACATGCTTGTCATAAAAGTCCTGGGACCTATGCTTCTAGAGAGGGACACAAAGCAATCAGACTATAAACAGCACTTTTTGGGTAGTGAGTAGTCCTGCAGCAGCAAAGGCTGGGCTGTGGGGCTATTTTCCATAGTTCGTATACTGATGTTGTCATTCTCTTCACTACAGTCTCCACCAATCCCTTATTCTCTTTGGAGGAGCTGTTGCTTAAGAGAACTAAGAGGCTGTTTTCCAGAGCCTTTTTTTTTTTTTTTTTTTTTTTAAATATCGAGGTAAGTGTATCTCCCAGTAAGAGATGCAGTGAGCACCAACCAGAAGGCTAGCAACTATTAAGGAAGTCTGGGGAGCAGAGCCTGCAAAACAGGTGAAAAAAGAGAGCACAACATTAAATAAATCAAGAAGCTAAAAAGTCCTTTGTTTAAAAAAATCTGTAAGAAATCTTTCCCATGCTTCATTTCATCACACTCAGGCCTAAAGATTCGTCCTGCCAACTAAGACTAAGAACAGTGGTTGTCTTCATTATTAGACAGACTTACACACTTGGGTGAAACCCTAATTTCTTCGCGTTGGACAGAGGTTGCTGAAAGTCAGCGTGGCAGCCCTGGGAAATGGCTTTGCTTGTGCTAACCCTCAGCAGGTGCTTCTGCTAGCAATGGGTCCGCACCAGTCAGGCATGCAGGGCTGCGTCCCAGCACATCCAACGTGCCTCCAGCAGGCCTTGTAGCACAAAAGTAATTAGCCTGCACACCAATTTTCAACTGCAATCACTAGCTACAGGCGTGGCAGTTAAAGACAAGCCTGCCCACGTGGCCTGTGCTCAAAGAGCTAGTTATGACACATGTAAGTGCACTGGGCTACGTGAATTGCAGTTTGGTTGTGCCAGGGCTGGATTTCTAAGCACACAAGAGCTAAGCGCACCTCCTACTTGGTTTCTGCGCTGGAGAGCCTTCACAAGTGAGGTGCATCCCTTTCCTTCCCTCCAGCTGGCTTCAACAGATGATTAGAAGGCTAAGCTCAAGACTTTTTTCATGCTCTTCTGACACTGAGAACGTCTCATACTTCACTATTTCCTAATTTGCATTTACACATTGCACGTACAGAAAAACTACATATGTCAAGTCTTTAGGCCCCAGTGAGGTTCTGTGGGTATGGGTATAGCGAGCTATAAACAGAAGGCTGACAAGTTCCTCTGACCTCTCTCCTATGCTTATGTGACGGGATTGTCACCATAGACCTTTCCTTGCCTGCAGAGGTCAGTCCAGCAGCAACTCCCATAACATGCCTACTTGGCCAGAGCCTGCACCAAGGCAGCTAAGACCAAGCCCAGAATAGTGTGCACAGGAAGGTTCCTGCTGTCACGTGCCTGTCAAGACCTCTGTGTTTCAGGCCTGACGTGCTCTCCCAGACTCTTCTGGGGGTAGTTCTACATTTCAGAATTATAGAATGGTTTGGGTTGGAAGGGACCTTAAAAACCACCCAGTTCCAACCTCCCTGCCATGGGCAGGGGCACCTCCCACTAGACCTCGTTGTTCCAAGCCCCATCCAGCCTGGCCTTGAACACCTCCATGGATGGGGCATCCACAGCTTCTCTGGGAAACCTGTTCCAGTGCCTCACTACCCTCAGAGTAAAGAATCTTTTTCTTATATCTAATATAAATCTACCATATTTCAGTTTAAAACCCTTACATACACCTTGTCCTATTATTACAAGCCCTTTTAAGGGTCCCATCTTATAATGCCCCCTGAAGTATCAAAAGGCCACAATAAGGTCTCCCCAGAACCTTCTCTTCTCCAGGCTGAAGAACCCCAACTCCCTCAGCCTGTCTTTGTAGGAGAGTTGCTCCACCCTCTGATCATCTTTGTGGCCCTAATCTGGGCCTACTGTAACAGGTCTGCATCTTTCTTGTGCTGGAGGCCCCAGACCTGGATGCAGTACTCCAGGTGGGGTGGGAGGGTGTCTCAAGAGTGGAACAAAGGAGGGGAATCACCTCCCTCAAACTGCTGGCCAGACTTCTTTTGATGAAGTTATTTTTCTCCAGATAAAGTAATCTGACCCCCAACCCCAATGAGCGTCCTAATAGCCAAGTTACAGGATCACACTCTTCCTTTCCAGTTCAGAAATCCATCTTCAGGACAGAGTGATAACCAGACCCAACCACCCAGCTCAGTGGGGTTTGCCTGACCAACAGGTGCTGATACAAGAGACGCACACCTCTCCTCCAGCCCTGACTTCTTCCCTCCCACACTCCTAAATGTGAGGTTGCAGTGAGGTGCTCATGTTTGCTTGTGGATCCACCTGTAGGTGTTCACATTGTGCGATGAGGTAGTTGTCATGGATCAAGATCCCAGCTTCACATGAATAGGTAGAAACACTGGGGGAAGAGTTTCCCTGTAGAAAGGATATTAGGACTCTCCCCCCCCAGCAAAAGTCACGTGTGGGAAAGGCTTATTACCAAAACACTCCGAGTTGTAACAGTGATCCTCTCTGATTGTACAGAGCTTTTCTTAACTGAGGCGGGCGAGCAGCAAGTTTCACGGTAAAGACACCACATACAGTTTGTAACAGTATTTTTCTACTTTTTACTTCCAGGTTAACAGGTTTTTATCTCAATTTGATAGTTCTGACTTGCTTGATAACCCTGGGTGCAGCTGGGATTGTCAACAGCTTTCTGGATGAATACCTGGACTTCAGAATTATGAAGAAATTAAGTAAATTGTTCTGAAGACTACTTAAAAAGAAGACAAATAAATAATGCAGATCTTCTTGGTGTCCAGGGAAGCGATAAGATGCATGTGAATAAAGTGTCACAGCTCCGTACTAGCATCCCATTGCAGTGTAAAATGTCTGCTTTTCCTGAGCTGCTTACACTTGCTCTCTTCTGTGCTGTTGAAAAAGTCGTAAAGACAGAACAGCACGTCACGTCTGCATTTGCAATTAAATGCTCTGTTTTTCCCTACACTATTGTAAACCCTAAACAAATTACATAGGGAATTTATGGTTTTAGTTCTAAGTAACTTAGTTCCAACTGGCACTGCAAGCAACAGCCCACCTTACCCAGCGTCCTTCAGCCTTCTCAGTGCCTCCAGTGTAGTCCTCCTTCACTCCTCTTCGTTTTCACCAGCAGTGACGTCCGTTCTGCACAGATGTAAGGAAACAATTTGATGCACTACGCTGCTGCAAGGTCCCAGTTTTGCAAGTATATCCAATCCCACGGCAGGAGGCTGTTCAAGCATATACTGAAACAGAGCTTTCTTCAGCAAGACGTTGAAAGCTGCACTTGACCCTACACTTCTGTGAAGGCCTTTTGATTTTATACACACATTTACAGTTCAGCACATGCTCAAAGACTGTTCTCGTAGAAGTGGGGCCCTCCTGTAGGCAGATCCCAGCTCTCACACAAAGCCTCTCAAGACGGCTATCCCCACAATGTGCCACTTGCAGGAGGGAGACCCAGCCCAGACAAAGAGAAGGCACAGATGCTCAGCTAACAATTGGGTCTCCTTCATTGTCTCCCAGGAAGGCACAGATGGCTGGGGTGTGGGAAAGATTAGACGGATGTCCCAGCATGGCCAAAGCCCTAGGAAACAAAGTGACAATGAAAACCAAACTGACTATGAAAACAGCTTTCTGCTAAGAGAGGGGGGGAAGTCATGGCTTAGCACCAAGGACTTAAAGTAAGCTGATAGCAGATTTAAACTGTGTAGAAGAACTGAGAAGCAAAGACCATAGCTGACTATCCTGGTAGCTCCCAATAGCCCAAACTACACAGGGACTCATGCCAGCTACAGCCAGCATGCAGAAGCCTTCCCTGCTATGCCTCTGAATACAGAATTTGACCAAAAATGCTAAACATGTTTATAGTTCTGTTCAGCCAGGTCTATATAGAGAACACATGGTCTTTCTAAAAGTCTGCTAGTGTTGATAACCCGAGCACAAAATAATTGAGTGCTGGATCAGGTTCCTAATAAAGTTTCACATGAAAAAAGCAGACACATCACATGTTAAGACAGAGTCTCTCTAGCATGATTAATGGGCATAATTTAGTACCTGCATGTAGTAAAGGATGAAGTAGCATTAGAAACAATAAAGAAAAACAAGTACATAAGTGTAAGACTGGGGCCCAATAATGGCTATTGAGGGGAGAACAGGTCACAGTGAACAAGCTAGAGCTGACAAAGCTGCAGAAGAGGCAGCTCTCTGGCACTTGCTTACAGGGAAAAAGCAAAACAGGACTGGATTTAACAACCACAGTGATCACTGGGAATTCTTCCACTAACTGTCCTCCCATGGGTGGAAAGGCAGCAAACCCACCTGCCAGTGAGGCCTTCAGACAGTCACAGGCAGCAGGAAGCACTGCCACCTTAAGGAAAGCCAAGAGAAAGCTCCAAGTCATGTAACAGGCCTCAAACATGCATTATAGGAGGCCCAAAGGTTGCTGATAATTTCAGAAGCAAAGGCATTTGAGCACTATTCCATTCTAAACTTACCTGTTATAATGTTTATAGATAGCTTCCCATAACCCATCTATGTCATGGAAAGGAATACGCTGTTGTCACACAGAGAATTTCACATGCCAAAAACCATGTGGGTGAGGCCACAAGGAATCATCTAGCAGCACAAAGCTAGAGCACAACAGGATCAACGGGAGCCTCAACTGTTAGGAGATGCATTTAAAACAGCAAAGGACTGACATGAAGGAGAAAATTAGAATCTCACCTTGAAGTTTGTACTTGGAGCCAAGCCATACAGGCTGCCCAAACCAGCTGGTCCTCTGTGAGCTGTGCATAAAGGCCCAGCACCTCACCTGCTGGGACTCTCCAGTAGGGTGGAAACATTGAGATAATGGTGTTGAGTCTTGAAACCCACCTGGATTTACCTTGAACAGCTCACCTCACCTTTCCAGATTACAACCACAGGACTCTACACCCTGCACCCTCCTTTGAAAGCACTTCCTTACCACATGGCACAGGCTGAGCAAAGGCAGGAACCTGGAGATGTTTCCAATGAAACTAGAAGACCCTCTCCTAGCAATTACCCAACTATAGGCCTTGCCTTGCCCCACCCATTGACTTTTATAGCATACCTCGCTCTTAGAAAGAGGTAAAATGACCTCAAGGAAATGGCACACACCTGGCTGTGCAATTAACCACCCAGCAGCTAACTGCAGTCACCTGTGGCTGCTGCCTGCAGCACACCCAGTGGGGGCCCACCAGCCTTCAGGGGATGTAGGGGTGCCACTGAGGTGCCACAGCTCGACTGCCGGCACAGCCTTTGAGGGGGGCTCTTCTCTTCTCCCCAGGGCAGCCTGCAGGACCACCAGGGGTGAGATAATCCCACAGACCAGCCTTATATAAGACTCAGATAACCATCTTTTATTTGTTTGTTGGTTGTTTTTTTTTTTTTTTCCTTTTTCTTTTTTCTTTAAAAGTGGTATGTTAACATCAGTTTTTTTCTACATTTTCAGAGCTCTGTACAGGTCTTAAAAGGAAATAAGCAATGCTTAATGTACAAAGTAAAAACAGAAAACTAGAAAAATCTGAATAAAATGGAGCAAGTTGCCATCAGGGATACAGTACAAATTAGTAATTAGACGTCATCTGAAGTGCAATACCACTGCAGTAAGGATGAGTTAAGGAATGAAATAAAAATACTCTATTTTAAACAAACAGTATATATATATATTTTTATATGTATATATTTTACAGATAGTAGACCCAGTGATATCTGTAGAATTGTAAAAACATATTTACAAATAACTTTTTTTTTAACATTACATATACATCAGCACCATAGTAAGAAAAAAAAAAAAAAAGAAACAAAACCCCAAATCTATTAAAATCTACCTCTCTAGTACTTGGTCCCAGTACGGAGTATTTGGAGGAAGCTTTACAACAACAGAGGCTCGGCGTTCACCAGTGTTCATTCACCAAAGCCTGCATCTTCCGCATCTTCCTAACGCACGGGAATGCCCGGTCAGGGCTGTGGGGTGGTGGGTGTGCGTCTCCAAACCCCTGGCCCCGGGGCATTTCACTGTGTGCCCACTTCACTGCTTGCTGCCCCTTCTTTCAGGCTAGTCCTGCTAAGAGCCCACGAGGTGGTTGTGGACTGCAAACTGTGGCTGGTGCTCCCCGGCACTGCGTTAGGGCCCGGCCTGGCTCCGGCTGAAGCTGTGGCCGGGCAAAGCCCTGTCATCTTGGAATGGGGCCTCGTGCTGCGTTTTAAAAAGGGGTTAGATAAAAGAATGCTAACTAAAGCATTTTTTTAAAAAAAACGAGTGGTCAAGGCAAGCTGAACTGACAGCTCACCCTGGCCAGCTAGTCCAAGTTAAAAACACAGCTTGTCCTGTCTACAGTACAGCATTTAAACCCTTGTCTGGGTAGGCCCTGCGAGGGGTCACAGCACAGCATGGAACGTGCCCGGGTGCCGGGGTGGCCCCAGGCCCGCCTGGCCCCGCTCCTCCAAGCGATGCACAGCGATACCCTGCAGGGGAAGGGAGGACACGGAGGTGCCAGGTACCGAGCCCCTCGCTGCTGCGGCCTTGGCATGTGTACGCTGGAGACATTCTCACCACAGAGCACAGAATGTGCTCTCGGAGGCCAGCGTTGGTTCCCAAACGTTTTGGACTGCGGGTCGCTGTTACCATTTTTACGCACCACTACACACCCTGGTGGCCAGCTCTCAGCTGAAAAGGTGGCAGGATTCTGAGGACAGCTTGCCTCGCCCTCAGACCGCGGCTTGGGAACCGCTGCCAGAGGCATTCACAATGGCTGGCATCTCAGTGAGACTATCACCGCTTCACCGCAGTGCTGCTCAGCACCGGTCCACACAGTGGAGATACGTAGTGGAGACAGTGATACATCTCTGTTACCTAAAAGCGTATTTGGGCAGACACGGTGTTTTTAATACCTAAATCAACTATTTTACCCATTCATGAATGCTCTTTGCTGTAGTCCTTCCTTAGTTCCCTTTTTTTTCAAATACTGCACTAAATTTTATTCCAGCAAACCAGGGAGATTAGGCCAAATACCTGCTTAAAACAGAAGACCAGGTAGCACATAATGTCAAATCGAGAGCCCAGACACCCCACGGTAACACTACCTGCCAATCTGGCACTTTTCAAGAGGAGAGAAGAAACTCATTTCTGCCTGCCAGACCCTCCCTCCCTGTACGTTCTCTCCTTCCCGTCTTCTCCTCCGCTCCCTGCCCCATTGTGGTGTTTGTTGCTCACCTGAAAAGGAGCGCAGTGTGCTTACCTTGTTTTACACCGAAGGACAGGAGGGGAATATATGAAAACATACGGGAGAGGGAGGAGAGACAGGGACCTGCGTAAGACCTTTGCTGGTACCTTGTAGCCCTTTAACACCACTCTCGGCTGCTGTTCTGCTCTCCCAGGCAGCAGATACAGATACAGCAGATAGAGCCGAGCAAAGTGCTCTGACAGGGATGTGCTACTGCAAGTCCCGCGGGGACTAAATCGCTTGTTACGTTAACCCACCCACCAAAGTCGTCTCCAGCCTGTAATCAAACTGTCCTCACTGTACTGCCAAGTTTATGTTCTGCTACACTTCTATTGGATTTTTATCACTCTGCACTGAAAATGGTGACCTCTCTCTGACTGTTTCGGTCCATCACCTGTGTGCTGCGTGTCCTCTCTGACAGCCCAGAGCCCATCCGTGGCTCTCTGAGGCCTGTTATACCCAGGGCTAAGCCCGTTTCCGACTGGGGCCTGCTCAATCGCCTGTGGGCTTCTTTAGGCTTTGCTCCTGGCCATTTTCAACTGCTACTCTGAAAGTCGCAGCCTTTACAGCTACGTGAGGTGGGAGATATTGGGACCACCCCACACCATTGTGCAATGAAGCCTCACTTCAGACGGGAAAGACCAAATTTTCCCTACTCGAGGCATCAGCTGGCTTTTCCAGTTTCCCCATCCTGCCCCACACCCGTGCAGCGGGTGCTGCTGTGCAATGGAGATTGCTCGTGGAAGTCTTGTGATACCGATGTTTTCATCGTCACCTGAATCTTCCAAAGCTGGCTACAGATCAGCTCGGTTTGCACGATTAAAAACAAAAGAAAACAAACAAAATAACCCCAAGCCAAACCAATTCAAACAAAAAAACCAACAATCCAAGGATGGGGAGCACATCCGACTCTCTGTGTTTTTTCAAACGTAACAACCAAAGCTCCAGATTATACAAGCCCACTCACTGGGGGTTCCCAAACAACTCATCAAGTTCTTGTATCCACTCATCCCCCGGTCCACTCTTAATGATGGAGTCCACGAGGTCTGCACCCTCTGCTAAACTGGAAAATGACCCCCCTGCTCCTTCGTTACTGTAATTGTAAGATATGTCCTGAGTGGGATTCCTCTCATAGGCCTGGCCTTGGCCGCTCTGAGCGAAGTTACCACCTGGCAATTGCTGCGTCGGAGGCTGACTATAACCAGACATTGTGGGGACCCCTTGGCTTATTGTAGGCATTACCATCGGTCTGGCCTGGCCGGCTCCTTGTTGCCCGGGTAGTGGTTGCAGCAGCTGTCTCCCCATCGCAGGGTTCAGGGCTCTCACTGTTCCACTCGTGTCCACAACTGTCTGGTTAAGCCCCTGCGGGAAATGCTGCTTGGACAGCCTTGGCTGCCCAGGCTGCATTGGGTAAGTTGTGCCATTATTGAAAGGCCCCATTTCGCTGCTAGTCCTTCCAGGTATGCCTTGCAAGCCTCGCTGCTGCCAGTTTTGTGTTCCTTGTGGGACAGTCCCCATCAGGTTCTGAAGTCGTGGTGCTTGTGGCCTGGGTAAGACCTGGCCCACTGGTCCTTTCATCTGCTGCTGATGCTGGGGAAGAGCAGAGTTTACCAGCATGTTCTGACCAAAATTGCTGACCATTCCCACCGCTTGTCCGGAGGCAGGCTGCCTTGTTCCCTGGCCTGTGTTATGTGCCATGTTCATGCCACTTTGGTTTGGGTGCTGCAACATTTGGCTCATCCCTGTGCTCATACTGTACATTCCTGGCTGGCTGGAAGAGGCGTTGCTGTAAGGAGCCATGCTCATGTCTGACTGGCCTGCCGTGGTGGGCAGTGCGCTCGGGTTCTGGGAAGGACCCATTGCCATCATGCTCGCATTCTGGGCCATCATTCGGGACGTCCTCATGCTCTGGAGTGCTGCTTGGTTTCTCACAGCTGCTATATCCTGGGGAGAACCTACACCAAAAAGAGAGGAAGGTAAGTAAAACCCACAGTCCTGTAGATCTTACACAAATCAACACGCCTTTGCAGTAGAGAGAATCTGTAGGAGCCTCCTGCATCACAGTAGCATTTCAGATTGCTGTGCTTTTGGAGTGAATATTGTTTCATGTGAAGGTTAGCAGAGAACTAGGTTAACCGTCCTTGGGAGACATACTTGCTGCCTAATGTTAGCTGCATTTTGGAGATTACGTATTCTCCACATCAGTGTGGCTGCAGCCTCAGTGATGACCTACCAAGTCCCTTCTCCTTGAAGTGAGAGGCAACACAGCTTGAGTGCTACCCTAAACAGGAATCATTGATGGTGTCATGTATTCAGTGTGTTAAGTGGGACGCTGCTCAGCAGAGAGTACTGTCAATACAGACTGGCAGCCTAATTTCCTGTAAGGCCGGCAAGGTCAAAAAGCCAATGATTTACTCACTGAGTAATTCTCAGTTATGACTGTTTTGGGATTTGTACCCAAAGGGATTCATGGCTTTGAATTCTAGAAGAATCAAGGCAACGTGATTCCATATGTGATACGTGATTACAGCCATAGTTGCTCCCCTGATAATAAGCTGTTCAGGTACCCAAGCTATACAGACACTGGTGCTGTAGGGGTAAAATAGGGGTAAAATAGGGGTAAAATTTCTGTTACTTTAATGTGACCAAATTTTTTTTTTTTTTTTGGAGTGACCTAGGAGTAGAAGTTCCCTTTCAAAAGTAAATATGAGTCTTTCTTTTTTCGTGGTGTTTTCCTCTTCCTCAGGGTGAGTGACAACGTGCACCCTCCTCTGTGCAAAAATTAGTCTCCAAGATTTCTGAAAGTTGCAAGCACGCTGTCATTTGGTAGCACTCAAACTTCTTCAGATAAACCTAAATCAGCTTCTACTGAGCAAATGCAAAAACTTCCATTGGCCTTCAGTGGAAGCAAAAGAGCTGAACTTCAGTTAACTGTTTGAAGCTCTCTTTTAAATATATCCATTGTCTTTCAAAAGTAAGCCTTGAAAATGGAAGTGTCAGACTCAGAAGGCCAATCAATTTTTTAATAGCTCAGGAGGCATAAATGAATGGATTTTCTATATCATTGTTACTGATTAAATCTATGGAAAGAAGAAAAATTGTTTTTTGTGGACATTTAAAGCAGGGAGAGTGTATTAATGAATCGATATTATAAGCACATTTTAGTCCACCTTCAGCCAGTGATGGGAAACCAGAAAATCCTAACCTTGTTAAATTCCACACCATGGCAGATAACTGAACCATGCTTGTGTCTTCCTTTGAGGGGTGAGGAAAGCTATCGATTGCTGGGAAGCCGATATGCTTCTGTACTTACTACCTTTATTTAAAAACAATTACCGGAGTTCTGATGATGGCATGGGTTCATTGTGGTTTTCAGTCAATACCATACCGAACTAAATAAAATACTCTGCAGGTATACTCCAACAGCGTGATGCACAAAATTTCTCCCAGCTCAAATATTAGTACGAGCAAAACATATATGTAAAAAAATTGCTGCAAGAGTCAGGAACTGTACAAAAGATCGGGATGCTCTCGAATCAGCCCCTACCTGCTGTAGCAGCCAACATACCTGAATGTCTGTGGAGAGCAGAGAATCCTAGGCCCTGCTATTTATGTTGGCTGGGTTACCATGAGAAATGGGTACAAAGAAAGGAAGCGTCATTCCCATAGTTTGACACACATCATGCAGTGGATGGCTACACCTCCTTTTCCTTGCAGCAGGACAAGCTTCATGTATAGATAAACAAAGCATTTTGTATCATGAAGAGAGTCCATCTTGATCTCACTTGCACAGGGCAAATGTATTGGCAGCTTTTATTTTATCTATGCTACGGGTAAACTGTTTTTTAATGATTGGCACTGGGGTCCCCTTGATTTTTTTTTTTAATTTAGATCATCTCCTTCCTCCATGATTAGAAGATGTCTCTTTTTACAGTGATTCCATCAAGTGCCAAAGCGTACAGAAAATGGTAAAAATGTATTTAATGTCCCTCTCTCTAGCTATTTTTGAATTGAAGTTGGTGTTGAAAACCTCCAAGGGACTCAGTACCAGCAAGTGGTTCACGTTATACTACTGTGCTCTGCGTAAGAGGCAGGAGTTCAGACAAGAAGCAGTTAAAAGAGAGATACAGCAGATTTTAAGATTTTGGGCCACCTTCTGGTCTCCCTTACACATAACCTACTGCACTGGATTACGTTCTCGTGACTAAACAGAAAAAATGGTGAAATATTTGTATTTAAATGAGTTCATTTATGAAAACGAATTCCTTGCTCTGTCACGCATTAGCCTAAACTCTCTTCTGCATTTCTTTTAAATAATACATATGAAGGCAAGGTTTCAAAGAAGCATTAGTATAGGAAGATTTTACATATGCTTCTCAAATAATGCATGACGGTGCACACACATACACTTTCATTTAGCAAATTAATTATTGGGGAAAAAAAATCATTTCATATAGAATTTATGCTGCCAAAGACAAGAATCAGAAGGCAATTAGAAAGAGCCACCCTGTTATATATCAGCAGAGGATTTGGCTGCCTGTTCACTTCCTGAATACTAGAACTGCAATATGCTTGCCTCCCTTGTTTTCTGTTGCAGTTAAGTGGAACTGTTATGAATACACAGCACTGAACATGTTACTTCCACATCTATTTAGAATCCATGGTTAGTGAAGACATTCAGCTGATGTTTTGCACTTAAGCTCAGAATTAAATAATAATACTTGCTTTTTTGTGCTCATTACAAAAATCTCCATTTTCACCTCAGATATTTCTCTCTATTTTCCACACCTGACGTTTACCAGACATTTCACAGAATTACAGAATTTCTTTTTGGTCATTCTCTAGATAGAGATGACTTATTTGAAAGTCCCTGCTCATCAAACTAAACAAAGTGGGAAATGAAGAGGAGTAAAACCAGGATACAGGGAGAGACAATAGCTGAAAAAAAACGTAGGATGAGTGAAGTCAAACAAGATGAATCTATAGAATACAGGAATCAAGGAGACAAAACTAATGTCAAATAAAATAAAATGCAGCTTTTGCTGAGTGGAGCAGAAAGGAAATTAGAAATATAACTAAATATTCAAAACTGATCATTTCCCTTTTGTAAAATATGCAGTATGCCCAAGTATGCAACAGCCCACCTTCCTGCTCTGGCACACTGCTTAACCCCTTGTCCTCACAAAACACATGAACATGCAGATGCCCGCTGCAGGGATATTCTTGGTCTCCAATCTAGGAAAAAGAGTGTGACTTTTACCTTGGAACTGATTGACCTGTTGCACCGGATACGGGCTCCGCTGTTGCTGCAGGTGCTGCCGAGGCAAATGTGACTGCTGCTGCAACTGCTGAAAATGAACGAGGGAAAGAAAGCAGAAGAGAAAAAGATTATTAATTAATTAGAGAGCTGGAAGGGGGCTGGTGACAAGAGTCCTGCAGCAGAACTGCCGTGTTTCTTATCTAGCAAGCTGTTCTGGAGACAAGCAGAGTCAACTGAAGAGCACTCCTGAGAGTACTTGGGCTACTCAGCACATGGACTCCTTCTGGTTCAGAAAGGAATAAACACCGAGGCAAACATCAACTCTCCTTGCTTACAAGCACTTCATTTTGACCTCTAAAGACTGTCTTCATGCTGAAAAGAGGGGGAGGGATATGAGATACCTTTGCTCACCTAGGTCTAATTGCAGCTGTATCCACACACCTCTTCCTTTCCCCAGCCCTGACGAGGTCTAGATGTATTTGTTCCTGGTACCAGACTGCAGTCTACCTCCACTCAGCTGCAAGGAATACTGCATCCTGACCTGAGCACTGTGTCCTATGACCATTACCTAGCCCAAACAGAAATGGCTACTAAGGCACATTTCTTCTTGTATTTTAGTGAATGCTATTTGGGGAGCTGGCAATTGCAAAATTCCTCCATCCCTTGATCCAGATCACACTGGTCCTCTGGAGTCATTTTCTATGAATACTCGTGCATCTAAAACAGAATTAAGGGCTATTTATAAAAAACAAGCTTTCAGAGCTTTCAAAGCCTAGAGTATACTTGACTAAGCGGTTACTAGAATGGCGTATCTTTTTGCTTCATCTAAAGCTGTACAAATGTTTGTTCAAAATGAAAGCTGAGTAACAAAGGTAAGAGAATGGCAAAGATGAGAAAGAAGCAAGTACTGATCCCTGTGTTCACAAACAGAATCACAGAATCACAGAATAGTCTAGGTTGGAAGAGACCTCCAAGATCACCGAGTCCAACCTCCGACCTAACGCTAACAAATCTTCCACTAAACCATATCCCTAAGCTCTACATCTAAACGTCTTTTAAAGACCTCCAGGGATGGTGACTCAACCACTTCCCTGGGCAGCCTACTCCAGTGACTAACAACCCGTTCAGTAAAGAAGTTCTTCCTAATATCCAACCTAAACGTGCTACAAATGATCAAAAAGATAAAGGAAATCTCATTGGGCACACACCTAAAAGCCAAGAGCTTAAGGACTGACTTTTAGACTTGTCTTCTCAGTGACTGGCTCCTGGGTGTATGCACTTGAATTGGCCTGATCCATGCGGGGGGATCATTACTGCTTCCTCACTCTGCATTTGTTCACCCCTGAACCAATTCACGCATCTTCTACCTGAATATTTCTAGGAGCATCCTTCCAGTTCGCTGGGGGGGGATTTTTCTCTTTCTCATATGGACCGTGCAACAAGGGGAAGGCTATCAGTACTTCTATGGTTATACATGTGCAAGTTCTACCTCCAGTTAAAGCAGAGCCTGATTAAAGGGGAGAGCACCTGCAACTGTCACCGTACCAGAGTCTGCTTCTGCCAGATTAAACGCATCATGAGATAGCAGGTTAAGAGCTAGCTTTCCCAGTGTCTAAAGCCCCATGCAATTGCCATGTCCACTGCTGGGAAAAGGCATAATATTTGCCAACATCATGGCAGGACTGAGGCAGATGTCCCTTCTTTGATAACCACTGCTGAAAAAAACATGATGTAAGCCACAGAGAGACAATTACTGAATGTAAAAGGAAGGGCTGGTGCTGTACTATCTGCTCATGCTCCCATACCAGCACGTGCTGCAGAGCTCAAGACAAATGTATGTTGTACCTGCTCTGCTAGGATCTGCTGCTGCTGCTGCTGCCTCTGCTCTCTGAGAAACTGTTGTTTCTGCTGCTCTATCACATGGAGCTGGGCTCTCTGCTCAATCAGCATCTGCTTCATGATGGCTGCTTGCGGCTGGTTTCCCAGGAAGGGACTCCCGGAGCTCGTGCCTGTGACCACGCTGCTGGAGCCCGGCGGGACTGAAGACTGCATAGGTGCTGTGGTCCGAGACAATCCCACTTGGTGCTGCTCCTGCACAAACAGAGAGAGAAGGCCTCATTACTGAGGGTGCTCACGGGCTAGGGAAATTATGGTTGATTAACAATATGCCTTGAGCCTGTGGGCGAGGACTGGAGCTAGAAGAAAGTAAGAGTCCTTGGAAAAATGCTTGTGGCTTGTGACCAGTGCCACACGCTGCAGGTAGCAGGTTCCTCTGCTCTCACGTCATAACCTGGAGTTCAGAGGCACCTTGCGTAAAGCCAGAGCACTTGACAATTTGCTAATAGTAAGATACCAGAATTGGGTACTAGGTTTATTTTCACGCAGGGTAAATAACCTGAAAGAGATGTTTTTCCAAGGTTTTCCTCCATCATCATGGGGATAATAAACATCATTTCTCTCCCTTCCCATGTCCTTCCCTTTCCCCACACCGATGCTGTCATGCGGGCCTCTGGGTTCAGGAGCTGAGGTCGTAGGCACGCACAGTGAACAGCCCTAATTCCCCTTATATTGCACCGGAATCTCAGGATTTACCCACACAAGGTGTTTATTTAAGATTCCCACCGCACAGCTAGGGACCAGAAGCTTGCTGCTGGAAGGAGGTGGGCATCTGTGATGCCACAGATACCTTCTCCTAAACCCCCCTGCTTTCTCTTTGTGGCCCTAATCCGATGTGCTGGGAAAAGGAAATAAAAGGGAGCAAAGAATGCCAGAGTCACTGCGGAAGCCCCCTCTTTCCGATCTTCCTCCCCCAGGCCGTGTTTCCCCCGCAACTCCCCGTGCTGCTGCCCGGCACGGCTCGGCTCGGCACGGCTCGGCTCGCCGCCAGGGGACGCTGCCGGACCGGGGCAGCACGGCTCGGCTCGGCACGGAGCCAGCAGCGCCGGCCTCGGTAATTGTCCCCTAGGGGTGGCTGCTCGTTAAAGCACCCACCGCTTGGGATGGGATGGGGATGGAAAGGGCCCACGCCGCTGCAGGACCCGCTGCAGAACGCATTCCCGGGGCCAGGGGCAGGCTCTTCTGCCTGGCCGTCGGCCTGAGGTGTGCCACAGCTGTGTGAATGCACACACAAGTCATCTTTGTGCCCTGTGCCACCCAGCCTGGTCAGCGGAAGGGTTAAAATGGAGTGCAGCTTGGGAAACGAGGATCAGCCTTTCTGCGCAAAGGTCAGGTTTTCAAGGACCCTTTTGAGGTAATAACAAGAAAATACAATTTGTCCACATCTCTACTTTGCACTGCTAATTCCCAAAGGGCTCCCCGCTAAGAGGCAGCTCTCCAGAACTCGGCTGCTGCTCTCCCTTCCCAACACACGCGTCCCCCGGTCTGAAAGTTTCCTCCCCACCCCAACAGTCTTCCCACGTCTCCCCCCTTTCCTTCCTCACACCACACTTTGCGGGCTCGTGGCCTGACGCTCCCCCCGCTGCCCTCACCCTGCCACCGTCCCCATCCCGCGGGCCCCGGGGGACGCGCACCACCCGCAGGCTGCCCCGCCGAGGATCCTTCCTACCCCCGTCCCCCCCCGGCTCCCGATGAAGTCATCAGGCTGGAGATTGCATAACCGCTGCACAGGACTATCTTGTGTTATACTGGGAGACCGGCCAACTGCTTCCATTTATAGACAGCAGCGAGGCCGCGCTGCCAAGTAATGGAGCCTTTGCTGCAGCTACTACAAGGGAAAGGAACCAGGGGGGAGGTGGCACCCGCAGGGGCTCCCCCAAGCCTCCGTGCGCAGCTGCTGCCGGGGCTGCAGCCCCAAACCTGGCAGAATCTGCCTCAAAAAAGCCTTACTGCAGAACTTGTGTCCTGGCTGGCTGCGTGTGCACATGGAAACAGCGCAGGCACAAACCCGTCGCGCGGTACCGCCGCAGCTCGGTCCTGCATGGCGTTACGCCACACGCTGTGAGCTCCCGGGTCGGAAAGGGAAGAAAGCCCCGAAGGAAGCCCCGCCAGCTGACACGAACCCGCGTGCCGTGCAGCAGCTGGAGGAAATATGAAGATTAGCACGGAGGTGTTACTTCCAGAGCGGTGCGCTCAGCCATTGCTGGGTACAAGGGTTTGCCTATGCACAGCAAAAGCTTCCTGTTTCCAGTTCTAATAACAGATCTAAGGCCAGGCGTTCTTCATCAAGCCAGAACACCACCCTCCCGCCTGGAATATTTCTGCTCCTTTCCGTTTTTTTTGGCCAAAGCTCTTCCCAAACAATGATGAAAGGCCCCACTGACATCACCGGGAGCAGCCCTGGGTTGTGTGTCCTGAAAACAGGAGCGCAGCCCGGGCAGAAAGCCCCTGCCAGCAGGAAAACACTCCCTGGTGTCCGGGAGCAGAGCTCCTCATGAGAGCACCTCTGCAGCGGGCGCTGCTGCTGCGTGGTGGCCATGCCTGGTTCCAAACCCGCAGGGATCCCCATGCTCCCCGCAGTCTCGGCAACCCCCTTCCAACGCAGCCCAGGGACAGGATCAAGTGCTCTGCACCTGGGAGTAAGAATGGATTTAGAAAGAGTCAAGCTTCCATTCATGGAGCCAAGAAAGAGGCAGAATTTCCAAATGGTCTGTGTGACACGTCTGGGCAGGTTTTCATAGCTGTAGAGCACCCAGGAAGGCGAACTTCTATAGGGACCTAGCTGCTTCATCAGCGCCTCCGCCCACGTTATTTCTAATCATCTGCTGGAGTGAGGGGTCCTCCTCAGAGTTCAGGGTGGTGTGTGTGTACAGTTACGCACACCAAACCAAAGTGACTTCAGAACGAGGACAAAGGGGAGGGAAAAAAGGTGTTTTCCTCTTTGCCTCAGATCTTACACGCACCTCTTCCTTATCACTCAGCTATTTGCTCCTTCTGCATGACGTCCATTCTCTCAGCCAGAGCTAAAAGTGGTCACACTGTTTTCTGCCAGGACCAGCAGAGGGACTGCCAGACAATGCCCTCCAGCCCTCAGATACTGCCGGCTCACACCACTTCTGCTGGAGGCCCAGGGAGCAGAGTGGGACCCCAGGGACCAGAAATCAACAGGGGTGGGTATGCCACCTCGAGGGACAAGGTGTTCTCCAAAAAATGATGACTTTAAAGCGGCATCTTAACATGCAAAACAGACAATCGAACATGAGCTTGCTGTGCCGTTCTGTGGTATGATGTGAAACAATGCAATCCCTGAATATACAAAGAGCAGAGGAGCAAACAGAAGCCAGGAGGTGGCTTATCCTGTATACTGCATTAGAAGAACAATACTAGAAAAATGTGTACAGTCAGGCACCTACATTTTAGAGCCAGAGCAGAAAAAGAAGATACAAAAATGATTTGAGGCAGAAAGTGTCTTCCAGTGAAAGACTTAAAGAGCTCAATCGTTTAGCTTACCTCAAAGAAAGCTGAGAGATGCTTTGACCATGGCATATAAAAATACCTTCACGAGGGAAGAAATCCTTTAAAGAGTTCTTTTATCTAGTGAAGAAGGCAAAACCAGATACAAGGGCTGGAAGCCAAAGACAGATTCAAATCAGAAAGAAGAATCACATTTTTACACCATGATTTCATTACCCACCAGAAATGGCAGATCTCCACTTTCTGATGTCTTCAAAGATGACAGGCTTTCCAGATAAATGCAACTTAGTGGTGCGGCCAACTGGCCTGTGATGTACGAGGCTTCGCAGTACTACCTGACCTCACCTCTGCTCAGCTCTGAGCTGCTGCTCCCTGGCACCGCAGCGGCAGCTGGCACTCCTGCACCACACCGGTGCCACTCTGGCAGTCACTGCTCCTTCCTCATGGGGCTCTCGTTACGGCTTGTGCACGTGTCTATCTACAGATGTTGATCACAGAATCACAGAATTGGTGATTGGAAGAGACCTCCAAGATCATCTGGTCCAACCATCCCCCTACCACCAATGTCACCCACTAAACCATGTCCAACCTTTCCTTGAACACCTCCAGGGACGGTGACTCCATCACCTCCCTGGGCAACCCGTCCCAATGTTTGATTGCTCTTTCTGAGAAGAAATGTCTCCTCATTTCCAACCTGAACCTCCCCTAGCACAACTTGAGGCCATTCCCTCTAGTCCTGTCACTAGTTACCTGTGAGAAGAGGCTGACCCCCAGCTCCCTACACCTTCCTTTCAGGTAGTTGCAAAGAGCAATGAGGTCTCCCCTGAGCCTCCTCTTCTCCAGACTAAACAACCCCAGTACCCCTCAGCTGCTCCTCGCAGGACTTGTGCTCCAGGCCCTTCACCAGCTTCATAGCCCTTCTTTGGACACGCTCCAGGGCCTCGACACCCTCCTTGTACAGAGGGGCCCCAAAATGACCAAAGTACTTGAGGTGTAAAAAAAGGGGGGCACCAATCTATTACTGGGATAAAAAATATTACTGCGTTTCCATGTACAGTGAAACATCATCTCCACCCAGTGTTTTCGGAGCAACCTAAGCATGTACTCTGACATTCCCCTAGAAACATTCTCCATAAACTCCTTGTAATGTTGCTACTTACAGTGTCTGGCAGGGATCTTAATCCCTCTCTCTAAATCTGGCTGCCCACAGCAAAGCCACCTTCAGCATGGTACCATCTGACTGAATTACAAATCCATTCACTTCAGACTTTTTTTTTTTTGCCTCGAATGAGCCAGTGTACAGGATGAAGGGACAGCTGGGCTGTTTTACGACTCCGCATCCACCAGCGGGCTTTGCAGGGTGGATTGCTTCACCTATTTCCTCTGTCATCCAGTCCGGGAAGCAGCTACAAATCTCTCCTCTCTCTGGGCCCCCGGTTGCCATGGACTTTCATATAGTATCTGAGCGAACAAGATCCCTCTGACGTTTGACGCTAAACCTCTGCATGCAGCCAATTTGTTTTCCTTTGCCCTCCCTTCCCCTGCATCTCTCCTCCCCATCCTTTCGGTGCAGTTTATTCTTCCCGCAGAACAAATGGTATCTGTCAGACTGTTACTTCTGGGGTTGTGTGGCTTCATCACAGGGTCTAATTTCTTTACTTCTGAGGACAAAGTATGCAAGAAAGGATTTGAAAATGAGCAAGTGTTTTCCTGACACCATTTAGGAGCTAAAGACAGCCCGGAGTTATCTCGCAGTGTGCCAGGCCGAGCGGCTCATCACTCCAACACCACTGTTTGGTAGCACTGACTTCTGCCCCAGCACGGCTGCTGCAGCCTGCAAATCCTGGCAGGACTCAGAAGTGCTACCGAGCTTCAACCAGAGTAATTAAAACAGGATCGTTTCCTCCTTTACAAATAACAGCCCCGGTGTTTTCTCCCCTTTGCAGGGGAAATCGCTCCCGCTTTCCAGTTTTCTTTATCCTCAGTTTCTCCAGCCAGTTCCAAGGTACAGAGCACAGTGATACAATGCTTGGGTTTGTGCACCGAGGAAGAAGTGTTTGTTTACCTCAAATAACTAGTTTGCTCTTAATTGACATTTCTTATTGGCCTTATTTATAGGGAAAAAAAAATCAGTCCAAATCAAACCCCACACAGTCTCTTTACATACATCTCTTAAAAAATGGAGGGGAGAGGATTAAGTATACAAATAGAAAAATATTTGCACGGTGCAAAGTTAAGAAGAGCTGTTGAGGGGGGCGAGGCCCATAGGGAGGGAGCGCCCCGCTCTGCCCCGCGAGCTGGCCCTCGTGCCCACGGAGCCGGCCCCTCGGCACACAGGGAGGAAAGGAGGCTAAGGGTCTGGAGGCACACTAGCTCTCCCAGCCTGGTATTTACGCGTATGGTGAAGGCTGTAATTACTCCCCTCGGAGCCTGCTGCGTGCAGCTGTGCCATCAAGGCATTTCGCAGAGCGCCCTGCCCCTCCGCCAGACAGCGGCAGCCTTCACGGGGCGAAACGCAGGAGGGGAGAGTTGGAAAAACAGCCCACGGGAGAGCTCTCCCACACCCTGTCCCCCTGCCTTCCACCACAGGCCTCAAAGGGACAAAAAGGCCTCTCCAGAGGCACTGCCACGTCCCGGGGGCACCAGAGCCGATCCCTCAGCACATTTCCTGGCCTTCACGAGGCGCTCCAGCAGCAGCACCGGGTGAGGGCCGAGCTGGCAGAGAGACACGAGGCCCTGAGGCCGGTGCCTGCTGGAAATGGCAGTGCTAACGGTTGTAGCTTTAATCAATGCCCCCTCCGAGTCCATACGGCGGAGGAAGGGAGGAAAGCTAATGTGAAGCACAAGGATAATCGTGGCGAGAGAGCCCCCGAGAAGGGGGGAGAAGAAAAACGGAAGATGAAAGCAGGCAAATGGTTTAAATAAACAGTCACACGGGGCCAGTGAAAAGGGGGAACGGAGGGGAAAAGACACAATAAAAATAAATGCTGTGAGAAAGAAAAACTTCTACCACGTACAGGGAAAAATGTGGGGCCTGGGGAAAGCACAGGTATGAGGAGAAGGTGCTCCAGCAGCAAACACCAGGCCATCCCTTTCCCTCTGATGGCCTGGGCCCGCGCCACAGCTGTCTGACTGACATCTCCTGTGGATGGCTGCAGAGGTTTGGTTTGTGCTTTTTTTCTCTCAGTGAAATTTTTGTTAAATTTCCCCTTGGGTGTTTTGTTGGAGGATAAACAAAAGGTATTTTTCGCACTTAAGGACGTTTTTCAGATCCTTTCCTCTCTGCTGTGATAAATGAAATCCCTTTCATTTTTAGAAAAACCAAACTTGGCACTTGTGTTGATCCTCAGCGAGAAGCATGTAATTTGCCAAGCCCGAAAGAATCCTGGCTGAGAAATAAACACACTGGGCCATATGCTCTCCTTCCCATATGCAGAAGGCGACTTACCTCAAAAATTGGTACGAGGCTGCAATTGCCCCGTATCGCTGCTTCTGCCAACGCAAAATAAAAAATCCACAGAAAAATCCAGCGCAAAGGTTCGGGGCTCTCACTAAGTAGCTGTGCCTCTGCACGCCGGTGGGGACCTCCCCTGCCCTGTCAGTGACTCTGTCTCTGGCTTCTGTCCTGGCAGAGACGGGGTCAGGGAGTCCATGTGCCACGTCCCTAGCGCTCGCGGTACCGCTGCGGTATCTTTACCGGCATTTCCTGGCACAGCTCGCTTTGCAAGTGAGCAATCTGCACAGCACAGCTGCTCCTTTCGTACCACCCTCCCCTACCCCGTTCACGTCGTACCCTTGTGGGAGGAAGACGGCACACCGCGGGGCCTGGATGAAGTGAGGACACCTTTCTGCCCCCCTTGCCTCGCTGACTCTCTAAGGGAAGGGCCAGGCACATAACAAAGTCAGGGGGAGAGCATGCCACACAGGTGCAGTCCCTCACTTTTCTGGTGGGCTCAAGCAGACGAGGCGGTGTGTGACTGCTGAAAGCACTAAAGCAGACCCATTAGTGCTTGTGATGAGTGATGGCCTGTACAAATTCATGCACAAATTCCATGATCTTCCCCTGTCAGACACCAACTTCAAAGAGCTGGGATAACTCCCTTGTCTCTGGTTGCAGGCACTTGTCTGTGCAGCCTCTCTGCAGGTGGTATTTCAGCCTAAAACCCAGAGCCAAATGTTTCCAAAAGGTAGCTGGCAAGGCCAAGGGAAGCGGTCTTCCGCTGCAGCTGCCCAGTGATGCCTCACTGTCTTTGCTGTGGGTTCAGAAAACTAGCTGCTGATAAACCGAGGTGGCTGGGATGGCGTGCCAGGCCTGTGATTTCACGAGCTCGTTCTTTCAACGTCCTTGAATCAAAGCTACCCATCGCCCAATGCCAGCACTTGAAACCCTTTTGATTTCTCTTCCACCCTGGATGTGCTCTTTGTGCTTCCACTAGCCACCTGGCCCCTCTTTCGACATGCAATCTCGCTCGCCCTCATGAAATCTGAGACGAGGAATTCTGATTTGGGCTGTGCCTGGGCTGGCTTCAACCTTGACACGTTCTTCACTGCACGGTTCCTCCCTTCTCTCTGAGGTCTCCTTCATGTATACGGCAAAGGGAACCCCTACTCTAGAAGTAATTTCTTTTGCAAGCTCTGACTCAGCTTGGCTTTAGGCAGTCCCCAGACTTCCAGGTCTCTAAGGCATGGCTTCCTTTGCTGATTAAGCCCTTATTCACTACTTCTGAGGCTTTTTGATTATCCTTAATACCTCTTCTGAGACAATTACCTATTTGTTAAGCTTTAAACTTTTTTTTTTTAAAAAAAAAAACTTCCTGCACGCCATGAATGCTTTTTCCCCTCCCCAGTTCTGTCATCTTCCTAATGCTTACTCACGTTTGCCAGCCCAGCTAGCCCTCACAGCCGCAGTCCCAGTTGCCTTTCTGCAGCCCTCAGATCGCTCCTCAGGCCTTGCCTTCCCCTGCCTTTGCCGAAGTTACGTCTCTGCACAGGATTGTGCTGATTTCTCCCATGAGAAACTCAGCATCAAGACATGATCTCCCTCCTTCCCTCCCCTCCGCTTGCTTTCTTCCACCTCCCGCCCAGCTCTCCCCTCCTTCCAGCAGCCTCGCTGCTGCTCCCCAGCCCTCCTGCTTCTCCTGTCTTCTCATCTCCCCTGCCCCCATCTGCCTCTTTATTCTTTAAGATTTCACTCTCCTCTGCCTCCTTCCCCTCACCATACAAGCATGCTATATCTTTATGCTTTAAAAAAAGAGAAATATCTAAACTATGCTTGACTCCAAGTGCCTCTCCAGCTCCCACACTATCTGTCTTCTCACTGTCATCTCTAAGCCTATCTAATGCGCTGTCTATGATTTATATGATTTGGACTGAATTTAGTCGCCATCTCCAACATAGATTCTTTTCCAAAGAGGCTTTTGCTTCTTGCCTGTCACAGAAACCAGTATCACAGAGTCTCAAATAGCCTTTGTCTGGCTGAAGCTCTGCGCAATTACTCCAGGCTGGCTGCCATCACCTGTCAGCTCCTTCCAGCGCTGCTGACCAAGCCCCACCTGAAACCTGCTCCTTCCCAGCACTCCCACTTGTCTCCCACACCTTCCGTCCCTTACTCAGCGTGACTTGGACCAGTTGGTCGCTGCTCACCCTCCCACCGCCGCTCCACAGGTCTGTGTCCTCGTCCCTCTTCTCCTCTCCCTCTTGCCAGTATCTCTGAGTAAGCTCACTCTCCAAGTAGGACCAAATCCTACTCCCTCTGTCTCCTCTCCTTTCTTCAGTCCCCGTGGACAACGCCATCACTCACCTGTCACCCAGCCCAACACCTGGTTGTCATCTTTGCCTCAAGCCTCCCTGCCAAGTCCCACAGCCAGGTTCCCATCACCTTGCACCCTGGTGGTTGCAATCTTATCCTCCTTGCAGCCAGAGTGCTGCTGCCCAGGGCGTTTTCTTTGCCTGCTGTCTTGGCTGTGCCATCCCTCTCTTTGCAATCCACTCTTGGCTTCCTTTCCTTTTGGATTTTAGCCCCCTTCTCTGCTTTTAAATCTAGTCGCAGCTTATCCTGCCTCGCACACTCGTTCGCTGCTGAGAGTTTGAGCCCACCTCATCACAGCCACCTCTTTTCCACGTGTTATGTTTTAGATAGAAGTGTCTTCACACTTTCCTCTTCATTTCTGGGAGATTCTCAGAATCACACACATCTGCCCCCGACCTCTGCCCCCAGCATAGTCAGATCTGTAGGAGTTTGTAGAAGTTTCTGTCTCCGCGATGCCCGCTGGCCTCTTCTGTTTCCTTGCTCTCCCTGGTGTGTTTGTCTCCCTGAGTTATCTCCCATCTTGCCCTCAGGCTGGAAGTACTTGGGGGGAAGGAAATATATTTACATCCTGCATCTGCAGGGAGCCCCGCACAATGGGGCTCCTAGCCTCAGCGGTGTCAGCACCACAGCACAGTTACCAATAGCGCTTAAAGTCTGCGTACAGCTAGGTATGCTATTTTATATTCTGTGGATGTGAGAACACCAAAATTTCAATGTGCCCTTGCTCCACTTCTCCTTTTAAAGGATGCAATATTAGGATGAGATATTGTATGCTGAAAAAGTCAGGAAATGCTAAGTTACTGTTCCCACGGCAATTGTAACTCAGCCCCATGAGGCAGGGCACAAAGGTTATCACCATACACAACAACAGAGGATGCTGAACTCATGCAAAGTGACCAAATTACCGCTGTGGCAGGCACCAGCTCTTTGAACTTCTGGGCAGGTAAAATCTTGGGCTTTTAACGAGCTTTTAGCACTTAATTGTAGAAATTTGAAGTCCAATGCCTTATAAATAAAAGTCAAAATTATGCTGTGCTGCAAGTAGCCAGTCCCAGCAGTAGCTTGTAACCCCCTCTGCAGAAACACAGCTAATGGCAACAAGAAATATTTCCATTGCTTTATGAGCTCTGGTAGCTGTCAGCAGAGAGAGGGATCTGCCGATCAGAGAAATCTGGGAAGACATCAGTGTGTCAGAACAAGTGAAAAGACTTGACACAGAGGGCACATTTTTGTTGAGCAATTTGCATTAGCACTTCTGGACAAATTCTACATTTCACATGCAATTCACAAACCAACAGCAGCAGTGCTAATTGGTGCAGTTGCCACT
This sequence comes from Oxyura jamaicensis, assembly GCF_011077185.1. Taxonomy (NCBI): domain Eukaryota; kingdom Metazoa; phylum Chordata; class Aves; order Anseriformes; family Anatidae; genus Oxyura; species Oxyura jamaicensis. The sequence continues at coordinate 56,574,315 of NC_048896.1, read as the reverse complement.
CAAATGCGGCGCCTTGTTTGAGCTATCAGTAACGTGAATGAAGACTACAGACTTTTTTTTTGAAAAAAATGCAGCAATTATTTCACAGGCTTTGGGTTGGGCTTCCCCCACCCCCACTTTCATCCTTCTAATTTCATTATCTCGATGCCTTAAAAAAAAAAAAAAAGAATGGAAAAACTCAAACCTCAGAGAAGCTCGGCTGAAGTTCTGAAGAGAAAGCTGTTTGCAAAGAAGGATGCCCTTCATTAACACAACCGTTAGCCCTCCCATCGCAGTGAATTTGACCGTGTCCCGGAGTGCCAAAGCTAAATGTTGATCTGAAAAAGCAGCAGTAAGTGGCAGAGCACTGGGGACTCTGAAAATCCCAGCCACCAAACCAGGGCTGTGCTCTGCACGTATCTGAAATGTTGATGGGGTGACAGATTCTCTCTGCTTCCTCTGAGGTGGTAATCGAAGTTATTTAACTTAAAGCAGGGCAGATCTCTCATCCATCACTCTTTATCCTTTGTAAAATCAAGCCTCCCGAGAAACGAAAAGTGCTTCCATGCTGCAGCTTTCTATTACCGCTGCTCACAGCGCTCAGGCAGCTGCGGCTCAGCTGAAGGAAGGTTTGCCTGATTCCTTTTCATGAAGTTGGACTGCTATTTTTAGGCCATATTTCCTCTAGGCCCCCACAGTGCAAAATCCAAAGGAGCTAATGGGATTGGCAGGTGCATAGATTATTGGTGACCTCCTCTAGTCCAACATCCACATGCTCTTACTGTATTTTTTCATAATGTACAGTGAGAAAAGGAGAAACCTACAATTAGAGACCTTCCTAGCCAGTCCCAGTAACAAATGCTCCACGAGAGACCAAAGAACAATAGCTGGAGATGGAACAGAACCAGAAAACCCAACCCTATATAGTTGCATGCTGAGACCTAAATAAATCTACATCTGAAAAATGTGATCTTAATTTGGTTGCATCTCTGCAGACCAGCAGGTTTGTGCACCGTATGGTCATTCGCACCCCGATCTTTCTGTAGCTCCAAGACTCCCATCCCCTTTCTTCCTTCCCTCTAGATCTTGTTGGCCCAATCTTACCAAGGGTCCAACCTCACGGCTGTAGAAACCATTAGCAAAAGCTACACCTTTCACACAGCTCCCAGCTCTGCTCTGCTCAGAGAGCACCAGAGAAACTCCCAGACATGGATGCCATTACATTTTCTGCAGCGGAGCGTGAACCAGGCTGTTGGGCAAACTCACACAACCCCTTTCTTAATGACACTAACTCGCCTTGGGCTTCCTCCTGCCACACCCGGGGTTGTAGGCAAGCAGCCACGTTCCCGTGACTGCATTCAGTAATTGCCCAATTATTTTGAGTGTGACTGCACACTTTTCTCCTTGTTTGGAAGCGGGTGCTGCTCACACCCCGTCTCCTCCTGCTGATTCAGTGCTACCCAGCGAAGCAAGGGCTGGCTGCTGGCTCTGCGTGCCGTGCATCCCCATCATGGATGTGAGCAATCTTGAAACCTCCAAGCTTTTCTCTGGTAAGCAACACTCCCCCAGTTTCACAGCTTGCAGGCTGTTCTAGACCTGAAGCCGGGTGAGAGGCCTCTGGGTACCGAAAATGAATTTGGGGTCACCACTGCCATGCTCACTGATACGCAGCATTAAAACAGAGAGCTCCTGAAATCTCCAGGGACACCGGTTGCCTCCTTCCTTCCAGCTACTTTGTTCTCTGCCTGCGCTCAGAAGCTTTGGCCCAGATAGCTGATAGCTCGAACCCTCCGCAAAGAAAGGCGAGCGGTGCCTCTGCGAAACCACAGGCTGTGCTTCCTGAGGGCAGAGCAGGGCTCCAATTTGCCAACGCGCGGTATGGCCATCAGCTGCGATGCTACACAACCCACAGAAGGTATCTTTGGACCTCTTAATATCTTATTTCTGACATATGGAGGGACTGGGGAGTTTGCAGCTTCCCACCTGCTTGACTATAATTCACTACAAAACATCAAACAGGTACATTCAGCCCTTTGTAGACATATCATTACCTTATGTGTTCATGTAATGCACATCTGTAGCACATTGGCAGTACACCTAGTTAATGTGTGGGAGACTCCTGGGTTCAAAGCCTCCAGTGTTTCTTTTGTTCTCTAATGAATCCTTCTTTTGTTTGCCTCCCCCTCCCCTTAGGTTGTAGCTGTAATTCTGTCATTAGCATCTTAAAACTCTTTTCCTCCAAAACCACCTACAACACTACCATAAGCTGGGAACATACTAGGAAGCACCTAATGAATCACAATTCTTACTTAAGACAAGTTTAACAGGTCTGGGTCACTGTTTGCAGCAGCACAGTTGCTTAGTTAGCAAACTTGGTAATCAAATATTCCCCTAAAAGCCAGGAGGGGTGGGATGCCAGCGTCATGCTCCAGCTGGTAAGCCAGGTTCGTAATATTTCAAAGAGAAGATGCGTCTGTGACCACTGGGAGTGCCACAGTTTTGGGGAGTCTCTGCAGACCAGTGTCTGCTTCTCAGTGTCCAAAAACCAAAGTGTTTGGACACCTCCAGGAAGGCCCCAAAATTGTGAGCTGTACCTTTTGGGTGGCAACATTCTGCTGAATTTTCACTGGACTTGAACCTAACGATGCCAAACCTGATTTCCTAGATATGATGCATGAGAACACGTGTAACACTGAGCTATCACCTGCAATGTAGACTGGCAGCTGCAGTGCCCACCAGACCAACACTCACCGTCGCCCCCAGTGCTGGCATCTTCCTGGACTTCACCAAAATGGACCAGCTACCAACAAGGGCTGGGAAATGGGTGGCAGACGATGCTGACAAGGAAACGTTATCAGAGATAGGCACAAAGTCAGGAAGACTCTACTGATGCTCCACCAGTGATTTATCTGCACATTAAATGCATGGGGTTTTGTATTTACAAAAATGCAAACCTACCGCTCACCGAGTTACTGTGCATTCAGCGGGCTAACTCCAGTGCTTTCCAAAACTGTCAGACCTCTTCTCCGAGACAACTTAGGGACTGTTGGAGAGGGCCGACAGTCAGGGTGTGATCTGGGGAATTTCCTTTGTGGGAAACCCAAAGCCATAGCAGGAAGGCCACACCACTGGCAGAAGTGTCAGGACTCCCGAGTGCTGTGCGGCTTACAGGCCACGGACACCTCCAGCAGCGTCACTGCAGTGCTCACGTGTCCCTGTACCACTACCCGAGTGCCTGCGCACCCTAACAAAGGCAGCTCAGCCTTATAAAGAAGCTTGTGATTCTCAGCCAGTGTGGTGATACATGCCTAACTTTGTCAAACAACAAAATTGTAGCAGAATCTGCAGATCTCAGCATTTGGTTTGTCACCACGAAAAACAACTCAGTTCCTTAGCAGGCACAACACATTAGTGATGTGTATTGTTGCCTTACATTGATCAATTAGCATTATTATCTTTATTTAACTGTAAGTGGCATGTTTTCTTTGCTGGCTTTCTTCCAAAATAATCTGTGACTCCGAGCTGAGGTAGTGTGTTTTCTCGCTGCTTCTGATGAGACATTTCTCTCTTCAAAGGCATAAACACTGCACCACCTGAAAAATGATGTAGTAGTGATGCCCAGGAAGAAACAGACCACCATAAATAAAACCCATTCTTCCTCTCTGTGACTTTTCAGCAGTGATCCTGCAGCAAACTCCAGCTCCTTTGACTAGCCACTAAAATCAGCAAAGACAAGGCAGAGCCCCACGTCTTCAAAGCTTCTCCTTTATCCCTGCCCTCCCGTTGCTGCTCCTCACCGCAGCATTGGGCACCCCATCTTGTGGCTCTCAGAGAGCTGCAAGAGGCAGCAGCAGCCCAGGTTCAGCTCATCTGATAGCCAGAGCCCTTCCGAAAACAAAGCTGCACCAAGTTTGCTCAGACCAGCAACAAAATGGAGCTGCATCTTCACCAGGTGCTGGGCATGGACACATGTGCTCACAAGGGGAAATGACCGAGGATTTACGATGACAAAAGCAAGGTATACAAGCTGAAGGACTAATTAACTTTTTCCCTCCCCTCAAAACAATCTCTTAGGGCCTAAAAATACATCTTATATCTTAGGCAAAATGAGGAGTATGTAGACTGTTAATGGCCAAATTATAATAAAGCCACCTCTAAAAATCCAGGAACCAAAGACATTTTCCTGTTCCCAAGGCTTTACTCAAAAGCAATCCAGTGCTGTGACCCTCCTTTTCCATGTTTTCTCTGTTATTTTCCCTCGCCAATATCAGACAGCTTCAGAATCGATTTCCTCTTCTTTCTTAAAGGCTGTGGCCATGCTGGCTAGTGCAGGTGGCAAGCTACTGCATTTTCCTGAAGCCACGGTTGTCCCCTTAGAAGATGAAAGCTTTCATCCATCATTGACTCAAAATGATGCTGCAGCATCGGTTTTACCATCTTTTCTAGGAGAATACAAATAATATCAGTGCAAAAAAGAGATCCAAAGATCATTTAAATGCCCAAACTGAATTGCCTAATTAATCGAGCGAGGCCCCACCTCTTTGAGCATAACTCGACCCGTTCAGCACTGGAAAAAACTCATGTTGACACTGCCCTTGTTTATTTGGCTGCGTGTCAGCCTGAGAGGGTATATTTAGCTCTAGTGTGCTTGCAGGACTGCATCTTGCAGCTCAACAGGAAATCTCTGGAGTCGAAGCTAAAGATATCGCCGCGCGCTCGGAAATTTACGGCCGGCTGTAAAAGTGGAGCTGCGGCGGTCAGAGCGCTCAGCAGCCTGCTTTCAAACGGGCTGGGAGGCCGAATTAAACACTTCTCTGTGCCGAGTTCATGGCAGGCAGGGTGCACCCGACGGGCTAAGAATAGCAGGAGAGGCGGCTCTTCTCTTGCTCGGGTAGTACCGAACCGATACAGCCCCTTCCCATTCCCAGGCAGGCCCTCGCGAGGAGCGGGCAGGGGGAGAAGCCAGGGCTGGGAGAGCGGGACCATGCACCTAGTGGGGTGCTGAAGGAGCGCAGGGACCTCCTCCTCCTCCTCAGCTTTAGGACGTGTTAGCAGTTGGCAGGTCTGTTTCAAGGAGGTAAATCACAGCAGAGAACAGGCATTCACAACAGGCTTTGTTTTTTGTTAAAAAAAATCTAGACGAAGGCTATGGCACCAGATCTAGAGCACATGAACAGAGGGAGCACCCTTTGCTCCTGGTCTTGACCCTCCTCGGTGTTCTTACGGTGCCCTCACAGCTTCTGAGCCTCACCTTGTGACTGGGTCCCAGGGAAATACTTTGCTCGAGGGACGAAATCTTTGAGGTGAGTTTTGTGCTACAAGTTTAAGCATTCCCTAAAGGGCTAAAACTAACCACCCCCGCAAGGGCCCCGCGAAGGACAAGGCCTCAGAGCAAACCGTGGTCCGTGGGGAATCGCTGTGCATCCTCCCGCCAGTGTGGCCCTGACACACAACATGTGCATGGCGCTTCATAAGGCGCTGCGCCGTGTCGGCCTGCGGGGCGCTGCGCTCAAGGAGCTGGCCCTCCTACCCTACCACAGCTATGGCGCGAACACAACCCAAGACGGTTCTCTGCAGAGATAAAGAAGAGACAGGATGTAAAGCCAGCTCTTGCTCTGTTAATAAGCGCTTTCTTTCTCTATCTTATCGTTTTCTCTCAAGGCTGGCTGGCTGTTTGTATTTCATCTTGGCTTGGGGAACGCTTTGCGCAGTCCAAGTAATGCGAGCAACCCAGAGCACACCTCTCTTTGCTCAGTGACAGGACAGCCATGTATGTTTATGAAGCAAAATCAAAAAGGAGGAAATGTAAACAAGCAGTCCCTCTTGGACCAGCTCCTCAGGATACAAAGTGTTCTGTCAATAGCAGCTGAAGGAAGTACCGGGGCCCTTGGAGTCCTGCAGGCTGCTGATACCAAAAAAAGCAACTCTGTTAATCTAAATAAGATTAACCTGTTTTTTTTTTTTTTTGCAAGCTAAAAGAAGCTGATGCCACACTGCCTGCAGCTGACCGGTCCCACAAGAACAGGCTAATTTCTTCACCTCCAGACAGGTCATTAACTCAAGGAGAAGGAATAGATGGGTGGGTTTAGTCTTACAAAGTGTGCAGGAATTGTTTTGATTAACCCTACATGGAGAAGGCTAGTTGAAAAGATGGGGGTCGGTGGTCTGAGACATTCGCAATCCCATTTGGGGATTTTGGACAAGTCACCCCTGCCTCAGTAGCCCAATCCATACTTTACCTGAGTGCTGACACCAACACAGCACCCAGGGATCCAGTGAGCTATTGTGACAACATCTGCTGGCCATGTGCTCCAGTAATACATTTACTCATAAAATAAACAACAACAGAATTGTATTCGTTCTCTGCAAGCACCCAAACAAACCAACAGGCAAAACTCTGGTTCAGAACCAAGCCAGGTAGAAAAGAAATAAGTTTATACCCTGTGTTTAACTCCCGCTTCCTTTTAATGGCAACGAGGACCAGGCCAGAGAAGGCGGGCAGGCCGCCTGGCCAACGAGGAGGATTTGCTGTGGCCCAGGCAGGACCAGTTCCCTGGATCCTGACATGAGCCTGTCCCTGTCTCCAGAGCTCGGTGAGACCGAGCAGCAGAGCCCTGCGAATCTGTCACGGCTGTCGGGAGCTGACAGCTGCGCACTCCCCCTCCGACAACCTGTTTCCTCTTTGTCAGGTGTAATTTGAGTGTGCACACCACCAGGCGCACGTTCGGCCCCTCGTTACAGCCGCCTGTGCAAGGCTCTGTGCCACCAGGAGATTTAAGGCACGATGCTGAGGCGGAGGCTCGCCGGGGGCGGCGCGGTGCCTGCCGGGCTGCACTGGCACATGGCACGGTGCTACCAACACTGAACCCCTGCAGGGATCGAAGCTCTGCCGTGAGACCTCTTGGAGAAAGAAGCACAAGCAACTTCCCACCAGAAGAATGGAAGCCGTGTGGAGCCCTCCGTGTGCTGGCACTGCTCCAGGAACATGAATGCTTCTGGCCCAGGAGCCCTCTCCTGGGGTGGCTCTTTGGGACGGGGACAGCTCCCAAAAATTCACTGGGCCCAGTCATGACCTGGCTGGCAGATGATGGGAGTCAAGCCGTGGTCCCTGGAGTACACGCCAGATGCTTAGGTTAAACTGCTGCTTTGGTTAAAGTGCCTGCACTTTCCGCTATGTGATGCACGTCGAGCTAAGAAGGCTCTCCTCAGACAATCCCGGCGTTTTGAGCTTTGCCTGCTGCCTGGAGTGCTCTCCGAGGGCACTGCTTGGAGGGGGGCACGTACAGCAGCGAGCACCAGCGGCACAATCACAGGAGGCAGAGATGGAGGCAATCACCCAGCCCGTCTCTCAGCCTGCACAGGATTGCTCCCTGGAGGACTTTTTAGCCCAGCGCGCAGGAACTGCTGTGACGAGGGGATCTCAGAGCACATCAGCGCTCCTTAACAAACAATGAAAGGCCTGGGAAGAGGAGGTGATCAAGCACTTTGTGATATATGCCCGTTAGCAGACAGGTCCTCCTAGAGATGGCCCGGAGAGCCTTCTTGTTAAAAGCCAATTGGATGAGTGACATTAAAAAAAAAAAGGACGTGTGTCACTTCTCACCAGCTTCCCCCTGGCTCAGTTCAGACAATTACAGCTTAACTACCGGGGTTAAGCTAAACCCTTCCACGGTGTCAGGATGTAAGCTACAGAGGGACACTGTCAGCTATTTCAGGTACTGAAATATCATGTACAAGAAGGGAAAGCATTCCCTGTCAGCTCTTTCTCTTGCATCTGAATGAAATAAAAGTAGTTAAAAAGGAAAAATGTGGTGGTGTTTTTCACAGTAGGCTTTACCTGTGGTCTTTCGTTTGCACAGCTGCTGTGAGAGAAGCCTGATCTGGGGTTAAGTGGCTGTGCCATTTGACAACAGGGGACCATGTGCCAAAAGTCCCATCACCAAACCATGTCCCTTAGTGCCCCGTCCACACTTCAACACCACTAGGGATGAGGACTCCATCACTTCCCTGGGCAGCCCGTCCCAATGCCTGACCACCGTCTTTGTGAAGTTCTTTCTAATGCCCAATCTTGACCTCCCCTGGTGCAGCCTGGGGCCCTGAATAACACACATGCAGCTGTTTTGGCTCCAGATGCCTCTCTGGGTACCTAAAACTTTACATCCATGAGTACAGAAACTTGCTTAAAAATACAAAAGCTGAGGTGAGGCATCAAATCACCTGACCCCAGAGATCAAAGTTTTGAGACAAAAACCAGTGGACAAAATCCCAAGATGCGACAACATTACCACTACGCTTATACATGGCTAGGGTCAGCAAGGGAGACCTTGCTGTTCCAGAGACACCATTTTCAGTAACAAAGCCTGGAAACGCAGAAATGTAAAGTAAATTGATGTAGAAAGCTATTAAAACTTCGTTTCTAGTGTTGCCAACATAACTAAATATTTAGTTATGATGGCATTTAGTTATGTTTAGAAATGAAAGATAGGATTTGCAGTTTGTTTAATACCTTAAGATACTTTTTTTTTTTTTTCAATGTTAAAGTAACTACCTGGTGCGCTGCAAGTCAGGAAATACATGCAGCCCTTCGGTGGCCGCTAACCCACTACAGGATCCTGAACGTATCTGTACAATGGGGTAGCACTTGTGGCGTGCTGAGACCCTCAGGGCATGCGTGTGCAAAGCACTCATACTTCTTCCACACACATTTCACCGTGTTCAGGGTGAAATTTGTTCTTGGATGCCTGCACAAAGACCGTGCCAAAAGCAATGGATGTGCAAGTATGCTTTCAAAAAGAGGCTCTGGCTTACTGACGGGAAGGTTTTTGTTGTTGCTTGGTTCTCAGCAAAGGCCTCTTTCCAAGGGCACAGGGAACCGCCCTGCTGCCACACAACAAAGGGCAAGCATTTCCCTCGACCACACGCCACACGCACGCTCTGTGGAAACTCTAGAGGACTCATCTGGGAGAGCAGGGGGGCTCTGCACCAAGCTCCAGGAGAAACGTGTAACTTCTTTTTTCTTCTGTTTCTCTGCTACAGAAACTGCTCTTTTCGGGGATTTAACACGCAGTCACACGCGTGGCCCTCTCCTTTGTGGCACTTCTGTGTTGGCATCTTGCCCACAGACCCAAATGAAATTTGTCCTGTAGAATCCTGTCAGGACAAACTTGTCCATTTAGGACACCAGAGATCTCAACCAGAAAGAAGTTGGCAAATGGCCCAGTAACACACAAGCAGTGCCGTCACCAAAACATCTGCACGCCCACCAAAAAGACCTCTCAGGAAACCTCTACTCGTCATTTCAATACCGTGAACATTACTTGAGTAGGTTTTTGACGCTCAGCATTTGTTAATCTTTTACACCAACAATAACACATTTTTTTTCTAGTTTCCCAGAAGAAGCCATTTCAGAATTTGGGGTGCCCGGAGGGCTGGGACAGCTCAAAACCCTGTGTACAGTCTGGGGCCACCTCTGACCTGCCCGTTTTGAAACGGAAGCCTCGCTCATCACTCATGTTTGTGCACGTCCCTAGCCACTGGTCTTGGTGTCGGGGCCTTGCAGCCAGTACGCGTGTCAGGGGACGGACCCGTGCGGCACGGCGGTCAGGCTGAGGTTACCGAAGGTGCAGCAGCCAGCGTGGCTGTGAAAAAAGCACCAGCATTTATTTACAGATGCACATACCCGCTGGTTGGGTTTGATTTTCGTCTGCAGTGGGATTTTCCATCACTATCCTTTGAAATGTGGATTTGTAACTTTATTTTGGGGGGCAGTCTTCGAAATCATCTGTTATCAGATGTCACATTCTTGAGTTCATTTCAACTACTGCTCCTTCGCTGTGCTGAAATCATGAATAATAAATAACGGTGGCAGCAGCAGCAATAGCGGCAGCTGCAGGGAGACACACAAAACCAATCCACAGCACAAAAGGAAACAAGTCATATCTATTTCTCTCCTTCGCTTCTAATTTCTTGTCCCATTTTTTACCAGGGGTTTTGCTGCTGATGTTACCCGCTTTATCTTTTGTTTCCCTTCTTTCTCTCCACCAAGGAATGCGGAGGTCTCTAAAGGGTCAGAGGATTTCACTGTGCCAGCCCTCTGCTTATTTTAGGTACTGACGGTTACTGGAATACATAATTAAACCCTAACGACCGGGTAAGAAGGTGCCCCCACCAACCTCTGCTCTTGCTTTTCTGCAGATCTGAGGCCTTTCGAGCCTATCCTGGATAGGGATGATAAATTCCTACTCAGATAAATGTTATTCAGCATACCAACACCCCTGGACGCCAGTTTAGTTTGTTATTCTTCTCTTTATCACCCCTGATGTTGCTGGGCTGAGCAGCTCAAGTAAAACAGTGCCTGAAGGAAGAATGCACACGACATGCCATCCGATTCCTCCTCCAGCACCCCCAGCCTGCTGACACGGGGCTTTTCCTTGGCTGGTCCCTCAGGACGCCAGGAAGGTCGCGCTGCGGTGTGCTCTAGGACTGGCCAAGCCAACCAACATCCCCTGTATATGTACCCTGCAGCTCCGAGAGAGAATTACAGCCCCCAGAGGCAGGACAAAATACTTAATCGGTCTGAAAACGTTGCTGAAAGAGCAGAGGAAAGCATAAGAGAAAGATGCATCTGTCTGTGATCAGAGGCTGCTCCCGTCCTGACAAGCAGCCATCTTTCTGCTTGCCCCCTCTCCAAATTTGACTTGAAAAGTGAGTTTCAAGAGAACGGCTCAGCAGGGGCCCTCAGCGACTGACATACCACATCTGTGGCTTTCCTACACGATGCAGGAACAGTTCTCTGTGATCCATGCTCAGGGCTGATTGCCGGATCTTTGTTCCCCAAAACAGCCACGGTAAGGAGCGGTACAAAGGCTGTGAGCTCACGGCTTGAGGGAAAACGAGCGATTGACCACCTCTGGCCACTGAAGTGAAATCACTTGCGGCACTTGTTGGCTGGGGAAACGGTGACATTATTTCTGAACTGTGGCCTCACGAAGTGCTCTCACAGATGGGCACAACCTAACACAGAGTTTAACTTAAATACTGGGATTGGGTAAAAAGTTTCTTTTGAGACTTTCTTTTCCCCAGAAAATCACCATTTGAACTGCACAGCAGTCATCACAACAGGTTCCTGTTTTCAGGGAAAAAAATAATAGTTTTGCCAAATACTTGGGGAGAAAAGTGCTTATAAAAGTGAACAATTCAGACATCTTCCTACATTCAGCAAAAATGTTTTGTATTTTTCAAGACGATACGCTATTTTCCAGAGAAGAAAAACCTATGTACTCTTTCCAGCAATACTCAACACCAATTTTTGCCCAGTGACACTCTTCTGAAGGCAGCTGTCTGGCCAGAGTCAGGGGCTTTGCTGATGGCTCACCATTTCACTTGGCAGGTCACTGTACGTGCAACCAACCGAAGTACCCCTACGCAAACTGAACAGCACGTGCTGACCACTTCTGGAAGGCAACCTCCAAAGTTTCTTTGCAAAAGTTGCTTCACTTTGAGACAGCAGTGGAGCTGCTCTTATGCTATTTGTCCTTATAGTATTCATAGGTACTATACGTTGATCTGGTTATTGTAGCAGCTACTGTACAAATGTACTGATTTGATTTCATCAAAGGGGACAAAAAAAGCAGCCAGGAAGGAAGAAGTCGGGACAAACTGTCAGTAATTGCGGGTCTGCTGAGAGACAATACCTGCAACGTGAACGTCAGAGATCCTGCCTCTAGGCAGCTACAAACGGTTTGGAAATGACGCCACACAACCCAGGTGAGAACAAGAATGAAAACTGAGTGAGTTCAGAAAGGGACGACTTTGAAAGAGAAAAGAAATGGCTAGGGGAAGAGAACTGGGAAAGATATCTGCTAAGATGTCCTAAAAAGTCTACCTAAGGTACTATCTGGTCAGGGAGATGTGCAGATGCACTGGTGATTTGTGGTCTGTTAAAATAAAGGAAACTTTGTTCGCCACTGGCCATGTCTTCCTACAAGGAAGAACCAGGCTCGTCCAAACTCACCCCGCTCCTGTCAACCACAGTGTGTAGCCTAGAGGCCATTGCAAGAGTAGGAGGATTTCAGACCCGAGCCTTGGGAAAGACTAAAGCTCAGAGCTCAAGCCTCGCAAGGCAGGCTTGGAGCGTCCAAGAGGAGCTGCTAGCTCTGTCTCTATGCCAAGTCTAGCCCTAAGGTCTGGAAGCCTCAAAGAATTGAATTTCATGACAGCTTTCCACTTGACAATTGCACAGAAGTGGTCTGAAGGACCCGGAGGAAGGGGACACCAGCCACCCTCTGGGGCAGCTCTGGGGACCAGAGTCCTACCTCTGCTGCTGCATGTGGCTTTCTTTGCACAGTATGAAGGAAAACACGGCTGGTTCGTTTTCTAGATATAGAACAGCATTATTTGTGAAACACTTATTTTACAACATCGGTCTGGAATTGAGGTGCAGTGCTGGTAATTTACAAATTTACAATTACCAATTTAAAAATTGGAAATGTACCTTTTCAAGCCAATGAAAACATGTTACGCTGCTCCTTACTCTTCCACAAGAGTTCTTCCTCTACAGACATGTGTAAAAAAAAAAAAATAAAAAAAAATGCACCTGAACTTGATTTTTTTAAACCACTGAGCTAGGGAACTCGTCCAAGGGCACTCTGTATATCAGATCTAGATTCCTGACAGGAAGATGCTGTAGCTGTTTATATAAAGAGAAAAAAAAAAGAAAAAGAAAGAAAGACAGAAAAGTAGCAGGCCTGTGCAGCAGAAAGTATAAAGGCAGTAGTTCGGAGCAGACAGGGAGAGACCCGGCAGTTCTCTGTGGGCGTAGCTCAGTGTGACTAACGCGACCAAATGCCAACACGCGCTCTCTAAACCCTCGCCCGGACCGAGCTAGCAGCAGCTGTCCCTGCGGACGGGGAGTTCCTTGAATCCAAGTTCCAGCAGCAACGTGATGGATGTGCTGCTCCAGGCGGCTCAGAGCATGGCCGCACCAGGTGAGCCGATGAGCTCTGCCCGCTCCTCTCCCCCTCTGGATGCGGTGTTGCATCCGAGGTCCTCAGCTCAGAGACACACCGCGGAGCAAAGGTCTGTAAAAGCCACTCTGTGTCCTTATTTGCAGTCAGGCTCTGCTTTCCAGGACTAAACACCTAAGTGCCTCCCTCCTGGCCTTCCACCGCGGGACATCCAGAATTGACAGGCCCCTTTGCAAGTGGCACGGGGGGAGCCGGCTCTCAGCTGCCGCTAGCTACAATGGTCGGGGAGTGTTTGTCAGGGTGGCTGGTGGCAGACCACTATAAGGCTGGATGTGAATGGGGTTTCTGTGCGCCTTTCATGCCATTGTGCGAGGCTGAAGTGCAGGACAATGAGAATGGAAACATTTTGCCTGTTGTTGACATCTAACTGCCTCCTGGAGGATACAGTCTCCACCAGACAGATGGCTAATTTCTTTACCCTCACCTCCTCCTGCAGCACTCCAGCGTTAGTGTGATGGTCTGCCCCTGGAGTGAAGCCCTAATTGCTGTCAAACGTTCACAGACAAAAGTGGTGTCTACGTATCATTCATGCAAGTGTTGTTACCGGGCTGTGAATTAAACAGCAGAAGCCACTTGTCAATTGACTCCAGCGTGATCCGTTTTGCTCAGACACCGGCTCATGTTTTGCAGGATCAAGGCTGACAATTTCCACTGCGGCGCAGGCAGGGACCGCCCGCACGGCAGGACGCGGCGCCTGCCCCTGAAAAACCTGGGCTGCTTGGCCTCCGTCGGGCTTACACGTGGGGTGTGCTTTCCCCTGCCACTCAGAAATCCTCCCACTGAAGAAAAACGTTCATTCTCCTTTGTCCTCGCTGGCGAAAGCCAAGTGGCTGCTCAGGATGAAGCGGGTGCTGAGCACGGAGCTCCTCATTTGTCTTGTCCGCACACGAGGCGTATTTTGGGACCGACAAACTTCGTGCTTCCTGGAGCCGCCGCCGCTGAACAGGCAGGTAATGCTAATGGCCAGACGGTGACAGTCAGCCACCGGTAGGCTGATTGGATGCACATTCATCTTCAAATTATGTTGTGTGACAGCACAGGCTGCTGAACACCATTTTAACATGCAGAGTAACTCCTCGGGAGGCTCTTCATTATGCATTCAGCGGGCTATTTTCAGACTAAACAGCATGTCAGTGGCTGTGTTTATCCCTTTCCACCTGGGCAGAGGAAACAGTTCAATGTCCCCCCAGGGAATTAATACATATTACAACCCACACATCGATTCCACTCAACAGAGGGAAATGGCCAGACACAGTACATGTTTCCAGAAAATACCGAAGCCCCGGCAATGAGGGATTGCTGGGGGGGAAACGCATTTGAGCAGCGACCCCCAGCTTCACAGAAGCCCATTTCCACGGGGCCAACACAAAACCCTACACACATGAAGGCACAATGCATGCACACAGACGGTGCCACGAGCATCGCCTTGGTCCCTGCATCCCTGCCAGCCCTGGCGCAGAGCAGGCAGCATCTGCATGGGGGCTCAGGGGGGCCTTCCCTCTCCTCCTGTCTCCTTCCCAGCATGATTTACTTGTGCTTGCTGGGAATACTTCATCTCTTGCCCTTTTACAGATCTGACTGGTGGCTTCCTGGGAATGGATTCGTGCCCGTAACTCCACAGCAGCGACTGAAGCGCGTAAAGATCAGTTATTCCTCTTCGGCCTTTAACCCACCCATCTTCAACAGAAAATGCACCTCCAATAAGCTACTTTGCCTGAGCCTTGGGTAACACCTAGGGGTTGTCCTGGCAAAACCAACAAAGAGAAATGAAAATGTGATGGGGATGCCTGTGGTTTTCCCACCAGCAGTGCAGAGGCTTATGTGTCCATGCCACACAAGCCACCTCAATGCCCTGTGCAGCACAGCCCACCTCTACCACTGCCTGCCCGAACCAAGGGCTGGCTCCAGACCTCCCCGAGCACTTGGTACAATCCAAACCAACCTACTGCTAATTGAATGCCTCTAATTAAACACGGGTAGTTCTGGAAGTCCCTGAGCTGAAAGCTTGGAGATCCTCCTGGGGGAGAGGTCTGCAGTCCCGTCCCCCCCAGGCACTGGCAATGCTCACCGTGCAGGATGGGACGCTGGCTCCCACCCAGGCAGGTCACCAGTGGGTCCCTAAAGCACCCCCCTCAGCCCCCCACTTCCAGTAGCTCACACACGGGTGGGCAGCGAGGGGAAGCGCCCGCCTGCAGCGAGGGGCCGTGACAGGGGAGCTCACCAGGTCGGAAGCCCCCCTCACCGCGTGTAAAACACACATCCAATTTGAAATGAAAGCCTGTTTATTAAAATTGACATTTCTATGGTGCCTGCCCAGCTGATTAGAAGTAACAGCTGTGAAGCCGGCAGTGAAGAGGCCTGACGTCCCAGAAGCTGCAGCAGCGCTTTATATCCTGCTTCATTACTGACTTAACAGCCACGGGAAAAGATTTAGAGCCAAGCTCCTGCAGCCCGCGAGGGTTGCTCAGCTCCGCGCAGCCACCTGCGGTGCCAGCTGCCCAGTCCCAGCAGTGGGGAGCTTTGGCACCCCCTGCCCATGCTGGGGGATGCTCGTGGGGCACCCACCTGCGTGGGGTCCGGCGGGGGTCTGCCGGAGCAGGAGGGAGGCTCTGCGAGCCGCTCCTCACAAGCGGGGCCGTTCCTCCTAACAATGACAGCAAAGCTCTTTTGGGATGGCTTTCCGTGGCAGAGGAATATTGAATTCATTACACTGCAGGGAAAAACTGAGAGGTTAAAATAAAATGGCAGCAGGTGCATCTAATAAGATTACAAGGTCCCCCTGGGAGGTACTTGGAGAGCAGTTTCACTGTGTATTTTGAACCAGACTACACTGTTGAAATCAACAGGATTTTAGTTGCAAAAGGCAGGCTAATTGGGAATTCAGTTCATGATTATTCAGGTATGAGGCATAACGTAGCCAGAGATGTGTTGAAATAAAATCTGCTTGATCTAAGCGAGGGAGAACAAAGTGGATGCACCTCGTGAGTACAAATGCATGAGACCAGAGTATGGAGATACGGGTGGAAGTACACCTTGCAGAGATTTCTGTACTGTCATTAAAAAGACATTCCAGGGAAAATAGAATGAAATATATTGTGCTGAAATACCATTTAGATTCTGAGGCTTTCTGCTTTAATACCTCGCACGGCCTCAGAGGAGGGGCTACAAACGCCAGTATATCATCCTGAACTAACCAAGCTGCTCTCAGATCTGAAGCTTATAGGTGACCTTACATAATGAATTGAAACAAACCTTAAGCTTTATTCTGATGTAACTGCAAAAAAAAAGAGATAAACTGCAATTTTGCCATGTTCCATCTAAGCATACCTGTACGACCACCTTCCAGATGTGCTCATAGGGCAGAACTGACAGCCTGAACTGAAGAGATGCCCTGAAGAGCCCACACGACCCTTCAGATACATCTCGGCGTTCCTATTTGAGCCAATCAGTCCTGCTCCCCCCGTGTCAGCTGGTAACACACATCTGTCAACATCCAGGCACCGCAGTCACAGGGTAAGCTGTACTCACAGCTGGAAACTTAGCTTAGCAACTGCTTACATTTAACTAAAAGATAACCCTGGATTATGCATTCTGCACAGCAGAGGTTAAAAAACAGACTGGGGTTTGGGTTAATGCCAGTACAACGTCTCTGCCTGGCCCCGCACCCACATAGTGTTATCTTCGGTAATGCTTCCTCTCTGTTCCTCCTTCTGTGCTGTCCAGGAAGGATCAGGGAACAACCCCTGACCTGGGACTTACCTATACAGGCTCTCTGCAGGGTCAAAAGGTGCCAGCTTCTGCTATCAGAAACCCTGCGCTGTGCTCTGGGGGTGGCTTCCAGCTCCTGCCTAGGAGCATTAGCTTGCTTGCCTTAGTACCATTCCACTAGGGGTGGTTACCCCTATGGGATGCCACCAGCCCTTCCAGTCTTTACCTCTAGGGCTCGGGAACAGAAAGCATCCCTACTGTTTCACCCGAGAAGCTGGCAGCAAGGTAGAGGTTTCAGCTGGCTAAGTGGAAACAAATGTGTTTCGCAGACAAGCCCCACCTGCGCCATTGCAAAAAGCCTGTAATGTCAACAGCTGACTGGTAACAGGCCTCTTAATGGTAATGGGATCTGCCTGGAAGAAGCGACTGGAGGCAAATGTCTTTCCCAGTGAGGTGGAAAAAAGCCTCTGGGGAGTGACAGGTTTTAAGGCAAAATGGGCCAGCCTGCATGGGATGGCTGCTCACTGCCCTGCAGCTGCAGAAGGCAGCGAGCTCTGAGCCTCTCCATCACCTCGGTGCCCGTGTTTCTGCCTCCTCCTGGAAACCTGGGACAGTGGCTGTCCTGGGTGTCCTCTCAAGACGTCCATCTCAGCAGGGTGCAGCTGCAGCACGGGCAGAGCCAGGAAGGAGATGTGCTCCTGTGCCTGTCTGTTAGAAAACATCCATCAGCACCAAGTGGCTCAGCAGAATGCCTCTACCTGGGCTGGAGGTTGTCGCACAAGGTGGCCCATGCTGGCCCCTTCTTTGCTCAGCTCGTACCCTGCACCGAGCCATGCCGACTGTAAGGTTTCACCTCTTCTGGCTTAGAGAACGCAACCAGCTGGCAGAAAGGGGCTGCAGCCTCCTCTCAGCAGCTCGTACATGAGCAGAGCTCACGTTGGAGAGCAGGGCATGCATCCTGCCCTCTGGCAGCAAGCAGGCATCTCCCTCCAAATCCAGCTGCTCTGGCTGAGCAGTGACGCCTCAGTCAAGCCTCCTGGTGCAGGAAGGGCTTTCTACTCCACCGTGGTCAAAAAGGAAAGGGTTAAGAAGCACAAACAGCAACTCCTCACAAACCTGCTCTTTTTAGCTGAGGCAGATGAGGGAATATTCAGAAGAGCTGGCGCACTCGAGGAGCAGAGCAGTGAACTCCTCCAGTAACGGCAGCACAGCCATTTGCAGCCTGAGCTGCGAGCTGCACCCTCCCGGGGAGCAGCAGGATTCAGCTACGCCAAGCCATCTGAACTTCTAGTGCCAGCTACAGCGTGTAAGAGAGAGCTCAGCTTAATTTTAGATCTGGGGTAGAGTAAGAGGAGTTGCAATGAGAAAAATGTGCATATTTCTAATTGTTTGGAGCGTGTTTGATAGAGAAATTGAAGAAACCACCAGCACCACCACCTTTTCCGAGCTGCTGCTCAGGCAGGAGCAGTAGGTGAAGACCAGTGAGACCAGCACTTGACTACGCGTGCTTCCCTCAAGTTATTAATGCCTGCTTCTCAGTCTCAACAGGAACAAAAGCCGAAGGGGAATTGCTCCTGGCACCTCAAAAATGTCCCTGGTCACACGAGGCTATGCATTACACCTGACATGTGCACACCCCTGCATCGACCCCTTAGTGCCAGCCGTCCGTGCCACCTACAGGCTGCAATTATCTATTTGTATTTGATTGAAATCTCTCTACTCTCCCCATCCATTCCCTAGTGCCTCCCTCCCCGAAGTGTTTAGGAGCCAACCAGACCCCTAGTAATTCTACGGGAAGGTTCGGAGGTAATTTTAGAATCACACAATTAGGGGAACAACTTTACTGGGATTCAGAAGCACTTCAAGGAGCTACAATCAACCAGTTAACAGGAAAATGACAACACATTTGATGGCAAAAAAGGATACTGACACTGAAATACTGTCAGCCGAGGTCTCCCAGAGTTGTGCCCACACGGGATTGCCCATTTAGGTCCCCGAGAGGCCCAGGGACACCAACTTGAGCCCTGACAGGGTCTCACATGGGAGTCGTCCTATTTTCTGGAGAGCCACCCTGTGAGGCAGCGTGTGTGTATTCAGCAGATACAACAAACCAAAAAAGAAACACCCAGCAGATGGCCCTGGGGGTTGCTGTTTGGGCTGGGTGCTGGCTTTGCCAGGAGGCAGAGCTGGGCCCTTTCTCCAGCCCATGCTCCCCTGCTCCCTGGCTGGGGACTGCGGCAGTCCCGCACCCTGCGGCCGTCCCTCTGCCCAGGACAGGCCCGCTCCAGAGCTGTCACTCGGAGCCGGGGGCATGCCGGTGGCTGACGGGTGCAATGGGGCACTCAGCGGGGCCGTACGAGCCGCTGCTGCTTCACGGAGGGCAACAGCTCACCTTCCCCGGCCGGCAAGGGGGCTGCTCTCCCATGCCAGCCCCAGCACCACGAGCCACTCCGCAGGGTGGGAGGGCAGCTGGTGAGATGGCAGCCCTGGCCGTGCCACCTAAGGTCTCTATCACCTCTTCTGGCAGGCGTTTCAGTGCAGGAGATCATCCATCCCCTACCAGCCCCAAGGGAACTGCAGGTTTTTCCACCAAGTCAGCGGCTTCCTTAGAACCGAGACCCTCTGCAACAGGGCGCAGACACAGGTCCTTCAATTCCATTTTATGATTTTAGCATCTTCGTCTCACAGGCAAGGCATTTTTAAACCCTGGTTCAATTTTAAACAGCGGGAAATGTATTTTGATACGTTTTTTAATAGTGGTAAGAAGAGAAAGGGGAAAATAAAGGGAATTGGGAGAATAAACGGCACAGAAAACTGAATGCCGTATCTGTAAAACAGTACGCGGTTTTCACGCAGAGCTGATTAGCATGAACCAAAGGGTTTAAGAAAGCGAGAAGGATGGTGCTAGGGGGAGAGCAGAACACCACCGCTAACACAAAGGCCTTCATCCCTAGCACTTAACGTCCCTTCTTCCCTTGGCTGCTTCCCTCTTTGTGTCTGTTTTCCTAAATGGGAAATCACAACAGCCTCCTTACTCATAGTTAGGACAACCCCTGTCCCTAACGGGCATGGTCAGCACACCTACTGCACACCCCAGTGAGAGGTCTGGGCCAGAAGGGCTCCCAGAGCTTGGCCCCACCGTGTGTCAGCGTGCCAAAACCCTCGTGCTTCCCTGCACCATGCCGGCTCCATCTTCTTCAGTCTGACGGCAAGCTCCCGAGTCACTTCCACAGCAGCTACCTGAGTGGTGGGGGAGTTTCGCTGCTGGAAAACCCTCTCCTGAACGGCTGCAGTCAATAAAGGCAGGCAGAAATCTGTGCCAGCTCACCTTCACGTGCTGGGCCAGGAGCTCTGGCAGCTCAGGAGCTGGCTCAGAAATGATGAAGCCGTTCTTGCTGCATGGGGAGCAGCTTCTGGAACAGGGGCAGGGGACAGCTGGGCACAGCAACCTCCTCAACCATGGCACGGCAGCTCACAGCCACCTGCAGGCAAGGGCCCTGAGAAGGAAGCAGCAGTAGCGAGGGACGCCGTGGGCCGCGGTCGACATTAGCACAGGCTCCATCAGGCACACACGTGTGCGGGGCACACAAACACGTGGCTGCGTGCCAGCCCCTCGGGGTTCTGTTTACATCCGCCTTATCCCATCCCACCCACACGCAGGGCTTGCAGCCCATACCACTTTTTCTCCTGGCTGTTCCAAATTCTTCTGTGTTTGCCCCAGCTTTTTACGGAGGGGGGTGCCTGTATAGCAAGTAATGGGCCAACCTGGGAGGGAAGGCTTCTGCCAGCTGTGAGCGCTGTGCCCAGGCCGGGCATTTTGGCACCGGGGAGCCGGCTGCAGTGGGGTGCAGGGCAGGCACACGCTCATCCCCTCTTCTCGGCCCAGAGGCTCTGCTGGGGACAGTGCGAGCGACTCGTCCGGGAGCAGCCGGCTGCCAGCCGGCCACGCTGGCCGTGCTCCTTTGTTTCTCGGTCTTTCTCTCAGGGCTGTGCACAGAGGGAGGCTGAGGCGTGTGCATTGCAGCTGGGCTCCGTGCCCACAAAGCAAGCAGGGAAGGAGGTGGCTGAAATACCGGCAGGGCAGCTTGCTTGCAGCGAGGGAAGAGGCAGCGTCAGCGCTGGCACTGCACTGGAGATGGAAGTGGGCTTCCCTGGGGAGACCGGGGTGCCCGAGTGAGTACCGCAGGATCAAGAAGTTTGGGTTGTATTTCAAACCTCAAAGCTGTCACTGCTGAACAGCCCCTAATATGCTTCCTCTGGAGAGGCACGGCGCTGTGGTAGGACCCGCTGGAAAAGCAACAGGCACAGTGTACCCAGAGAGCCAGCAGCACCCCTGCGAGGGGTCCCGCAGCAGCGGCTCTCAGGCAGCTCTGCTGCTGCCCACCTCCAGCACCCCTATAACCCCGGCAGCCCCGGAGCTGGGGGCTTGGCAGAGAGGAGCTCAGCCCACAGTGGCCCAGGTGTAGAGCAGGGTCCCAAGCTAGCGCTCTGGGGCTGCTCACCCTCACCTTTATCCCCCTTGTTCATCCGCACTGATTTCCTTCTCTCCAGACTTTATGTATTTATGCTTAGCTGTGGCTATGCCCCCCGGACTACATGGGTCACTGGGGCTCAACAAACAGTTAAGGAAGGGTCGTGCTGACAGCAGCACTCAGCCATGTATTAAATGCAACAACAACTGGAGCCCGCTATTTGTACCGCAGAAGGGAAGGAGCAAATTACAAAGCGCCCTCTCCGTTTGGCTGGTGGCCGGCGGCTGCTCCTGCAGCGCTGCCTCGGAGCCCTGTTATTTTATCACCACCATCTTTACGAGTGGCGAGTGCTCTTTCCCAGGGAACGAGCAGTGGCAGCTTTGCAGCCTGCCGGAGCAGCCGGCGAGCTGACACCAGTGGCCGGCGCTGGGCTTTTCACGGCCCCTCCACTTCCACGCGGGGCGGCGAGCCGTGTGCTGACCCAGGGAGAAATTAGCTAATTGAAGCCGTGCCGCCAGGGCGCTGAACACTGGTCACTTCAATCAATCTCCTGCTGCTTCCCCTCACCTCCATCTCCTTCTCGCCACCTTCCCCACGCCTCTGTCCCCCATACTCGCCCGTCTCCTCCTCAGCCCCCCTTTCCCAAACTGTCTGACTTCTAATCCCTCCAGGGCGATAAAAGCGGGACCGACAACAAAGGGAAGGCGACAGGAAGCCCTGTTATTTATCTTTTGTGCCCTCCCTCCCTCCCTTGGCCCCAGGTAGGTCCCTGGGCAGGGGCCAGGTCCCCTCGGCAGCGGGGTGCCGGCGCTGGATGGGGTGGGAGCGGGCTTCTCCCCCTCCCCGCGCCCAAGAGGCGCTCGTCTTTCTCCCAGCAATTACCACGGATGATTTATGTGGCCAGTCGAGAGGGCCTGCCAGGGTTCTTATTTCATCTCTGAAAAAAAAGGGACTCTGCTGGAATTTTATCAGGGAGCCCGGATTAAATTGACAGCTGCCTTTTGTTTTGTTTTTAAAGACCTTCCCTTCGGAGCGTCGCGCACTGCCTGGAACGAGGGGGGGACGCGACACCGAGCAGAGGGTCACAGCCCCTCCTGTAAGGGAAAAGCCCATTTCCCTCTCTCCGTGCACGTTTTAAGCGAGGCCATTTTTAAGGAGCCGACATCTGAGAACGCTCCCCGCTCCCATCAGCTCCAAGCAGCGTTTTATTTCACTTGACTGCAGCCACCAAGGCAACAGCTTTTCCTCCCCGGTGCCAGCTGACGGAGGGCAGTGCCGAGCCTCCATCCCCACATGGCAGCAGGCACCGAGCGCAGCTCCAAGCACATGGACAGACTCCGACAGGACTGACGGAGCCTTCAGCCTGCCGGCAGCAAGGGGCACGAGCGAGTATTTAACCACGTCTCTGCCTCTTGCTGTTATTTCCATTAGTGGCCGGCTCTTGCACACCGGCCATTTAAAGCGTTGGTTCTTTTCTTGCACGACGTGGGCTCCCTGTAGGTGTTTGCGCGGCGCCGTGTAGCACGGGGACGTACGATTTCTGAAGGTGCGGCTCTGGTCCTGAGAGGGCTCGACCTACACGCTGTGCCTGGAAAACAGGTCGGGGCTTGGTACAGAGCGGGGGGCTTCCTCCGCACCGGGGGGTGGGTGTGGGGAGGAGAAGAGCACGGTAATTGCGTGTAAAGAAGTGACCGGGATCACAAAAGGGAGCCGAGCAGCCCAGTGCCGGCACGGGAAGGTGACAGGAGCCGCGCAGGGCTCACACAAAGGAGAGGCGTGTCTCACCGCAAAGGGCTCTGTCAGCCTGCAGCCCCGTCACTTCCCCGGCACACGTTCAAAGTGTTTCCAACAAACTCGCCTCCCCAGACGCAGGCTCCAGCCTCTGCTGTGCTTTTCTACTGACACTGTCGTCTCTGCAGGTGATCCTCTGCCTGCCCTCGCTGTGCGGAAGGGCTGGGCGTGCATTGGGGGGAACAAACCCACAGACAGGATAAATGGTTTTCTTGCTTACTCCTTCCTGCCCCCCAACACCACTGCTCCCCTCACTGAGCCCCAGAGCTCCCAGCTCCCCTGCCCTCTCACCTCACTCTCCCAGGCTTTTTGCCTGTCCCCAGGCGTACCCGGCACTACAGAAGCGGTACAGAAAAAGGGCCGAGAAAGGAAAAGGGAGCGCAGCCCCCCCGCAAAGCGGCGCCGCGCCTTTGCCAAGCCCCTGACCCAGCTTTGTGGGCTTCAGCAGCTTGCTAACGGCGCAGCTACAGCCGTGCGGCTCGCTGGGTGACACGCAGATGTGTCCTCTTTGGCTGGAGCTGCAGGAAAGCCAAGGCTGACACAGTCAGGATGTTCTTTGCGCTCAGAGGGAGAAGAGGAAAACAAAATCAGTGTCGGAAACCAGTTGACCGCTGTGGACCCGTCCTTAGCACAGACTCAGTAAAAGCACTCGGCTGCACCAGGACCTTTTTTTGTGGGTGCTGTGAGATGCTGGCTCGTTCAGAGCACTGGTATCTTGGTCAAAGCAGCACCCTCAGCACCAGGGCCTGAATCCCAGCCCCGCTTTCAGGGCTAACAAACGAGCAGTCACATCTCCAAGGCTGTAGTTAAGCACCTGAGGAAAACTGGTGGATTTTTCTGAGGTCTTAGCACCTCTGACTGATAAAGATACTGCTGCTCCTGAGACTCGCATCCCTGAAAAACCAAGGCAACTCCTAGGGAGCTACCCAATGCTGGAGGCTGCTGTTTGGGAACACGAGCAGCAGCCACGGCGGTGTGCTGGCTGCTGGGGATACCGTGCCCCGCTCCTGGTGCCAGGGGTGAGCACGCTGGCGTTCAAGGACCAAGGCAGTGCCTTCGCCACCAGCCTCGTAAAGATTTCACCAAGACCAGTTGCTCCTCCCCATCCCTGGCCACGTTTATCGCTTGGATAAACGAGGAGAGCTGGATACTCCCTGTTACATGAAGAGGGTTATGCTAATGTTATGCTAATTCGGCGCATCCACACAGCCCCGCTGTAGGGCTGCTTGCTGGTGCCCAGGCCTTCCCCGTGCTGCGGGAAGCGTGACGGGGAGGTGGCACGGGGAGCACGGCGAGGATGATGAGTGTAATGCGGGGAGCCCCCGGTTCCCCTGGGTGGGCTTTGTTCCCCCTGCGGGTCAGTGTCCCGCGGTGCAAGGCTTCGCAAGGCTGCCAGGCTCTCAGCCCCAGAAATAGCGCGTCAGGCAGCCGAAAAACCAGCGGGGAGGGGGAGATGCAGATAAAAATAGCGAGAAATGTTGATTGCATTGTTACTGCTTCAATTAAGCTCAGACACTTCAGCCTGATGAGTCAACAGCAATGACAAGAGGGCACGGCAAACAGGAGCGACCGCAGAGCAAAATGGGTTTACCAGTGCCATCGGCGCGGAAGGCAGCAAGGTCCCCAAGCAGTAACACCCCCTGAGCAGGGCTGATGCTGCACCCCCCGGCTCCTGCTTCCCTGCCGTGAGCTGGCAGAGCAGGGACTGTGGTCAGGGCAGAGGCACAAGCACAGCGTGTGCTGGGCGAGGGGGAGGCCAGGAAGAGGTTTTCCTGCGGTGGGGTGGGGGCAGCCCCCGCTGCCCTGGTTGTCCCCTCTTTGCGGCTCTGAGCAGCAGAGGGCAGGCTGGCAGGCAGCTGGGTGGAAGGCAGGAAAAACTCTCCGGTGACCTTTGGACTCAGAAATTACTGCTGTGGCTGTCTGTGTCGCCCACTACAGAAAGAAATGTCTGAAAAGAAAGGCAGGGAAGCAGTTGGTCACAACTTCAAGCAGCCCGTCTCGCCGCCTTGCCGCACCCGCCCTGGAGAATGTTCACCTCCCTTTGCAAAGCGACTCACGACACGGACACCACCGGCGTTTATTTCAGGGCCTTGCAGCTCGTGTCCCAGCTGCACAGCACGACAGGCTCGCAGGTAAAGGCTTCCTTAGCTTAGGATCTTCTCTCTGGCAGCAGCCAGCCGCGAGCGCTTAGGCAAAGCGTAAAAGGAACAAGGGGAAGAATACAGCAAGCCTTCCCCTGGGAGCCCTCCCAGCTTCCAGCAATCAGAGGATGAGGAGCCTCCCGTGATGGAGGCTGCATCTGTCTAGCACGCTCTCACTGTCGGCTGCAAACCTCTCCTTCGTGCATTTATCCCGTACCTTTTACACACAGCCCCTGCAACAGTGTGCGGCGGGGAACTCTGCGCATTAAGGTGGGAGACAAAACAAAACAAAACAAAGCAAAGCAAAGCAAAACAAAACTTCCTTTTGCTTTAAAGCTGCTGCCCACTCCTGTGCTGCTGGAGTACTCCAGAGACACTACAAATCTCGTGCTCTTTTTTCTTGATGCTGGGGAGACCTCACATGTGCTGCAGTTCCCTGCGCACCCAGCCCCTCCTAGAGTTACAGCTGTGCCTCCTTTACTGAGCTGCTCTTCAGGCGGTTCCCCCCTGCCCGCAGCTGGCTACCTATCCAGTGGGGCAGCGATACACAATTCCACCACGATGCTCTGCTTAGCTTCAGAAGGTCCCTTCTGAGCCTAGAGGCCTGTCCTTTGCAGGGCTCGGGATTCCCGTGCCCACCAGCAAGGTGCAAGCAGCGCTGCCGGCTGCCTTCGGCTCCTTTTCCGAGGCAGGAGGAGCCCTGCCGGGTGTGGGGCTGGCTGGGGTGGGATTTGAGGCACCAAGAGCCATCCCCCACCAAGCACCCCTGCCCCAGATGAGCGCACCTGAGCCCATCCCACAGCGCCGGGGGACACACACCACACGGCCGGCTGCGCCGCGGGGACACAGCTACCTGCTGCTAGGACACGAACCTGCCAGGGAGGAAGGGAGCTGGCACGGGATCAGAGCGAGTCGAGTTCGAAAGTCCTCAGACCGTGTGTTTGCACATGCATGGGGCCAGGTCCAAGGCTCACAGTCCTTCTGGTAGCTGTTCATCAAAACATTTGCATTGCCAACGTGGACAGCGTTCATTAAAATCTATGTTTAGTTTGCGAGGATCACGCCAGACTGTTCAAATAAATGACCCAGCGAATTAATCTCTTTTCCTAATGCTATCTCCTGATATTTGGGATGACTTCATGCCAGATATCCTGCTGAAGAAAAGCGCGGCGGGCTGGGGGAGGAGCAGCGAGGGGCTGCTCGGGGAAGAGCCCAGGCTGCATTCATTCCTCCTCGCTCCCTTGCGAGGCCCTTTCCATCACACTACTGAGCGCAGCACAATTAGTGAAAAGGGCCCGTTTCTCCTCCAGGAGCCGAGGTCCCAAAAAGGTAGGGCTTCAACATCATTAGCAGTTCATCTTCTTAAACCTCCGGGCAGCCCCTAGGCAGATCCCCTCACGCAAGCCCCGCACCCCTCCCCCTTTTTGGTGTCTGCTTATCAAACTAATGAAGCACATCCAGACTGAAAGGTCTTGGGGTAGAAGACAGCAGCTTAACCATGATTCAGTACATGTCCCTTCCCCTCCTCCTCTTTATCAAATAAAGCAAGCAGAATTTCCTACACTTAAATGGAAGGGAGGAGGAAGGAAGGAGGCTGAGGGGAGGGAGACGTTTGTCTAGTAATTCCCTGCAGAAGGAGATGTCTGTTTACTTTCTTTGACTGAGCACTTGCATATTAAAAAGCCCCAGCTCCTTAGCGGGCAGGATTTAGCAGCGCCGCGGCTTCCACCGACAGGGCAGAGCCAGCGATGCCTGCTCCAGGTAGCTGGAGGATAACCACGTCCTGCGGCCTTCCCCTCGCCTTCTCTGGGACCGCTGGGTGCAGGCAGCCGGCCGGAGGGTGCTGCGAGCTCAGCACCAGGCGGTGGGAAGGATGCTGCACGTGCTCCAGCCCCAAAGCGAGAGCGGCCCCGGCAGAAGCAGTGACAGCACAAGGAGGCTCCGTTAGTGTCCTGCCATTCGGTGGGAGCCGGAAAGGCGAATCCCAGCTTTGGGTAAAAACACAGAAACATCTTTCATCGTGTCACTGACCTAAACAGAGATGGCTACTTCAAGGCAAGTGGAAAAGAAAAAAGGAGAGGAGGAAAAAGGAGCCCTGTTCTTATAGCCCTAGGACTTAGAGGCACGCTTTTAAACGTGTTTGCAAAGACATTTGTGCATGTTGGTGAAAACCTGCTGCTCGTCTGAAATCGAGGAACACAAACACGAGGTGCTGTGAGCCAGCTGCTGTCACGGCACCAGCTCTCTTCCTTCTCCTGGGTCAGCAGGAAAGGGCTGCAGGAGTAAAAGTCCTTCTTCACACTGAAAAATAAGACTTCTCACCAAATGAACTGGATATACTTTAAAGGGAGCTTCCTAGGGATAACTCATTGCCACCAGCACTTGCAGCTGTGTGAGTGCCTGCTGTCGAGGGACCAACAAGCCGCCTCCAGTTCAGGCTGCCAGAGAGAAGAACCTTCATTTAGGCCCCAACAGAAACTCCCCCTGCCCCCTGACATGAGCCCATCCTGCCTCTGCAGCACCAGGCTTGTTTCTTCTGAGACAAGGCAAAGGCAAAGCTCAATTGATCTACCGCATCTGCTTTGAAATCTTACTGTGTCGGAGAGACTTAAAAACCCCTACGTTTTGTCTCCAGAAAGGCAGGGACCAGATGAAAGCAGCCCCAAATCCCGTGCATGTATCACCCTCATCACAGAACAACCACGCAGACTTCAACGTTGACCGAAACCCAAGGAATATACGAGACCATTTTTAAACAAATTTAAAACAATCTTACAAATGACAGGTTTTGGTTCCCACTAATGTAGATTAATGGTCATTTCCATCCATGCAGGTGGGATCAATGTTGGACTAGAGCAGCAAAAAGAAAAAACAAAAAAACAACAACAACAAAACAACAAACTGGACACGGGTGGCTTGGGGAAGTCCTCCCTGGTGGGCATGAGGTTTGCAGGGAGCCAGCCCCGACACCGCTCAGTGGAAATCTGCCTGCAGGCATCAGCAGCTCCACCAGAGAGTGACACCCGGTCCTGTTTGCAGGTCCGTGGGTCAGCCGGCTTAGCGAGGTCACAGGCCTGGGCTGTGCTCTCCTGCCTTTTTCTCTCGGCTGTTTGCTATGCAGAAATAACCAGCGACCAAAAATAACAGCACGACAAAAGCAAGGTGGCGTCAGACAGCAAGACTCCCGTAGAACTTGCACAGATCTTTCTCCGGTTCAAACGTGGGCTGTGCCATGTGTGAAATTGAAGCCAGTGCCTTATTCTGGCCTTGGTTTGTCCAAAACACTCCAGAATTGGTCCCAGCTGGGACTGACATCCTCTCAAGGGCCCATGGCCAAAAGCAGATGTAGGTGTCTCCTGCTGGGACCCCCTTGCTGGGACCCCAGAGCCAGCGAGAGCAAGACCAAGCAGCTGCCCAGATTTTAGCTGCCCAGAGCCACCCTTGCCCCTCACTTTCCCTAAACACTGTATCCAGGAACAGAAACACGTAAAATGCTTTTGTGGAACTCCACAGTATCTGTGCAGACTGAAAAATACACCTCCTTGTAACTGCTGGAAGTGCTGGAAACTCCTCTGCCTCTCCCACAGAGGACCCACGTCTAGCGAAGAGTCTCCCAGTATCATTTCTCTCCGTGATGCCACTTCCCACCACTACTTCAATTAACAGATAACTCCTGAGGGCTACACACAGTGTCAAAACCCCATACTCCTTGTCTCACAAAGTACCTGCTCTTTAAACTGCCAGAAGAAATATCCAACTTTCAACTCCATAACAAAATTTGCTTTATTTTTTCCCCTCAGAATCCCTCAGATATTCTTGCACTATAGGCTACCCCTCATGCTTCATAGCACAGTATTAGACACAGCGGAATCTGCACAGCAGCTTTTGTAAAAATTGCTGAAATTTTACAGTCTGAAAACATTTCTCCAACACCATCCTAGCCCCGTGGATGTACCCAGCTGACCTTGTGCATGTGAAGGCTGCTAAGGTAGCTCTGGTGCCCTGCGTGATGGGAGCTTGCAGGGCTGGTGGGCGCTGTGCTCGCTGACCTTCAAGCAAGCCCAGAAGTTGCTCGGTGCACATGCCTGCACCGGTGAGAACAGCTTTATGAACACGTGGTGGGTAGAGAAACTCACTGCAGGAGGGATTTGCTTCTCAGGGCAGGCACCACCTGGACTGCCAGCTCTCTCTCACATTCCTTCGTGGCTCTTCTTTGTAAGATGTATACATGACGCTCCACACCAAACCCAAATGTCTATGTGCTTTGAAATCTCTTCTCAACCGCTCCACAGCTTGAAGGGAAAAGCTGAAGGGAACATGGGGCCAATGCTTAGCCCACGGTGCAAAGCATTGCAGAGGATTCTTCTGAGTTCTTGAGGGTTTAACACACCCATTGTATTTACAGTCCGCTCCCCGTTACCATGCTGCTTGGCCTCTTTAGCATTTTAGCTCAAGCTAAAAGCTTGCTCCTCCCTGCACAGAAGACCTGCTTCTTACCGTCATTACTGCGTGCGCCTCACGGCTGTTAACACTCAGGCACCCTGAAGTTAAGCCTGCTGAGTCAAAACCGGGGCAACTAATGGGAACTTTGTCATCAAGGCTACCCTGGGGAAACTCTGCAGCTCCTCAGGAAATCTGTGTGAAAATAAGCCGCAAATACATGCAAGCACAAAACACACACACACAAGGATCGTATAAACAATTTGACCGTGAGCACCCCGACACACAAACATATTTGTACAAAGAAAACACCCAGAGGCACCAGGAACACAAGCACATCTAAATGTTCTCCCTGTCTGTGCTGTCATTAGGTTTCTCCCCCTGGTAGCTGGTGCCTGGTGGCGGTGTTTGACTCCCCCGTGGCCTGGCTGAGCTGTGAGCTCCCTTTGTTCGCCCCCATGGCACGGGGTGTTGGCAGGTAAGATACAGAGGGGTCAGGAGCTGCATGGACACGGTGAGCTAAGGGAAGGAAAACCTGCACGAGTATCGCCTGAAAACATGTCTCAGAAATCTTAAGGGGAAAAACACCGTGGGCTAGAGAGTTATCCAGCGTCCAACACAGATGAGCTTGCGCTGGAAATGAGGTCCAGGATTTGCCCCCTTTTAAGTTTAGTGAGGGTGTTTGGGTTATAGAGCCTCGCTGAGTCAGACCGGCATCCTTCGGAGCCTCCTGTTTTGCCGTCAGCTTGTGTGCATTATCACATTGTAATCAGTCCAATATCCCATCTCTTATCTAAAATGTAAATACTAATTTGAGGGTTCAGGGAGAACACAGCAATTTTATTTTCGGTTTAAAAAAAAAAAAAGAGAGAGGAGGAGGCCGGCATCATAACAGTAATTTATGATTTTCCTGGTGTATTATCATCGGGTAATAAGAGCAACTTGAAACTGCCAATTATCTCATAAGAGGGGTATCACCTTTTCTATTTTGAATGACTCCATCGATAAATGCAGGCTCTGCTTGCTAACACTCCGTCACATAATCAGTGGCCTTCCAGCGGGAGAGACGAGAGCACGAGAAGGAGAGAAAAACAAGCAGCAAAGAGACGAGCGCTCCGTGCGAGCAAGCCCGGGGCTCAGCAGCAGCAGCAGCAGCAGCAGCGTGGAGCAGGGGAGGAGGAGGAGGAGGAGGAGGAGGAGGAGGGGGCTGGGAGGAATCGCCCCGAGCAGCCGGCAGGTCACACACACACAGTGTGCAACAGCAAACGGGGTTTACAAAGAGACATCTGTTCCATTACTTCGATGCATTGTGGCTAATTACATCCTGGCCCGTCTGTGAAATGACAGCCACTTATTCTCCAGTGAACCGTAAAATCTGTACATGTTCGGTGCGGGCAGTGGGGAGTAAGAGGAGTGCTGGGAGTGGGGAGGGGGGGGGAAGGATGGAGAGGGGACCGGGAGAGAGGCGCAGGAGGAGCACCAAGGACACATCCAGCACCTCTGTGGCCACTGTGGTGTAAGTCGGGAAGCAGCAAGAGAAGGAAAGCCACTCCAAAAGGCCAGCCCTAACGCAGCACTGCCATTCTGATGCCATTTTGATGCAGGGCCGTGATGCCTGCTCTGCCCCCAAACCCCTCTCCCCAGCTTTGCCTTTGCTGAGGGAGCGTCACAGTGCCAGCAGAAATGGCACCAGGCGCGCAGCGGTGCGCTTTTCCTGCAGGTTTCTGCAGCCTTCCTGCCACTGCTGTTTGTATCTCCTTTACCTGCTGGTCTGACAGCTTTGTTAGAGGCTATTATCCCCTACACCAATTTAATTTTAGCCTTGGATGAATTAAAAGCAAGGACTTCTCATCTCCCACCACCTCCCACAGATTTTTTAGAAATCTGAGGGAAGCTGCAAGAAAATAAATCTCGTCTCTACTTTTCCACATGCCAAAATGGGCCCTGTGCTCAAGCATGACTGCAAAGCACTCAGTCAGATAACACAACACAAATCAGATTTCAAGACTGAGTACGCAACCCAAGGTACAGCGTTCAGCACCATTTCAGCTAATAAGGGTTAAATCCCGATCGTAGAAGGTCCTGGCAAAAAAAAATATAAACTTTCCAGTAAAGCTGGGTTAAACATCAAATGAGGCAATGGCTGCAAAGGTTTGAAAGTGGCTTTTGCTAGGGGAGTGGTGGCTTGGCTTGACACCAGAGCAGAGCTCTCATGAAAGCATCTCTACCTGCAGCTACCTGCAGCTGCTTCTGATGCCGCATCCAGCCACATCCCCGCTGCACAGACTTCTCAGAGATGTGATGTTTTGGTGGCTCAGCTCAACAGAGCGCCGAGGTGGTGTAAGCAGCCTGCCAAACTGTTAAGGTGGCAATTAAAAGAAATGGCTACGTGGTTAAGAGAGAAGGGCAAACTAGAAACAAAGACTGGCTGCTCAGTGACAGCTGATCAGCTCTATAACCAGAGGCACTGCTTTTGTTCCAGGACTTCCCTGTTAAAGCCTCACCTTTCTGCTAATGCAATTAAAGCTTGTGGATTAGGGCAGAATTTGCTCAGTGTGATGAATTGCTCACTCCCAGAATTGAAGTAAAACTAAGTGCCATGCACAGGGAAGGAAGGTAAGGAGGACTGCTCGTATCACCTGCAAGCTGAAGCTGTAGAAATCCAATGAGGTCTAGAAACAGAATTGCAGCAGCCAAACTGAAGAGAACTAGGATGCTTTGGGATGGGATTTCTTTCTGCATTTGGTTACAGGCTAAGAGGGACATGTTAATCCATCTAAATCCCTGACCGCACCATATCCTGCAGGTGTTAGGGCCATTCAAGATGGTCAGATCTAGAGGGGAAGAAAAATACAATTAATCTCCGTTCACTTGCATGATACACAAACAGATGCAGAAAAAGGGAAGCACTGTAGGCAGCTGGTTTGTGTTCACAGCTTAAAGCAAAACCACCTGAGGCTGAAACACCAGGAAAAGTAGCACAAGCGTGATGTTTTTGCTTCAACTTTAAAACTAGCCTCTGTAGATGTTGGCAAACCAACATAACAGGGAAAAAAACATTGGGACCTAGTGTTCCTGCCAGGTTGGGAGTAAAAGTAACTGGAAAATTTAATGGATTTTTCATTAAAATGCTCACCACTTCCTCCAATTTTTGGTCTGCATTCTGTGGTTTCTGTTTTAATCCTCCTCTCCTGACAAAGGCTTCGGTACTTCTCAGGGCCAGAATGAATATTTAAAGTCACCTCACTCGTGAATCGCAGCTCGCCGCCTCTCTGGCAATAACCTGTGCACGGGGCTTGTAACATCTGGCTGTGGTCAAGCTGGGACCCTCTGGCAGGGCCTCGCAGAGAGCCCCGAGCTTTGCCTGGGGCAGCTCTGGCTGTGGGAGGCGAGCAGTGCCTCCGGACCTCCCTCCCTTTCCTCCATGAAGGCAGCAGCACCTTAGCTCCGTGTTGAGCAGAGCAGTGTCTTCAGAGCGGCTAGGGCGGCTGGCCAGGGTTTCGAAGGGTTTCTCCATGGGTAGATGCAGAATCCCCTCTGAGCCCTGCTAGCAGTTGGCACGTACCCCAGTTGGCAAAACTCCGCGAAGCTCTTCAGAAGCACCCGATTTGACTGACGGATTTAAAGCAAGGGGCTTGATATCCCTGTGCTTGACAAAACCTAGAAAGCAATTAAAATGCATCTGGGGAACTGAATGGTGTCAGTCTAACTCAGAATGGATGATACATCCATCTTACCAATTTCACTGCACAACAGGCAACCGGAGAAGGCAAACCAAGGGGAAGGAGAGGGCTGAGTGAGCTGAATTCAATCTTGCGGTGGGTTCTTCTGCCGTAACAGCTGGCGCTTAGTCTATGGATAAATACAGGATTTCATTTTCCATGGACATCAGGCTGCCTCTCCTCACCAGCCCTAAACTCACCCTCACAAAAGAAAAGCTTAACAGAAAAAGAAGCTCACAGTGTGTAACTCTACAAAGAGCTTACAAGGAAGGATTTGTAGTAAATTAATATCACCAGCAATCATATAGCTCACAGAAACTCGCAGCCTTTTGGTGTAAACTGTGATTTAGTTGGCTAACACGTTAGGTGTAAGATCCAGAGACCTCAATTACGGTCTTCCTTCCCTGCCTGTACAGCTGGAACCTCTTCCCCACACTGCCTTAATGATGAACTTAGCGTCAGCTTTGTTTTTGTTGTATGTATTGACCTATAGCTTCTGATCATTCATCTGCACATGATCTTCTTATCTTCTTCACAGCGTCTTAGCCTGCTCTGGTGTCTGAAGCACTAAATGTTTTACAGTAGGTTATCACAAGTTCAACTTAATGAGAATCAAGAAAGCGCATTGGGTGCAGGCCCAGGGTTGATCCTGAGTTCATTCTGATCTGAAAAGATTAAAAGATATATCCCCCTCCTCTATTTTATTTTTCACTTGCCTTTCACATTGTATATGGACACCCAAGGTGAGCTTTTCCTCTCTTCTCCAGCAAAAGCTACAACAACTGGAGGAGAACACATGGGTGACATCACAGGAGTCAAAAGTGAAAAATGAAGCAATGGGAGAAGGAAGGGTTTTTAATCATTCCATTTAAAATGCTGCTTCCCCCTGAGTTTGTGTAGTGTGAATTCTTGCTCATATCTATTTCAATAAGGAATGAAAAATTTGTAACAAAGGACATCTGTTCTGTAAATGCAAAGCTTCCAGCTCTTCAATAAAGATGAAAAAATGTCTCTGAGACTTTCAGGAGCTTCTCTGTCAGAAAGCAGAGATATTCTTGAGACCTATAAGGCAAAGTAAAATACACCTGCTCTCTTTGAGAATCCATCCTTCTCCCCCTACAGTTGCCTGATGTGAAAGCTTTTCAAGCCATTTTTCCCAACTATAAAATAAAGGTGACCAGCTAAGGGTTTTAAAGACACAGCTCTATGCTTCCTCCTAGGTAAATTCTTCAAAGACAAGGGAGGTATGACTGTGCAAAAGCTGAAAGCATTCCCAACAGGCAGCTGGAAAGACCAAAGTGCTAAATTCCTCCCCTGAGAACAACCATTTCTTACAGGGAGGTGCCGACGTTACGAGGCTTCCCAGTTACACCCTCCTCAGAGCTCCTGAGTTGGTGACACTTGTCCCCAAAGCAGGGCAGATGTATGCTCTGATCCTTTCTTGGGGGAGAAGCCAGTAAACCGACTGCTACTTCTTCCCTGTTGCCTGGCTGTAGTGTTGCTACCAAGGTGATCAGAGAGCAGTGCATTAAGAAACTGGATGAAAAGAGGAAAACAATCACTTTGCCTTAAAGAAAAGGACTGGAGGGGGTATTTGTCTTTAAATTTGAAGGTTGACACAAGTAGCATTTGAACTGCCTTTTAAATATTAGTCCCTCACCCAACAGAGTAATGCTGATAGAGAACTGGTTAGCTTGGGCCTTTGGAAGTTGGGTATAAAAAAGACAGGGAAGAAAAGAAAAATTTGGGAATAGATATTAAGTAATGAGCCAAAAGAGGAACACTTTTAGGTACATGAATGTGATGCTAACTAAGAAAAACAAAACCTGGAAGAGGCATTAAGAATATGTGTGCACATACACAAAATACATGGGGCTGCTACTTGCGCAACAGCTCGGATCTCCGCAGTCAAGTGCTAGGCCTTCTGTGCACAAATGCTACCTGCAAGTAAATCTGAATTGAAAACACGGAGCAAGGCAAATTGCACATACTTCACAGGTACATGCAAAAGCGACAAGTGCCAGAAGCTTCAGAAAAGCTCTCCCAGGAAACAAACGAAATGCACGCACAAAGCTGTAGCAGAAATAACACCTCATGTGTGAGCCTGTGGGCCCTGAGCCGGGGCTGAGGGGAGTGGGAAAGAAGAGGGGCTGTAGTCTGACAGAGGACAGGCTGAGCCTTCCCCTTCTGAAGTACCCATAAAAGCACACCGTAAATATCACATATGGCATGCCATCTGACTTGGGCCTGCCACCACACGGCACAATGTGATGCCATGTACTTGGATTTATTTGGTCAGCTGCAGGGGCACTAAGTGGGCTACCAGGAAGCGCATTGGGAAGGTCTGTCCTTAGAAAGCATGTTTCAAGGAATTCAGCGTGCCCCTGAGGTAGCTCGGAGGCATGGCCTGTACTTAGTTCTGATCTGTACACCAGGAGGTGGTGGCACAGCTGGGCTGCGCGGGGCCTCTGAGGTGGCACGGGCAGGAAGGGATGGGAGCTCTGCCTCCAGCCCTTGGCCACTGGCCTTCGTGCTCAGGCTTCCAGAGTGTAACACTCAGCCACCGAAACGTGTGCTGCCAGAATAAAAAACATCGGTTTGGGTCCCTCCATGAGGCTGGTTTCCAGAAGCTGCAAGCTCCCCTTCCTGGAGGTGCAGCACACACAGGGGTGGACTGCGAGTGCCCTGGGCCTGCTCCCCTATTGGTCTGGTGGCTCACAATTAGCACCTCTCTGGCCACAATTAGCATCTCTTGCTTGTGAGAGACCCGTGTCATTAGCCAGCATGGAAAGTTAATCACCTGCCCACCATTACAAAAGGGACGGTCCCTTCAGGAGGAAGGTCACTGGCTGGGACCACTGGGGGACAATGTCTGCTCTCTAAATGGTGCCCCCTGAATAATTCAACCTCCAAATCCCAGGGCTTCTAAACCTTTACAAACACAAATTCTCAGGAAGTATATACACTAAAAAATGACCCAGAATAAAATCGTCTCCCTCTGAGCCCCGGCTTTGGGATGCCATCTCTCCCGGTTAACCCCTCCCTGCCCAGCTTCCCTGCCTGCCTCACAGAGCGCGTTTTGTTGTTCCCATAGTACATTATTTGTTGAAATAAATATGGAAATAAGGCAGAGCAAGACAGCCAGACTGAAATAAATTCATCACTCATGGGCTCTCAAGGGAAGAAAACCGCGCATTTTTTCTAAATGATTATTTCTGAAGCACTGAAGGAATGGCTATATCACTAATGAGGCCAGTGCTCCATGACTGCTGATTATAAATGACCTAAAAAGAGACAAGGGGATGGTGTATGTATGTATAGGGGGATGGGGAAAGAGATGAATTGTTCTTCCTCAGGATCTGGAATCATCTCCCCAGGCTCCTCAAAAGTCTGAGAGCATCTGTGGTTCACCACAAAGACAGGCCTGGCATATTTACAGCCTCACGAGGAAGTTTGGGCTGCAGCATTGTGCTATGCTAACAAGTAAGCACACGATTCCTCTCCTCCCTTGATAGGTCACTATCTGTTCACTGCAATAATAATTAAAAAGGAAAACGAGCACTCTCAGTTGCCCCAGGGTCTAAATTACAGGTCCTGCAGGTTGATGCAGTCCGACTGGAGGCAAAAGAAGGCTAAAGCCAGGAATAAGATTCACTTGTGTCTTCTCTCACTTGCTAATTCCCATGGAAACAAGCAACTCACGACAAATGACTAAAGGATGCTTGCAAAAATCTTACTCATATGTTTTGCTGGCTACCTTCCCCCACACCTTCAGGCTGAATGATTACAGATGCATCACACATGCAGCAATCCTAGAGCATGGCTGATTTCTGAACAGGACACGATGGCCACATGCAAAGGAGGTCAGGATGCAAGCCAAAGGCAGCAAAACCAGCAGTGTGAATTCAGAGAATAACACAGCAATTTTGCTATAAAGAGCTGCTGCTTTCAGATTCCTCGTGGTATTATTTGTATCACACGATACGTAGAAGTGACAGCATCCAGAAGCAAAAGATGAACTAAGGGACAGCTTCTAACATATCATGTGACCTGCTACCCAAATCTGAGGGGACTGAGAAGATGGGATTTGCTTGTTTATCTAATGGGGTTTTATTTCAGTTTGTTTTATGAACAGAAATTGCCCAGGACACCTTGAAGAACAGAGACCCAAAAATGGGCTTCTGCAGGAACTCAGACAAAGGAGCCCTGACAGATATTAGATGGATGATAGTCACGCACCACTGCCAGAGGTTTTCCAACACTTTTTAAAGACTGACCCTTTCCTTCTTGCAGGCAGCAATGTCCTTTTGCAAAAGCTGGTGGGGTCTGGGAGAGGCAGCTTTGCTTCTGTCCAAACCCTTCCAGCTTGTACATTCACCCATGGTAGCAAAGTGACCCACTTGCAGAACTGCAGCTCAGGCCAGGGCTCCTATCTCACTTCTTTTCTCTGTTTTAGCCAACTGGAGGGGCTCATCACATAAGAGTTACTGCAGCCTCAGCAGGGAGTTGCAGATGATTTTCTCCCCCTCAGGAGAGGGACCATTTCCTTGGGGCCCGGGATCACTCTGTGAGCTCTGCACAGTCCTGCATCTTAACAAAAGCCTGGTGAGCATTAAAAGGTGAGACTTGGCACAGCTGCTAAATCCAGGGGGAGGGGAAGAAAAGTTGAACCAAGTTTCTCTCTTTCTCTCAGGTCATTTGTCACAAGCCTTTATAGCTAATAACCTCTCTGTAAAATTTATAAGGCAAGTTAGAGAATTACAGAATAGGGAAATAATTCACTAATAGCCTGTATAAGGTGGTTTAGAAATCTGGTAGGAAAGAACCACAATATATTAAATTTTCCAGGTTTCAGAAGTTACTGCTGTAGCTGCAACTCTTTTTAACCCTGTCAAATTCAGCTGGCTGACGTCTATCTAAGAGCTGAGCCACTTCTCTCAGAGATGTTCATGCTGCGACGTGGACCTGCCAACCAGTTCGGTACCACGGGTGCTGGAGCCAGTTTCCAGTTCCTCCCTCCCTGTGTTAACAGATGGGGTTCCCTTCCCTCTCATCATGCAAGCACCCCACTACAGGCAAGTAGACCTCATTTGCTTTTCCACAGGCCTTGGGCTATTCCCCCACAGAAGGTAACTCTGACAAGAAAGTGAAGATCATACCGTAGGTTACGCTACTTCTGTCCCCCTTGCTTGACGCAGGGAGCACGAAGAAATCAGAGCAGATGCTGTATCGGTAACATTTCTGAAGTACTCTAATGAATCTGACCCCAGGCTGAAGCTTTAAAAGTGTAGTGGCATGTCAACGTAAACAGCTAAAACTAGTGTCAAGTCAAGTGGTAACAAGGCCACTGCTGTTTTTACAAGCATCGTGTACTTAGCAGATAAAAATGAGCATCCTATCAAAGCCTTCCGCCAGGCGCCCTTATCACCAGCGAGAGGAAACAATGCCCCCGTATGATCGGTGAGACTCTGGGCCAGTGATAGGGAGCCCAATTTCTTACAAGCTGTCCATTAGGATGATGAAGAGACTAATAACCGCCACACACGGGTTTTTATCTTTTCTTTTTCTTCTTGTTGGTCCACTGGCAACTGCTAATAGCTTTCCAGGGCTCCTTTAAATAAACAGAACTAATTACTCTGCACAATGACACCACGGCTTACAGACAACTAATTATGTCATGGAGGGGTTTCTTAACATGCACATTTATTTGCACAGGGCCACGTCTAACATGCGGCAAATTTATTCAGTCTTTATGCTATCAGCTGGTACCGAAATAACGCTGAACACACAGCAGATCCAGATTGCAGAACTTTAGCAGGCAAGCTCTCCCAGGAGGCAAAAAAACAACACATGGAGCACGCATATTACTGAACATGTGTAGCGGTGCCGCCGCTAGCCTCCTGCGCATTTAATATAGCGCCATGGCACAGACTGAAACTGTTGTGTAAATAAAGCGCGGCTTTTCTTCGCCCGTGCTTGCTATATGTTGAGCAGGCAATCACTACTTGCTACGCCTTATGCCCTGACAACATGCCTTGAGAGGAATAATGGAAATCCTTGTCCAAAAAAGCACAGAAGCGAACAGATGGACAACATAAAAGACAAGATACACTGGGAAACTGTTCCACCACTATGAGAAGAAGAAAGAGGGAAGTTAAGTGGCTCGCTGTGTGCCGTGCGACCAGCTGTGTTACCAGCTGGAAGCAAACTTAAGGTTTCCAGACACCTCCTCCCTTACTAGAGGATAGTGTCAAACTGAGACCAACTTTTTTGTTTTAAGTAGACATTGCAGACAGGTATCTAACCGACAAGACAGGATTATACCAAATTATTCAAAGTGGACGTGATCGAATGCCTTTCTGAGCTCCTGAAAATCTAAAAGGACTTTGTTCTTTAAAGCAAGATGCTGGGTGACAGAAATTGTTAAGGTGTGCAGCCCCTCCTCCCACCCCCACATGAAAAGGGAATTAAAGCATTTCTGGACAGCAACGTTACATGGGCAGTAACTTTCTCTCCTCAGAGAGGATATTCTGAAAGGATGTAGCAAGGACACCTCTCCACATATACTCATAATGATCCTTAGCATTAAGCAGAGTTATATGCATAAAAAGCAGCATGTATCTTGTTAAGCATGTCTGAGTGGCAGATGAACTGATGTAAGAGGGCAGAGTATCGTATTTGGAGCTATTAGCTGACTGTCTGGTCAAAATATCTCTGTAGAAATGTGGGCCCAATTATACCTGTATTCAACTCTCATTCACCTATCAAGCACACCTACACCTGTACAAAGAACTTTAAACTTGCTGTTTAAAGCAATTGAGTCATAAGAAAATGGGAGCCTTTACAAAACAGGCTTCACAATCTCGTTTAAGATGCGGGCCACTGTTTTCTGCAATTCCCCTCTACCTCCCCTCTAAACAAGAGGATGCTTTTAGAGAAAGAGAACTCAACTACGGATGGCAAGCCCCCTGCAAAACCGCAGCAGGAGGAGGAGACAGGTGGTTTCCTCAGTGACCAGGCTGACCTTGACTCGCAACACCAAGATAAAAGCTACAGCGCTTGGTCTCCCACTATGATCTTACAGAGGAGGGTCACTTGGTTAGGTCTCTCACTGCAGAAGCAGACAGCCTTAGCAGACACGCACAAAGAGAGGGCTCCCCCTTTACAAGAACCATTAGAAGATGACAAGATATGCACAAAGATCTCCAACATGGGAACTGAGGGGAAAATGGCATGAAGGAGCTGAAGGACAAGCACGTGCAATGTCTTCTGTCCCTCCCGCAGCCCTGCAGCACGGTACCAGAGAGGGCCTCATGCCACAGCTCACATCAGCAGAGCAGAGGCTTTTGGACTGGCAGCTGAACAGTCCTGCAGCACGTTTTGGATTTATTAATTAGGCAGGAGGCTCCCCAACAAACCCGTTGAATATCGTGTCATGTTAGGCAGAAAGAGGCCACGCTGGGTCCGCACTGAGGGTATCATTGCTCACGTTGATGTTGTACTGCCCAGCTTCGGGTCAGTGCCAGGTGACAACAGGAAAGGAACAGAAGCAGCACAAATGGTTCATTTCCCTTACG
Organism: Oxyura jamaicensis; assembly: GCF_011077185.1. Lineage (NCBI taxonomy): Eukaryota > Metazoa > Chordata > Aves > Anseriformes > Anatidae > Oxyura > Oxyura jamaicensis. Next base: position 56,533,460 of record NC_048896.1, on the reverse strand, counting down.
GGTGGACAAACGACTTCATTAAAGTGAGGATAAACATACCAACCCTGAAACAGAGCTTCTGCTCAGAACCACCTCCTCTTTCAGCCTCTGATTTTCAGCTCAATTTAAAGGAAACTGTATGTACACCTCCATGTCAAGTGTGCCCATGACCTAGTTCCCGTTTCCCATGGGAAACCCTGCGGTTTCTCATAGCATTTTTCTTACCCTTATGCTAGGGTATAGCACCACTTAGTATCATCAGCTCTAAGTTTTGTGTTTTTTTCCCATCTGCCTATTGTTGCAGGTGCCAGGTTCAAGCTTTCCCTTGCTAAATAACACTTACCTTGAAGCACAAAAAATAAGATTCTTACAGAAGTTGGGACGCTAGGACCTGAGGCCTTCCAAAGAAGACACCAGATACACACGGTAAAATGTGAGCTAGAAAACCCGGATTGTGTACCCTGCAGCTCAAACCACGGTGCTCACTTGTCAGCCCTTCTGAGCCCCAGGAGCAAGCAGAAGCCACCTGGAGGTTTTGCACCTAAGTCTCCTCAAATGAAACCACGTTGCCTGCGTTCCCAAAACCAATGGTGCCACACAGAAAAAAAAAAACAAAAAAAAACAAGGAGAATTAGTGGTTTCACAGGCTGGTGTCAGACCCTGCTCTTAGTTTTATGGTGTTGGTAGCAAGAAGGCAGACATCCCTTCTGGCCTTTCCTGTTGAGGTGACTCGCTAGCAATTCACACAATGTTTATTTTCAGTTCTCTGAGGTGAATACAGGATTCACACGTGCATTTCTCCCTCCAAGAATGCAAATGTAGAGGACACAGTCCAAGTGGTCCGTACTGAAAACGAAAAGCTTTTGCTTTCTGGCATGTTGGAGGCTGAAAGGAGGACAGGCTGGCAGTGCCTCCACACGTGCAGGTGCCCCAAATGGGTGCAGGGACCCACGTTTGGGTCACGAGGCAGCACTGAGGGATGTTAAAACTGCCCAAGAACCCCAGGCAAACATGCCTGCGGGTGAGCAGCGATTTGCCTCTGCCTTTAGGACCCGTGTCTTCAAATTTATTGCCCATGCAAGAGTCCAAAGATAGGTGACACACCACTGCCTCCCTCAAGGAGGAGGGAGGCATCTGTTCACAACGGCTGCCTGTACCCGAGCCACAGGTCATCTGGGTGCAGCTGGAGTAGGGAAACCAAATCCCCCACAGGATGCAGTTCCACATGGGTGATCGACATATGTGGTGACTATTGACAGGTGGCCTGAAACTTTGGGATTTGTTCCATGTCGTGACTCCTCAGGCTTCAGTACTGCTGGATGCAGACTTGGAGGCTGTGCCTTGTGGGGACAGCATGTGATTTACACGGGGGTGATGAGCCTCTCCTCTCCTCTCACCATTTCTTCAGGGTATTTATGCAGGATTTATTTTTTTTTAAACAGACCACTTGCAATTGATACAGGAGAAAGTAGAGGTCACAGGAAGAGTAAAGACACAATCTAATTTTCATTTTGTCCATTAATCATGCCCAATTTCAGCCAGCCATTTAACAAGGTGGAATTCGAATGTGATCTCTCCACAGATGAAAAGAAATTCACTCTAATTCATGCTGCTGCTCTCTTCTCCTGATCAGACCACACAGAGCAGCCTCTCTTCCTTACACTGGAAAGTGGAATCCCTGTGTCCAAGAAAGCCTACACTCTCCCAAAATCTTTAAGCTAAACTTACAACTGTCCAGCTCAAGCTGTTGGTGCTTTGTTTGTGGGAACAGTGTTGTTGTTTTGGGGGGGCGGGGGGAGCGGATTGATGCAAGCCCAAAAGGAAGCTCTGAATTTCAATCCATTTTGATATGAAGTCATCAATAATGCTACATTTGAGAATATCCTAGTTCACAAGTAAGAAAGCCTAGAAATTCCCTGTGTCTGTAGAAGTATAAATTTGAAGGCACCTCCTACATGCTCTCAGCTATTTACTAGTCTCCCAGCTTGTCAGGACCAAACCTCCTCTTTCCTATAGCAAGACAATTCTGGAAGTGAAAAAGATGTGCAACCATCACAGGGAAGGCCAAGGAGATTGGAGGCATCAGGCCTTGGACATTCACAGATGAGGCAGCAAAAGGCATCTTCCTTCTCCGCTAGGGTTTCATGAGTACTGCAGTATTTGCCACCTCAGAAGATGAATTCCAGTCCTTGGCTCATTTATCTATCTCATTTTCATTTAGTTCTCTGCAAAAATTAGCCAGTGTGGAGAGGAAGGAATCTAAGATTTAAGAATGAGCCAAAGCAGCTGCATTGGGAGTGAATCAAAAGGGACTACAGCAAGGCACACATCTCAGTGATCGCCTGTTTGCTCAATCAGAGGGGAACTGACTTCCACTCTTCATCGGTATGAGAATAACGGAGAGCACAGTAACTCCATATTCAGTATTTGGTAAGGCTTCCATGTCATCTGAGCACGCCTCGATCCCCCTCCATTTGCCATGCTTTTGGCAGGCAGAGTAATGGAGCAAAGGCTTAGCCTGGGCTGAGAGGCAAGAGGCCAAGGACGTGCACTAACCTGGAGGAAAGCCTCCAAACCAAACAGGGGACATGTCTGAAAATGCCATCTCTCTCTCTAAAGATGCTCAAGGGCATCATTCAGCAGAAAGTAACATATAACACAATTCCTTCACCTCTTCAAGATTTCAAAGAAACAGTGGGATGTTTAAGGAAAGAGGAGTGCCTAAGCACAAAAGTAGCATAAGATCTGAGTATGTCAGTGACTGAGTTGCTGACTAACCTTGGTCTATTTCAGAATGGTCCCGAGCAGTTCTACTCTGTGACTGACAACACATTTGCTAAGACAGCACTGTCAGGAGCCTTCCTGCTCTACTCAGATGACCAAAAAGTGCTGATCTGTTCCAGGAAAAAAAAAAAAAAAAAAACATGTTCTCCAGCTGCAACCCTCTGCTGGTTGCCAATCTTTCTCTAAAAAGTTACACCCTCATGTCCGAGCATATCTAGGTTTCTCTAGTAAGACCACTGATCTGAGCGCAAGTGCCATGGTTCCTAGGTCTCGCCTTTAAGACCCCGGAGGCACAGGAATTTTCCAATACGCCAGTGCTACGTCAAGTCCTGACGCAGGCCATGGAGAGGCAGCACTGGGAGCAAAAGCTCCTTTGGCACAGGTGAGAGAAACAAGGTGACGAGTAGGTGAAATGAAACATTTATTATGTTGTGTTTTGTTTTTTTTTTTTTCTTCCATATTCTGACTTTGGCACTGATAACCTCAGAGGCTAACAGACAGTGTCTATGAAAGCAGAAATATGAGAAGAGCAGCAGGGATTATATTCATCTGTCGGTGCTCCTGATGAGACTCACCATGCAGATTCCTTAAGCAAACTGAACGCCCGCTGAAGGTCTTCACAAAAAAAAATAAAAATAAAAATATGTGATTTAGAACCTGTTTATGAGAATTTATCTTTACATATAAACTCTCCTTGTGGACAAAGCTCAGATGCCGTTGTTGCCACTGTGAATTTGGACTAGATTTAATAAAGCTGTGTTTTAGGAAAAATCTCGTACAGTGTTTGGAATGGGGATGGAGTTAAATAACACTGCGATAGTGGAGCTTCCAGAAACTGGCCTACTGGGAAATGTTAAAAATATGTAGATACCCAAGTGTCTGATCAGTGCAACAGGAACACTGTCCCAGGTACCACAGTAGACAACAAGGCAAGACCACTGGACAGAGGCCAGTGGTGGTACAACATTCAGTACAACTGTCCTAAATACTTCATTCTGCTGCTTTTCCTTTCTATCTGAATTGATCAGATAATGGTTATAATCTTATTTGCTAATTGGTGATTTAGGGTTATCTAGCCATACCCTTTTGCTCCCCGTATCAACAACGAGACTGCAGTTTCCTAAGAAACCTGTTGTCTGTCACAGGTACCTACAAATGAGTGAGTGCAGGACTACAGGAGTCAGCTAGGACTCAAAAACAGCTATGCACTCAAGAAAAAAGGGAGTATTACTCTAGCCAGTGCTGTTTCCCTTCTACAGAAGGGAAGTCTTCTGCTCCCATGACTGCTAAGAAAATCCGAACAAACCAACATAAGGCAAACCCAGGTGACATTCCCAATTTTCTGACAGGGTGCTTTATAGTGTTTCTGAAGGCGTGGGGGAAAGGAAGTTTCCCTTTGCATGGGGCAAAAAGAGGACGGAAAGCTGACATACCTTTGTTAGGAAGTGGTTTTGTAGCAAGGAGCAAAAGCTCCAGCCACTGCAGCAGCCGTACCTGCCTGCCCGGGCTGAGGTAGGAATAAAGCTGCCCCAAAGCACACCCTCTGCACACAGCAGCATGCAGCCAGCGGTGACCACGCAGTGGAAGGCGAGGCAGCAGACACCTCCCTATGCACTGTCCCTTCAGCATCACCGACCTCTTTGGCTACGCCAATGCAGCCACCTGCGGGGCTGATGCTGAGGAGAGGAGAGAGTGCTCTTGTCTAGCCAGGTTTTGAAAGAGTGATGGACATGCAGAGAAACATTTTTTAAAAGATGAAATGAGAATTAGGGCTCCAACCTGCACTTTCTGTAGGATCTGGGGGCATCACTGCCATTTAGGGAACTTCCCTTGGAGAACACAGTAAGTAGTGTGCACCGAGATGCTGTACCTAGGGCCCAGAGAACGGGGCGAGAACAGATGGATTGGCTCCACTCTTACAACTCGATTAAAATTCATTTCTAGCACTCCAACCAGAAGTACTGTGAAGTACCGTCGAAGACCTTCTTCGACATGAACATCGATAAACAATTACACACAACAATTAAAATAATTTTCACAATGACATGACCGAGCAACCTGCTCATATTACAAACAGCTTTATCAGGAGCTGAAACAAAATATATTTCACAAAGGAAAAACCTGTTCAGAGATCAGAAGGGCAGGGCAAGTATCATGTAGTGTTTTTTGTTCATGTGCTTGATCCAAAAGAAGCAACAGAGAGATAAAATCTTGGCTGTTTGGTCTGATTTTTGCCGTGTGTGTGTGTTGAGCGAATTGGATATTGCAAGGAACCCTCCTAGGGTGTGCAACGCTTTCTCTGCTAATACACTTTTATGTTCTGACAGGGATTCTCAACAACACGAAATAATCCTCTTCAATTTGCAATAGGAGCTCCCAATCTCTGAGTTTTAAACTGTTAGTGATCGATCGCTTGCAACAAATACAACGTGGCTACTCTGCTAGCAGACTGGATTTTAAATATTCACAGTGGCTGTGCGCCTGTGCGTGCAGAAATGACCATCCCCGTGCTCCTGCTTCCAGCGACAATGTCAAAAACAAGACAATGTCAAAAACAAAACAAGTCCAATTGTATAGTGGACTCTTTCTGGTTAAATATTTCAACGAGTTTCATCTTTTCCCCCATCATACATTATTCTAAGTAAGAGAAATTCTACGTACAGAGAAAACAAAAAGCAGCAGATTATGCAAAACAAAAGCAGAGAAAGATATAAATTTAACACCACCACCATTTGAATGCAAAATGCAAAGAGAAACAACAAGAAACACTCAAGCTCATTTCTAAAAGAAGGAATAAAACCCAAATTCTTTCCAAAAACTTACATTAGAAAAATAAAAAATCTGATGTGTGCCTTTTAAGTAGATAAAAGAGTTCACCTTTGGAGTGATGGAGATTTTTTTTTGTCTTAACCTTAATTTTGTAGATGGAATCCAGGTACTGTAGTGACAAGTTCTTTGGATGTTATTGTATACGCAATAGAAAAAATAGGACAGAACCCCACTCGTAACCACTAATCATCCAATACAAAACATGTGCATACACTTTTAAGAATAATTACAAGGAATTCTTCAGACCCTTGTCTACTTTCAGCTACTGAGCCAGGAGATTTCTGTCCAAAATAAGCGCTTTTTTGTTCTTCTTAACTCATATGTTGCTTTTAGACTGAGATATGTGCTTTTTCTCTGTGCCCAAATCCTTCCTTTGTAGTAAAATAAAAGTAAATATAAAAAGAAACATTATAACATTATAAATATACTCAAAATGTCTTTTTTTTTTGACGCTTGTTATAACCAGCATTGTCTTGCCGCGTAAAAAATCAAGCCTACCCAAGTGCCACCAAGATCCAAAACTGCACCCCAAAATACGACGCTCCTATCCTAGTGATTTCTGTGTCCATTTTTCCAAGCACTGATATCCATATTGAGTACATCTGAAGACATGACCTACTTTCTTTCAGAAAATGACTAAGAAAGATCACATTGCTAAGTATCTTTTAAAACCCCAAGAAAGAGGGAAAAAGAAAAATTACATACAGCAGGGCAGAGAGAAGTGAGCTGGGGCACGGTAGCGGCAGTTTGTGAGAAAATGCAAAAAAACCTTGGTTTTTATTACTGCCTGACTGCAACTTTGTGTTTTTAAAGGAGGGCACGGCATTTATGTAACAAGCAGTTTGCTCGCTTGATGCCAAGCCATGCCTGCGTGCTACTAGGCAGGGAAATAATTATGTCACATGTTTCTCCCTGGAAGACGAATGTGCCTTTGCACTGCGCTCGACCCCATGAAATGGTCCCGCACAACTCCTAGCAGAGTCACACCTTATCCCTGAGCCCACCCAACCACCCGAGCCTTGCTAAACGTGCTCGGTTCCCTGGTCAGACTCCATGGGTCTGATTTTCTTGCACAGGATAGGGCAGGATCTCGCTGCTGCCAAGACTGCAAGCCCCAAACGCAACATGAGGAAGAAGCAAACTGCCCTGTGTCGAGAGCTAAGGCAAGCTCCACATGATAATTCTCTGCTGAGCCAAAGCATGGGGCTTTGATTTCCTAACCTCAGGATGTTATCTGGCTCCAGTATAGGATTACCATTAGCTCTGTACGTCTGTCCTTACAGCAGGGTCACTGTCATGCCATATGCCACTTGGACAACCTTTATTCTTTCTAGATTTATTATTATTTTTAAAAAAATCACAGTGTTCATCTGGAAAGGCTTGGATTCCCTTGGCTTTCAAAATCTGCTTTGCATTGCTAACGCATGGGGCTGTAGGCAAAGTTGCATTAGAGAGACAGGGAAAGACAGAAAGATATACTAAAAACCTGTTAAGATATAAAATGTCTCCGGGGTGCTCTTCTCTTAAATATTAATAAAAAATAGAAGGTTTATTCAACATCCATTTTCCAAACAAAAGACCCAGTTCTTTTCTGAAGTGACTTCTGCAAAACTTTGCTGACTTCAGCGAGTGTGCCTGAGATGCACCAGTGTAACCAGAGAGAAGCAGACCCTGAAGGAGCACGTCAGGCTCTGCAGGGAACTCAGAGCAGGGCAGAGAGTCGCAGCGCTAGGACACACAAGCTGTCCCAGTAGGTTGGTACAGCAGGAAAAAGCTCCCGCACAAGTCACAGACAATTAATTCTGCCTCTCTCCCCTCCAGTGCTGCAGTATGAGAAAGGGTCATCAGTCTCCACGTTGTCACACTCTCAGCAGAGCAACAAAAGAAGATCAGGAACCTGAAGGAAGGGATGCAATGGCTGTCCCATGATTGATGGCCAGCCTTCTGGGACATTGAAAGGGTTTTATACTCATACAGTACCTTTCGTCCCAGAAGAACCCGAGCAGCTTTCTGAACGATACACCGATCTTGCATGAAGTCCTCTGAAGGAAGGCAGAGAAAACCACGTCCACAAGCGTGACAGAGTGACAGCGAGGGGCAGCAGCAGTGCTGCAGGGGGCAGAAGAGCAGGGAGCACCTGCGGGAGGTTCGGGTCCCTTCCCAGGGGTTCAACCAGCCTGGGGCCTGAGTCCGTAGCCACAGGGTTTGGAATCTCAGGAGAAAAGCGATGGGGCCTGGTAACGCAGCCCGTGAGGACTGATATGGTTCTTCCCCACACCCGGATGAGCAACCCAGCCCAAGCAGCTGATCAGAAGCTGTCTGATGACACCCCCACAAAAAGCAAACTTTGGTTCACAAAATGGAAAACAACACATGAATGGTGGCAAGGAAAAAAGCTCGATGACTTAAGGGGGTGACTTAAACATAGAGAAACCACCAAAAGAGAAAAGCAAGAGAGAAGACCACTGTGGCCTGCTTCAAAATCAAACTGAGCACAAGAAGCAGGTGGGAACTCTCCCCAGCCTTTCAGAGAAAATAAGCAAGAACAACAGCATTGCATTGAAACTGCAAGGGGTGTTCAGGGCACTTTCCTTCCGCAGCTCAACACAACAGGACTTTTTCCATAGCATTTGGACTCAAGATGAAGATGCCAAGGCAAAGAGCCCATCTCTCAGAAAACCCCCACGGTTCCAGGCCTCACATCCACACTGCACGAGCACCTTGGGTAACTGCTCGGCTAAGCATCAGCTGCTTGAAACCGCTCTTAGGAGCTCATCCTCCTGAGCCTCCTGGATTCCCTGTCTCCCCCCAGGCTGGTACTGAGAGGTCTTTTCCGACCTAAATGATCCCACGGCCTGGGTACGGCCGCGCACCTCTCCCTGCCGGGAGGGTAAGGCGCAAGCGGCAGAGGAAGAGACTACCAGTTGACCTCATTGCCAGATAAAATCCATTATGCGTGATTAAAACTTAACAAAATGCAATCACATTAAAAATGACTATCATGAAGTGCACCATGATTTACTGACTAAATGAATGAGAAATTTATCTGAATAAAATAGTCCCAGCCCTACTGCATTGGCAAGGCATGATAAATTGCTGATTGTGAGGAGATCGGCGCTTGCTGTTGGCTGACATGCACGCATTGATTGTTCCTAACAACGCTAATTAGCATAATGGCATCTCCACATGTATTACAGAAAGTTTCCTCTTAGCAAGCAAAAATTATTTCAAGCCTTCAGGTCCCAAACTGCAAGGCATAAAGATGGAAAGAAAGGATTTACAAGCTGTCTCGCTGGCCTTTATTATGCAGATGAAAGGTCCAGCCCACTGGATCTTACTTAATCTTGAAGAGATGGGAACAACATTCAAGAGAGCTCTGGCATTGTGCTATTAAGCCGTGATCACAGTGGGCTGTTTTTTACGTAGCAGTGATCTAATTTTGTGAGGCCAGAAAAAGCCTTTGAAAAAGATGAATCTAATCCTAAAGAACTAGAAAAAAAAACAGCACCACATTTCTCCAATTTCATTAACACGCAGGGGGCAGGCCAGGCAATCCTTGCTCCCATTGCTCCCTAAGCGCTCCCATTGACCAGGGCTGCGTAGGTGAGAAAGCACTCGGCAAGTAGAAAAGGCAGCACACGGTCTATTAATAGGAAAATAAAAGGGGTGCAAGAGGTAAAGAAAATGAAGGAGAGAGAGAGACCACGTGATTCTCAGTTAATTGAAAATCAATCGCAATAACCTGCATTTTTGGCTTTGAAAAAATCTGCAAGGTGATAAAAGACCTCCTTAAAAACAACAGGGTGCCCCACGGCTCAGCATCCTCAGCAGGACCTGGATTTCAGGGCTGCTTAGGAGGATTTTCCAAATGGCCACGCTTCATCCAGAGGAACGTGCTCCTCGGGAGCGTGAACAAACCAGCTCATTTGTCAGTGCTTTGCATTTTGTTGACACAGTACGCTGTGCCCAGAGCAGAGGTCCTGAGCGGGAGGAGAGGAAAGCAGAACCCTAACCTGCAATGCTGGAGCACGCACAAAGGTCGTGGTCACGGTGCTGGGAGCTCTCTTGAGGTCTCCTGACGTTCCTGCAAACTGTGAGCCCGTCTGTAGGTGACAGCCGTGTCCCTTCAGCAGTACCCTCGCAGCCCACCCTGCATACAACAGATTTCAGGGACTGCTTTTTTGTGGTTTTAGCTCCCATTGGGGCACTGGGAAGCACCGAGGATGCCACTCCCGTGCAAACCAGGTGCAGGAACTGGGCGAGTGCAAACAGAAACTTCTGCTTCAGCAAACCCAGAGACCTCTCTCATCTCTGAAATCTCCAGGCGAAATTCAGAGCTTCCTCTGCCCGAGGCGTGCAGGCTGCCCGGTACCGTCCTGCACGCCTGCCTAACAACCCCCACATGGCAACGTGAAGGAGGTAAATACCACCCCAGAACAACCACGCACATTAAATTTTACTATACACCCATACAGCACGTTATGTACTTTGTGACATACATATTAACTATACCAGAAATGTCTTGAAAGGCCTTAAATATTTCTGTTTTACACATCGCTTTGTGGGAGCAGTGAAGCTATCTTCAAGCGATGAGAATGGTTTCACGCCACGTGAAGGGCGAGAGAAGGTATCATTAACACAGCTTAAAAGTCACAACAAAAATCACTTGAAATTACTTTTCCATCTATAAGAATATTAGGGCTTATAAAACTCATTTACTGCCAGAAACAAAACCTCAGGGTGTGGGAAACTACATGCCACTAGCAATTCAACAATAGAGAACTCCTACACCCTTTTTTGTTGTTGTTTTAGCCACCTACAATAAGGGTATACTGCAAGCAATCTTAATCCAGCAGGGCTGCTCCGTAGTTTTGAACGTTGAAGTCCTGGTTGAGATGGATTAGTGGGCAGACTGAAGGTGGAGCGGCCAGATTTATCACAGGGATGGTGCCACCACATTAGCGAGATTATATCTCAGATCCCCCAGTCCTTCATCTGTCTCATGACTGGTTAAAAAAACATTTAATGTGACAACAAATATTTCATCCTATTTCCACCAGCCAGAGGTACACAGGCCACACAAAGCCATGGTGTCTTCAGTGATTTCCTGCACACTGTGGCAATACCAAAAACCAGCCCCGTGCTATTAAGCAGACAAGAAGGGGAGGCAGAGAAGCAGAAGGTGAATGAGGGGAAACAGAGGGCAAGCTTGAGGGGGGAGGTTAGATGGAGAGTGAGAAAAATGGCTTGTGGAGTAGCAGGGGAAGAGAAAAGGAACAAACGTAATATAGGGCAGATCTTAAAAAAACCTGCCGGACTTAGAGGGAGAGAAGTACACACTGGAAAAATAATTCCCTAGCCCGTGTCTATTGGGCAATCTTGTGAATTTTCCTTTCTCTAGGCAGTACTATGTACCAAAAGCAATTTAAAATGCAAATTATTTTGAGAACGTTAACTCTCAAGCCTGTAAGGAAAGTCACATCAGATGAGGAGGTATCTTCTCAGGGCGGACCTTAAACTCTTCCTAGGCTGACCCCTTGGAAAATCTTTTTGTTTCTTTCCTCCAAAATAGCATAAGTTTCTCCAAATAGCATAAGGAACCAAACGGCAGGTTACAGGTATGCCTCTATGTTTAAAAAACAGAGATTTTAGCTAGCGGGGAGGAACTTGGCAGAGCAGATTTTACAGAAGGCTGCTAGCATGAGCAGCCAAAGACTGGGATTCTGGAGCGAGGAGTAGACTTTAATATTGCACAAGTGTGAAACAGAAGTGAAAAAGAGAGAGGTAAAACATTAAAACATGATTTTGCGACAGTGCTGCTGGACGTGGGCTTGCTTTCTTACGAGATACTTGACCTTGCCTCGACAGCTCCCACTCTTAGTGCAGAGCAAGAGCTGCTAACAAGCTCCCACTGGGTGTAAATGAGCAAGCCACCTGTTGGCAAGATGTGTTGACACAGGATGGGTGCTTTCTTTGCAACGTGTAAGATAGGCTCGCAGGCTGATACACGCCAAGTGTTCCTCACGCACCGGGAAAGAAGCAACTAAGGGCAGGAGGACCCAAGAACACATGTATGCAAGCACGACATGAGGACGAAGAACCAAGGAGCCACAGACTGCCTTCTCTCCACAGTAACAAAGTTGGCTGTCCCGGACGTAATGCTAAGCTGCTGAACAATAACAGAGCAAGGGCAGGTTTCCCACTGCCCATGAGGAATGAAATCTTTGCTGAGAGCGCAGAAGCCGCATTCCTTAGCAAATGAGATGCATCAGCTGGGATTTGGCAGAACCTCCTGAAGGCAGGCCTCCAGACCTGCACCCTTAACCACTTACCGGGACTATCTTTCAAGAGGTATTACACAATTTCGGACTGCTAACAGGCTGAAAGCCATGAATTGCAGTAAACAAAGATGAGTGACAACGAGCCACCAAGGCTCAGCCGATTACTTTTCTTCTGAAAAGTATTATTTGGACTTAAGCTCCTAGCTGGAACATTAATCGGTATTTACCGATGTCCTCCTCCTCAGGCAAAAGAGCTGAACTGTATTCATGTGTTTGGATAAACAGCCTGTGTCAGCATCACTGGGAACGCTGAAGGAGCCCGGGGATTATGATACAGCAGGGAATTTGCTCTTTCTGGCAGCACTCAGCCTCCCGTACGATATCTGTATGTTTTAGCTTCTCTTCCTGCATCCTTTTTTATCTTCTGCCACTTCTTGCAGGTTCCAGGGTAGCGCAGATAGTTGTGGACAACTTCAATTGTGGCATTTCTGTTTTTTTGAGCACTTCACTGTTACCCAAAATGAAGCTGTCAGGGCGTGTAATTGGGAGGGAGGGCAGTGGTGTCATCCCCTGCTCCCCAGCCCAGCTCCAGCCGGCCCGAAGCTCAGCCTCGGGAGCTCCCCAGCCCTCCTTGCAGCGGCTCTCCTGAGAGCAGAGCTACGGGCAGAGGGAAGGAGCCTACATGGCATGGAAAAAAACAAGGCAGGCTGAAACGTGGAAAAAAAAAAAAAAAAAGAACAGGATGAAGCTTGTTTTTAAGGTAACCACAATCTATTAATAGTTGAAAATAGGCTTTTTAATTACAGGATACCCTGTAACCTGTGAACCCTTATTGATCCATCGTCTGATAAACAGTTTTGCTTGCTGCAAGCTTCTTAAGAGGCAGACATTTTCACAGAGTCAGGCTGCAGAGATAGGGGTCCCTGAAGAAAAAGCAGGCTGGGAGACCACCACTGACTGTGGCAGGGAGAAGAAACCAAAGGAAACACACACAGCAGAGTCCTCCCATCCCTCCTGCAGCAAAGGGTGCGCAGGGGACGGTACTGCTTACCCAAGAGCCGTTCTGGTCAGAAGAATCTCTCTGTGTGCAAAGTGAATCTCTTCTTCTGATACTAATAAAAAATTTACAAGTTTGCTTGGAATAAAAGCTCCGTTCGTATAGACCCCTACTGTGGGATGGAGATGGGAAAAGAAATGGAAAGAGAAAGAAAGAGAGTTAATTTTAAATCCAGTTTCCAGTTTTCTTTACAAAGGCTGGGGAAGACAAGGACAATACACTTACACTGCAGAACAAACTCCAGACTGTCTGGAAGAGGCTTTCCTATAGCAAAGGAATTTACTAACAGTTTGTTCCCTGCCAGACAGCAGAGTCCAAAGGCAGTTTTGAATTTAACAACAGTGAAGAGACACAAATGGCCCTCGGGTGTGAAAGCATGGCCCGGGGTGGAGATGGAGGCTGAAGGCAGTGCAGGTAACCCCTTACCATCAGCACAGCGAGCTCTAAGTGTCTGGCTCTCACTGCCACATGCCTAATGAAGACTAATCACTTCTTTATTTATAAATGGATCTTTACAGATGGTAGTGGGGGAAAAAAAAGACACTTTAAATGGTTCTTCTGTGGAAAGATGGTAGGTTTGGGTACCCTCAGAGCCCAAACACAACAGCCAAAGCAAGCAGAAGGCCATTGTGAAGCACAGTACAGCGCGTGTTTGCTGCTGCTCACAGCTGGCTTGTTTGCAAGGTATCGCCCTCCCAAATCACCCGCTGCACAGGAAATGGGCGGACAGCTGTAAACGGCCCCGGCCTTCCAGCAAAGCCCTTTCTATTCCCAAATTAGTGATGAGGCTTGTCTGCCTGCCACTACCGGCGAGGGAAAGCCAGCCACCCACCTCAGCGGCGGTTAGCATGAGAAGAAGAAGAGATCTTCCTCGTGCTCCTGGCATGGAGACGAAGTGGAGGCCTCCCTAGACCCGGGGCTGTACTGTTAAATCTGGCCAGGAGCTGGTGATGATTTTATTACTCCTGTTAACTGCAACGTCTAATAAAGCCAGTACACACAGAAACGCGTGCACGGCTTCCCTGTTGGTGGCAGATGAAGCCATTTATAAACACGCTCTTTGTGCCGAGCAATTACTTCACCCGCGTCCTCGCCGCTGACAGCCGCTTGGAACCAATGTGATTTGTTCCTGTGAGGTGTCTTTTCTAAAAGGGCCGCGTGACATGTGCTAAAAATGCAAACACGGCTGAGGAGAAGCTTCCAGGAAAGAGGTTTAGACTGGCAGATCGTGGGGGAGGACAATAAAAGCAGGGGAGGGGGAGAAGGGGTGGACAAGAGAGATGGACACCATCACCTTAGCTGTCCGGCTGGGCAGTATGAGAACTAGTGACACTGAACCAAGGGTAAAGAAAATCATAAGTATTACATTACCTTGCAATGTTACTGTAAGATTTTACATATTTTCCTTTAAGTTTCACTTCCTTGGGTCAAGGTGATATGGGAGAATCAAAGCTTTACTTTAAAAAGTGCATCTGCCCCGTATGGGTAAAGAATGGTAGGAAAACAAGAGTCCTAACGGTTCAGAAACCTGGAAGACAATTGCTCCAACCACCCTCGATATATAGTATTTGAAAGAGCTCGTGATCTTAAAGCAATTTTAGAATTTCTGAATAGTTAGGACCAGCAGTGTTATAGAGCACAAACTGACTTTTCAGAGACATTTGCATTTATATATTCATGGAAGTAAACACAGGAATACAGACTGTAAAATAAAGGTCTAGTAAATATTTCTGAGATGTTGAGAAGCTAGCTGGCAAACCTGGGAATTATGGAAGGAAAACTAAAATGAATGAACAACAAGTACTCTGTAAGTCTAGCCTCCAGGAAAACATAAAGTTAGGGAACGTCACAGTCATAGAGAAATGACACAAGGACAAATATTGTTATTAACACTAATATTGTATATTAACACTAAGTAGACAACATGACCTGCCCAGGATGGAAACCTTAGTCTTTATACTTTGGATGAAAGAGATGAAGAGTTAGAGAGGCTTATGAACAGCTAGAAATGGATCGTGGCTGGTATTGCTGAAAGCATGTGGAATGGGTTACAAGACTGGAAAACTTAGAATAGGTGATGTCAACTGCCCTCTAAGAAAAAAAAGTAGCAAAAAAAGAAGCAGGAAGGGGTAGCATTTTAAGTAAAAATAATACTGGCTATAGGCATTTCAAAATCACCATGATTTGAGATGACAGATGTAGCTAATGAAACTTATGGAGTGTTGGTTGGCACATGTTGTATCATCAGACTTACAGGCCTAGCTGAACAACAGAGCAAACTGCTCTTCATGCTGCAATCCAGACTGTGTAGGAATAAGTAATATATATAATTATATATAATAATATATATATTAATAATATAATATATATATATATAATATATATAATACAATTGTGATATTCAAAATGAGGAAAAGGTTGGTTATTCTGACACATCTCAGGCAAAACAATAGAACAGTTTCTTTCAGCTCTCTATCAGCAGTGACTCAGAGGATAAAACAGGAATACCGGTCAGCATGGTTTCAGGAAAGTAGGTTTCACCACAGAGAGCCCTGGTTTTCTTACGGTTTGGGACATGGGAGCAGTGCAGTTATACTGTGATTTTACAAGGCTTAGACTAGAGAAAATCTTGGTATTAGAGAAAAACACTAGGTATATGGAATGAACAAACTGTGTATTAGGTTAAAAGTACATACTCACAGGTATCGAAAGACAGCTCATGAGGAAATATCAGCAAGCTAAAGATTTGTTTGTTTGTTTTTAGGATTGTGCTGTGGAGATCTGATCTTAGCCAAATACTACCCAACATCAGTTTCTTGTCATTTCTGCTAATATGACCTTCCCAAGAAAATGGGCAGATGGTACTGGAAAGGTAAGTACTAGAAGGCCAGGTCAGTCTTTACAAATTGCCTGGTAAGACGGCAAGAATCCACTTGAGCTCATTTCCATTACCCTTCTGTCCTTAAGAATCTATAGGAGACTGCCTCTAGGGAGCAAATTCTGGCATTTATAAAAGGCAGGCACTGCATTTGAACTCCAGTGTAAATCTTTTGAAGAAAACAATGTTTATAAGTCAAACACAGCAAAGACAGACATTCACTATGTCTCTCTAAGTTGTTCAGCAAATGATCCTCAAAGTGTCAGTCATTATTTCGATTCCAGCTTGTTTCGCCTAGAATCTAGTAAGACAGTTCTGTTTCTGCTACACTTTCACGCAGTGAATACAGATCTGTAGACTTTCTTCTTTACTTTCAGGTAGTAAATCCCAGAACATCAACAATCTCTTTTTCTCACTATCCCAAAGATAACCTTCAGGAAAGTAGAAAATCTCTTCTACTATTCCAGAGAGAAACACACCTTTTCACTTGGAAAGGACGAAGACTATTACATTTCAGAAATGTTCTCTGGACACAGATCTCCCTTTATCCTTCACATGCAAAAACAGACTGAGCAGATGACGCTTCTTCAATTTAGAAGACTAGAACAAAAGACAGAAAAGAGAATTTGAAGATAGTTCTTCCCGTATGGTGTCATTTCTCCTCTTCATTCACATCCCTCCAATTTCAAACAACATAACTAGTGGTTTCAATAAGAACAATAATTGCAGCATCCTCACAGCCTCATGCAGGCAAAGAGCTGCAGTCTAGTTTTATTTTTCTTACACCCACAGAGAATTCTGTTTTGTTTCGACCTCTCATTACTCTCCCTCCCTCACTTGGCTCCAAACATCAAATTCTCTCTCAGCCATTCAACATCTATTCCATTTGGCTGCTTTCTTCTCTTACCATTATGCATACATACTGAACAGCTGGAACCAAGAACAGGCACAATTAATGATTCTGATTTTTTCCAAATAAAATGTTTTCACTTTTCCCCAATTTGAAATTACTTTTGGTTTAAAAATGAAAAAAGGAAAGAAAAAAGAAAAAAGACTACCATTAAACCTTACAAATACCTTCAAAAACTAAATGGAACATTTCAGGTTAAACAAAGGTCTAAATTTTTAGAGAGAAGGGTGTTTTAGGCTTGCTTTTATTTCTTAAATCACATACAAGTCTAAGAAAGCCCCTGTTGCATCTTGGTGGGAAACCAGTTTCTTTCTCTATCACACAGGAAGCACCGAACAGCAGAAAACCTCTAGTCCTCAGACACCTCAGAAGTTACCAGCCCCAGGGAAAATCTGTGCTTGATGCTTTAGCTTGTAGCCCCAGCTACGCAAGAATGCAAGAAGCACCCAGGAAAAGGATGAGGCTAAGGGGTAACACCTGCCGCCTCCTCACAAGCTAATAACCAGAATAGTGGGCATTTCCAAGCACAATCCTGACCAAGTGGAGAAAAGTCGGGCACGAGGGAACACCAGCAGCAGGACAGAGCCCTGCTGAGCGCAGATGGGTCAGGACCTGAACACGGATTTTACAGGCAGTGCCGACAAAAGTTGTCTGAATTGCCTTCTGCCTAACACTGGAAAAATCCCTTCCTTATGAATCCAAACCAGTATTTCTTTTGTGGCGAAAGAGATGAACACCCCACGCAGTGCTCCTTTGAGGAGAACAGCTACGGGATAAAATTGAGGCGATCGTGTTACGGGGTGCACACTTTGGTGTGGAGGGGATACAAGCACAGCGCCAGCACCTGTCCTGGGTCTGCGCAGTGAAGTGAAGGACTACCACCTCTGACAGGAATAGTTTCAGCGCTGGCATTGCAGAAAGCCTTCAGAGAAATTCCACTTCTGCTGGACGCTGGTTTTGCCAGCGAGGCTGCTCAGTGAGCACTCTGCCTGTCCGGCCCCTCGCGCCGACACCAAGCTAAATGGCTTCCTTCCAGCCAGCTCCTTTCCTTATGAGAGCACCTGGCTCAGCAACCCCAGGACACAAACCCCACCACCAGTCACTCACGGACACGTTCACAGGACAGCCACAGGCTAGTGACCTCCACAGAGCGTCTGTAAGGTCCCAGCTGAACTGACAAAATGGCGTCTCCCTGAAGCACGCTACGTGATCGAAGCCGTGACTGTGCTCTGCTCATTAACAGCAGGACGGCCAAAATGGATGCAGGTTTAATTACTGTATGTCGTGCATGTGTGTGCAAACACACAACACCAGCCATGCTCGGATTTTGTGTAACACAGAAAATAAGACCAGGCATGGTCTTTCATACGTGCGTGATGTTCCCTAAATCACCTTTTGGGTCCTGAGCATTCCCCTGCAGAGGTCACCTGACAGAAACACACGGTCAGTGCTAACCATACGATAGAATAGCCGGAACTTTTTTTCCCCTTGAATGCTATTTGTTAAATCCTTGTGATTATTTCACACACACACTCTTTTGTAATTCTATGTCAAAGATCAAAACTGCAACGAAAGCAGAAATGACGAACTCACTGGAAGATACATTCCCCTTATGCTCAGAAATGTGTTTTAAACTAAGGGTGCAATCTCCTTCTTTTCCATACATGATCTGGCAACTCTAGCCGTCCACATCGCGCAGCAAGTGGTAGAATCAGATAATCTGCATCCGTCTGGATTCAACGCAAGAATATCAACACATCCTTTTACCACCTTTGCAAAACCAATCAGTTTCTATCAAGCACATCTCGCAACAATAAAGCATTCCAATTTTCCAGAGAAATGCTTTTCGGGGAAGCAGGAAGGGAAGGAATGGAGAAATTCTTTATAGTTAGAAATCCATTTTTTCAACTTTCCTCACCAAACAAAATCCCTTCTGGATAGACAAGTGGGTTTCACAAGCAGTGAAGGGACCTTACTGCATCTACATGCAAGCAAGGGGCTCCTTCATCCCAACTGGGTCGTGACATGTGAACTGCACATATTATATAACAAAATGGGGTTTTTGTCTTATATTTCTGCTTTACAAGAAAGAGAAATGACTTAATATCTGGTTGTGGCTTTGGAAGAAAGTCTAGTTTTATCCAAACATCTAGTTTTTTTCCTACATTAAAAAAAGGAACTGAGTGAGATTAGATACATGAAATCTCAACTTCCTGTTCACGCTGGAGAACTGCAGTGAGATAGTAACATGAATTTCTCAACTTATGAAATGGAGGGGATGACATAAACTCTTTCACATAGGCAGTTCCTCCTCTCAACTGTTTGATGATCTTTGACTTCAACAGATTTAACAAAAACAAAGAAAAGAAACTATAAAGCATTAGGCAGCCTGACCAAACATTACATGCCTCTCAATTACAACCTGACAAATCTGTAGCTCAGATTACAGTGAGTTTTATGTCATTATCACAGCATTTCTCTAGATAAGTTGTCACAAAAGGAAGAGGCTTCAGACTGGCGATTTCTAAAGCAGCAGGCAAGCCAAATTAAAATAGAAATGTGAACCTTTGAGATGTCATAACACATCCTGAACCATAAACAGGAGGGTTTTGCAATTCATTTCAAATAATATGAGATGGCCTCTGACCTGGTAAAAGTCTTGCTCCTCGTATCAGTAGATTCCCAAACTCTATGGCCTGAAGAAATGACTTTTTTTTTTCTGTATTTCTACATGCATTACGGTGTGAGTCACAGTTAAACCATGCTCAGAAGGAAGTACTCCTTGTAGGTGGCAAGGAAACAGCTGAATTCGTAACATGATGTTACACTAAAACTATCAGCCAACAACTCTATTAGTGTACTATTATATCAGAATTCCTGACATGTTTTGGTGGCACATAAGTTCCGCGAAGGCATCACCTACTTTGTAAACTGATTATTAACTTTAATTCTTTAAAAAAAAACACCCTTAAAACAACATTCAGAAGATTTATTCTCTAGCTTCTCCATTACACCAGTGTGCATATCTTTACAGAGCCTGCTAAAGTAAGAATACCCATATGACCTAGGTGGCGAAAGGGCTGCTTGGTGTTACTATAACCATTATTCAAACCAGCTATGAACTCATTCCAAACTATTCCACAAGGCTAGCAGCTTCTATACCAGAGATTAGCATGGAATACAGCAAGACAGATGCCAACTTAGCCTCTTGATGAAAGTAAGTCAGAAGACTCTACAGATTCACGACGTTATAATACTTGAGGTTACTAAAGACTTCTTGAAAGTCCTGAAATAAATTATCTAATTTCAGGCATGGTTCAAGCACCACTAAAAGCATTCAGTTATGTTTACTTCTTCCAGTAGAAAC
The DNA here is from genome assembly GCF_011077185.1 of Oxyura jamaicensis. Classification (NCBI taxonomy): domain Eukaryota; kingdom Metazoa; phylum Chordata; class Aves; order Anseriformes; family Anatidae; genus Oxyura; species Oxyura jamaicensis. The sequence continues at coordinate 56,513,375 of NC_048896.1, read as the reverse complement.
CAAAGATGTTCAGCACCTAAAACATCCTTCCTTTGTTACCTAAACCAAAATGTCAAATATGCTGTTTAAAGCTGGCCAGATCCTCACCCCAAGAGGAAGGAGCCAACCACTCCATCTTTGTGTTATAATGGTAACCATACTGTGCAAACTAAGCTATACACTGGTTCAGGATCCAAGATACCAAATCTTACGTAACAAGAAAAGAAACTCCCCAAGGAGAAGAGTAACTTCAAAACCAAAGCTTTCCAAAGTGACCCTATGCACTCATCAGTAGAAGCACAGGGAAATAGTGCTGGTTCAAAGAAACGGTAATTTAACATTTCTTAAATGTAAGACATTATCTCAGTCATTTCATAAAACGATCAAGCTCCAATATCACATGAAAATCCAAGAAGGATCTGCAATGACATTCCATTATTTCCAGCAGAAATAAGACAAGGAGACCATACATAGAGTTATTAAACCTTTGTATTAGACAATTTTGGTTGTCCGTCGCATATTGCATATTCACACTTACCTGACCGAGGGAAGGAAGTGTTGCATATGCCATGGGCTGGTTCATCATTCCTTTCTGCTTCATGATGAGCATGCGTTTCTGCTCCTCGCTCAGGTGTGCCATCTGAGCTTGCATCTGTGGCTGCTGGGACTGCTGCTGCTGTATGTATGGCATCATAGGGTTCTTGCTGGAATTTGCCATTGGTGGGGTCATCCTCTGGCTCAGCTCAGCATTGAAGTGGGTCAGAGGTTTGGTGTTGCCATAAGAAAGCATATTGGGCTGTTTGCTTAACGAGTTTGTGCCCAGGTTATTTGGCTGCTGACTGATCATATTCATGTGATTCTGAGGGAGGTAGTTATTAATTGTGGTCTTCTGTGGATTGTTTGCCATAGGAGGCACTATTGGGTTTTGGTTGTTAAAGGCTTGGGGATACATCATTGGACTATTTGGTTTGTCTGCACTGAAAGGTCCTCCATAGGGACTAGATGGAGGGCCGACAGGCGACCAGCTTGAGGCTTGATTTGGATGCTGCTGCTGCTGCTGCTTCTGCTGCATGAGCTTGGCTCTTTGCTGCTGCTGTGCAGCCATTTGCTTGAGCTGCTCAGCTGGAGACAAGTCTGCAGTTGGCATATTCACAGGCCCAGGCCCTGATCCTGCCACAGCTGCTGCTGAATTCATAAGATAGCCATTTCCAGATCGCGTCTGAGTCTGGCCTGGCGTGAGGGCCTGGTTGGGAGTTTGAGGTGATTGAACAACACAGTTTGCTGGTGAGCCCGCCTGGATTGGAGCCGGTGGAGCGCTGGATACGGAAGTTATACTAGAGGCCGTGGAAACATTTGAGAACGGAGGACCAGAAGATGAAGGCCTCACCTGGGGAGATCCTAATGGAACATGAGCAAATGGGGAATGAGATGGATCACTTTTAACACTTGCACTCTCTTGAGTCTCTGTGGCAGGCCTGGGGAATTCTGTCTCCTTCTTCTCTTCGAAGTCTTCATTGAACAAATCCTGTATGTCATCTTCTGGAACAGTGTTTGCTAGTTCATCTATTAGCTCCTGCCACTCCTGATCATTCAGATTAATGTCTGAGAAAAGCTTATTCTGATTTGAAAGAGATGTTTCTGAAGTATCTATGCAGGTAGGGTCATCCAAAGGCTCTTGCTTTAGCTCCTTGTTCTGCAGGATGTTAAAACTATCGTCTAGCTCATTGCAACCATTAACAGGGAGCTTTATCTCCGAAAGCCCGCCGTTTTTACCCAAGTCTTCTAGCCCACTACTGTGAGTCCCACTGTTCTGCAGGGGCAGGGACGCTTTCATGTCAAGCTGGTGAAGAGGAGAAACAGCAGGCAAAGGCAAATTATTAGGCAAGCTGTTGATTGCCTCGATGCCTGGTACATCCTTCCGTATCCGCTTGCTGGTTGGAGAAAAGCTGCCATCACAAACTCCATTCTGCTGCTCTCCATTGATAGGTGAACGTGCGCCTTCCAACTTCCTTTTCACTGTCTCTTGAAGCTTAAAAGAAGAGAAGAGAAAAAAATATTAACCAGTTGCAGAGACAAGAAATACTGCTGATGAGCCTTGTGACAAGTGCTTGTCACTAAGATGACTAGAGACAGCAGTTTTAAAAACTAATTAGGAAGTTTATTTGATTCCATTTTTATGCCTTGATCAATTTGAGAAGACAGATTAAAATAAAACACCAACACCCCCTCAAAGGCCAACACACCCTGGCCCTGAACAGGAGAGCACAGGCCCACAGTCACAGAACTGTAAAACATGTCTGTACTCTCCAAACTCCCCAAATTTTAGAGAACAGATCAAGCATTCCAACTTTTTGGTGCCTAATACAGTCGTGAAACTTTTGCTTTCACAAAACACTCAGTAATGTCTTCTGACAGTTTGACTCCTTTAAGGAGTCTTAAATTAGATGTATGAAAATTAAGCACTAGAATTTACTATTTACTCTGATTTTTTTATTTTTTAATTATTATTTTTTTAAAAAAATACCTGCAATACAACTGATTGACTACTTGTATTGAAACGGGTTGTTGACACCAAAATTTTTGGAGAAAATTCATTAACATCATTTCATTTGATTAGCTCTCTGTTCTTTGGCTGCAAACATATTGAGAATCAGTTTTAAATGAGGAAAAAAATATATCTGCTCTAAAAAATAGCAGGCAGTTTGCACGATGCTAACGCAATCAAATCACAAAAAAAGGCTAACGAAGAAGAGAAGCTAGGAGCTAACATACAAGAAAAATAACTAATAGAAATGATAACAAAGCAAGACAAGTCCCAGAAAGCAACCAAATTACCCGTATGAGTACTATAAAAAAATAATGTGTTAATACAAGCTTTAATTTAGGTTAAAAGAAGAATACCAAAGCAATGTTACAATATTCTACCACACCAAAAGTTAAGTTCTCTGCTTATGTACCAGGCTAAAAAAAGCAGCCCTCTTTAGCTAAGGCAAAAAACAATAGTGGGGAGGAGAGGAAGCAAAGAGGTCATAGCTCTAGCGAACTCCTTCAGGACACACTTGCATCCTTGATACTAGAACAATAGAGGAAAAAAAATATGAAAGATTTTATCAATTTTTTAAAGTATTTTTACTGGTATGAAAATCCCAGACACTCAGCTCCCACCCCTGCCCTAACCTAGAGGTCCTCAACCTTCTTTCTTCCCACAACCCAGATCCCATTTATTTCTCCCATCCCAGAGGGCTAGCTCCCCCCCTTTCATCCCGTGAGTAGAAGTGGCAAGCAAATCCCTATCTCGTCATCTCATCCCCATTTAGAGGGGGAGTCTGTGAGAAGGTTGCACCCTTCTCTTTCCTCTCGGTCCTGTGTGCACTGTTTGGTGTACAATGCAGAAGGACACGGCCTGTGCACACGTGGCTACGGTCCCAGCTGCGCACACACGGGATGCTAAGCTCTGTGCTGGTCCTCTGCAGAGATGTGGCCTTCCTAACAAAGCCACCTCAATCAGAAACTCTGTGAGCACACGGGGCTGCACAGCACGGAGCCTCACAGGCAGAGCCATCTCTTTCCCTTCTTTCCATCCCGTGGGAGCAGCAACCTCACAAGGCAATTACCACCCGTGGGTAGTCTGTGCCAGCTAACAGTGATGAGGAAGGTAAGGCAACACCCGAAGACCAGTGTGAAGGAGAAACATCAAATCCCACATGGAGGCATATAATACTGCTCTCACCTCCTCCGTCCCCTCCCCTAAAGACCTGTGTTAAGCTGAACACCGCTGTGCAGCACTGCAGCTCCCTGCTGCTTTTTAACCAGCATCGCTGGCGAGTGGCAGAAAACCTCCTCCAAGCCCCTGAGCTTGTTTTACTGTGATCTGTGCCTGGCCCTGGCTCGCACCCTGGGGACAAGGAGAGGACAGTGTGGGTGTGGAGCAGTACCACTTCGTGGACAGGAGAGCAGAGTCACTTCCAAGCTCCCTTTCTTCAGAACAAGGAAAGAAAATCTGCCTTCAGGTGCAGGTGTGCGGTAACGCAGTTGTTATCATGGCTTACAATAGCACATCTAAGTGGTGTCCCTCGTGGGCCACTCAGCCTAGTAACAGTTCTCCACTGTCCTCACTCCAGTCCCAAGCAGTCTCACGAAGAAGGCACTACCCCTTTTTGCTTCCATGTCAGAAAAGCAGCCACCGAACGGCTGCTATGTTCAGTGGCTGAACTTAGAGGGTTCAAAGAAATGTCCAAAGCTTGGCCCCAAGACCATACTGGAAAAATGCTGAACACTTGTACCAAAGGACCTGGGACAGACTTCTGGTAATGAAGAACAATTCACACAAGAAAGAAAAACCTTCGCTCGTCTTAATAACACACTGGGGATTAGTAAGAGTGATTATTTCCTGAGAAATATAACAGAACTGACTTGGTGCATTTCACATCAGTTTAAAGGTATCCCTTACAAAATATGGGTAAGAGCGATACATTTTCAGGTTTTATATCTTTTGCTAATTTATCCTGAATCCATCACCTTATTTGTACATGAATATTTACCAAGAGAATCAGAACTATCTAGTGGCAAATAACCAGCCCTAAAAATACCAGCTCCTAAAGATTTAGTCGTGCTCTGAAACTTGGATGTCCCCCTGTACAAATATACAAGGACTTTTGCTAAAGTAAAAGCAGGCCTAGTATATAAATATTAGTAACTGTGTTTATTATGTATTACAACAAAAAGCAGCTTTAAGATGGAAACTATTTTCCATCAACTATCAGATGCACAGAAATCTTGCCATGTTGCAAATGAAAACAAAATGAAGCCTATTCTAAGTCTCTAGCTCCGCATTATTCTCCTTCAGATCTTTTTGGATATTGGGGGCTAACAAACGCTAGAAAAATCTCTTTCTTCACTGAATAACTGGAGGTAGACAAAAACATAATACCAAGGTTTATTTGAAGGGAACGTGCTGTAAACAAACTTTGCAGCTGGGGAGGCATCTTAGCTCCAGCATTTTGGAGGGGTTGGGGGCCTTAACAATAGATGCATCTCTTTTAGGTACCACACAACATGCTCATCAACTTCTTTCAGTGCAAGTGTTCATTTTCATATCCTGATTTCATTCCTGACAACCATGTCAACTATGGCTGGCTTGAGTATCATACACTGACCATACGCTGGCTAACAGCTTACAGCATCAGCATTCCAGTGTCTTGGAAAAAAATCCCAGCACTTCCCCTTCCTCTGCAAAAACAAAACCTGAAGTAAAATACTCTCCTGTAAAGCGTCTTCCACTTCCTTCTAAGAAGCGGTATATGGCTTGTGCAAGTAATTGACAGTATGCGTCATGAAGATATTAGCAGCACTTTAGAGATCTATAGGAGAAGACTCTTGATGAATAAAACACAAATAAAAAGCTTGCCAGGTTCATAGACCTTTAGCTTTATTTACACAAAATATTTGGCCGATGGAACTGCATTTCAAAGCGGGTTTCTGTCCCAAAGTGGAAGACAGGGTGAAGCAGGACTCGCTGTTATTTATATGCCTTTGGAGAAACTCCTGTTGCAGAGCAGGAAAAGGTCAAACTTTAGTGTGTTGACTTGTTAAATGACTCGACTGGGGGGGATGGAGGAGGGCGGAGGCTGTGCACGCAAACACACAGACACACGTGGACCCAAAAGGTCTCATCTAACCTGTCCTGAAGTTTTGGGCCGAGCCGCTTGGACACGCCACAGCATACCCAACACATAAACAACGGAGCAGCAAGGCTGTCGGCAGAGCTTTCGTCTGCTGGGAGAAGCTGCTTCGCTTCATCCCACCAGCAGCAATTCATTTTTCAAAAGAAATTAGACCAAGGTGCTGTTGTTATAGCAACAGTCAGAGCCACTTACCCGGCCCCATCCCCCTGCTCACGCTGACTTCAGTGGGCAGCTATTTCAATTATGTATGGGGAGTGACCAGGACGGCGGCTGTTTAGTCCTTTTATTGCTCTTTCAAAAATTAAAAAAAAAAAAAAAAGGAAAAAAAAAGGCACAGAGACTAAATCCTCTGCTTGTCGAGGCTGAGCACAGCTAGCAGCGCCTAGCACAGCTCCACTTCCAGCTGACGGCCAGAGGATCTGTGAGCCCACAGACCAGGAGGCTGGGGCTGATTTTGCAGATGCTTGTGCAGCTGGACGGTGGTGTCAAGAGCTGAGACCCAACCCGGGCCCTCCCGGCAGGACTTCTGCTTCCCCTCCCATCAGTCTGCCCGCCTTAGCACCTCTTCTCCCAGGTTTTCCTGAGCTTGCCCCACCTTTCTGCTCCCTTCCTCCCCTCGAGCATGCCAGGGCTCTGCCAAGCACCCCACCTCAGCCACCTCCAGCCCGCACCCCAAAAGCTGCAGCAATTCACCCCTGAGCACCGTGTGCTGCACTCAGACGGTACCGGCAGCTTCAAGGTCCCGGGGTTGCTGGCAAGTGACACTAAGGAATTTGATTTGACCTGACAGCTCTCCTAAGCAGAGACATAACCGCCTCACCTGAGATCAGTAAGGAATAAGCAGCACTGCCATTTGCATGCCCCAGATCCAGCTTCAGCACCTGGAAACATTCCTCATCTCCTGCTCACCCGCCCCTGCTGGGCCACTTCAGAGGGACATTAAGGAGTCACCAGTGCCAAAGAGCCACCTCTCCTGACCAGGGCCTGAGGTCCTTCAGCTCCACAGTGGCCTCTTAATAATCTTAATTAATCTTGCTGCAGGTGTCATGCTGGGGAGAGCAAGACAGCCTTTCAAAAGCCAGAGCTGACCTCAGAGAAATGGCCAGGCGAAGCAGAGGCGGGGGCCAGGGCACTGCTTCCAACCCATGGAAATACTTTGTGTATCCAACCACTCCGCTACTACTCGAGCTTCCTCACCGCACCGAGGCCTGCTAACTCGCAGGGTGAAGCCTGGCAGAGCAAATTGATTTTGGATTGCAACTGCTCACTTACAGCACACATTGTGCTCTTCCATGCTGGGCCTGCCCAGCTCCTGTTGGCCACTGCAGTGTCTCAAACACAGGGGAAGCTCCCATCGCTGGTACAACCCTGATCCGCCAGCCTCGCAGCAACCTGTGCAGCTCGGCAGGTTCACTGAGGAACCTCTGCTGCGTGAATGAGGTCAGGCCTCTGCCTGCTATCCAAGCGGCTCTGGGCTGCTGGAGATGCCATTGCCCTTGGTTTCACAAGCAGTCACCAGGAGAACAAATCACCCACGGGAAGAGAAGGGAGCACAAGCACGCTCAGGGCACTGGTTAAGCCTGAATGAGCCAGCAGTGAGGAAACCGATCCGTTTCCTCGCTTGGTAGCCGGGTCTCTGGGACAGGAGTTCCTGTTCCCAGCAGCCAGAGGAGCATGAGTGGCAGCCTGGATAGGAAGCAGGCAGCACACAGGGCCCTTGCTGGAGCTGCCTGCCTGGCTGTCAGGGACCACGCTGGGAGGTCAAGCACAGGCCATGGAGGAGTGGCAGCAAAAAAGGCCCTGGAATGGAGCAAAGCGGTGACAGCAGCGGTGAAGTCAAAGCAGGCCAACGCCGTGACTCTGCCCACCCTCAGTCAGCGAGGTGGGGATGCTCACCAGGGCTGAACAGACAGAAAAGCAAGAAGCAGCAGGCGCTTTCATCAGCACTTCCAGAGAGGGAAGAGCAAGAGAAGGAAAGGAGACACATTTCTGTGGAGGTGGGAGAGAGAAAAGAGAGAGGCCTGCATCTGTGCCTCCCCCCGGACTCCATTCTGCCCGATCGCAGTGCAAAGTTTTGTACTTCCATTGCTCGAGTTGTGGGATAACAGAGGACTTCCAGCCCTGTGCATATTAATTTCAGCAAAATAATCAAAATAAACATCTTTACTGGCGTCTACTGCACTCTTCTAAACCTCCCCATTGCACTGCTGCAAGACAGACATTTTTTGCTGTAGGAATTAACAGAGTGGGGAGTGCCTCACTAACGAGGCACGCAGGGGTGGAGAAATATATACAAAAAGTAGTGGAGAAATATATACAAAACATCCAACTTCGCTGCTCAAATTGTGTACGTCTACAACAGGCTGGGAAAAAAACAGCTGTGCTCTTTCTGAAGACATATGTGCACATATCTTATGGATCAATTCCGGTTTGCCATTGAAATATTTTCCTTTTGTAATTTCTCTCTCTCCCACCACATAACTCCAACTTAAATATGAATGCAGAGACGCTAAATAACACGCTTTGAGGAGATTTGGAGTGCAGGGTCCCCGGGGAAGCTGTTGAGTAAAACACGGGCAATGGATGCAATTAATTTTCTCAATGTGGAATTATTGGCAAGTTTAACTGGACTTCAGAGCACAAATTATTTCATGGATGAAACGCTGTCATCATTGTCAGCAGCCTTCCAGCTTGAGTGCATGATCTGCATGGCTTGCTCCTCTTCAGGTCCGTCCAATCTAATCCTGCTTTAGCCCAACTGGGTAAACACTGGCAAAGCAGTAACCTCGTCACGTACGGAGTGCCAGCACTCCTCTGTTTGTGCAAAAGTCTTAATGAAGGTGCTAAGAGCCTGAGTGCTGAACTACTTAGCTGGCAGTGCCTGCTCCCGTCTCTCACACAGCACAGCTGAGCTGCGCTCTCCCTGCAACAGTCCTTGCAGACGGCAGGAGCTATGCTTTCAAAGCGTGTTATGAGGATTTAGCCAGGCAGCCTCTAATTGACTTGTCTGGGAGTTGTGCTGATAAATCTCCACCCTTTGAAAACATACCCAATCTGCTTTGTATCTGGACAGGAGAAAAACTAATGATAAAAAGCAGACCCTGCGGATTATTAAAGCTATACCTCCTGAAGATCTGCAAATGAAGGTACAAAAGAAATGCAGGAAGCTCATGTTTTAAACTAAGCAGCAGCAAAGCACCGCAACCAGCGGCATTGCACATGCTTCGTTTTGCACCACGGCTACTCATTCCCTACTCACTAGTTCTTCAACCTGCTATGCGACACTACACACTGTCTCCTGGGGAAAATCCTGCCCTGAATCATCCTGGGACAGGCACAAGCCCTAGCCAGCTAGCTCAGTGCGCTTGTGCCACCCTGCCTGCTTAGTGAAGGGGTATTCAGGACAGGAAAGCGTTGTTGTGCTCTGTGAAGGAGCAGCAGCTCTCCGCCCCTGCCTCTGCTTCCCTTTGTCATTCAGGCGGTGGTAGATATGAGCTCTGATTATGACTTCAGCATCAAGAGACTGAAATCTTGTCTAGGCGCTGTGAGGATAGAGCCCCTTCTATGTTTAGAGCAAGCAATTTACCTTCCAGTTGCATGCAAAGCACTGCCATGGTGCAATCTACATGCATAATATAATTATCAAGAATATCCTCAGAGAAATTCCGAGGAAGTAAACAGCAGAGATGAGGGATGGTGGAGGGAGGCATGCCACCACTCCACGATCACCCTGTTGGTTTCTGAGGACTGTGAGCTCCTATTCAACCTCGTGTATTACAGAAACCAGTCTAGCGTATGATGTGCAGAAGACTCTCAGCAAGCTATCAGAAGGCTGAACTCGCACCGTACAGTTGTCTCCCACTCATTTCGCTGGTATGTTAACTCCCAACAAGCACTACCTCACCTCGACATGGTTACTTATTCTATAGTTGCATGAAGTAGCATCAGGGGTTCCTCAAAACAACATGGGATAAGCAATTTCAGGGATTCTTCCACACGACTAAGTTCAATTCATGGTTTTCTAAGCAAAATGTTCGATACCATCACATAAGAATGGCAATGAATGCCAAGTAGTCTACATACTGAACTTGCTCAAGCCCACACATTAGTCACCTTTTTGGGTTCCACCACTGCAAAAGAAACTTCCAGTGGAAAATACGTTAGGATCAGAACTAACAGATTTCCACAACTAACACATACAGAAGAAAGATCTTGTGAATCAACAACAGGACAAGTTACACTACTATGCTGCAAACGAAATGGTTAATTTGTCCCACAATTTCTCTCCATAAGCCTGTCTCCTCTTCCCCAGCCGTCCCCTGTGCCTGGCCTGTGCACCTTGTCTGAGGATATAGGTGACCTGACGACTTCTTTGCGAGGAGAAATACTTTTGAAGGACTGTAGGTTATCTGAGCACAAGTTAAAGAAGTTAACAGGGCAGTAGGCCTTGCAAAGGAGATCCAACCATGATGGGGGGCAAAGGGGTGAATCTCTGGCATGCTGATGAGGTAATACTACAATTATTTCAAGTCCTAATTCTCATTATGCTCCTGAGCCATGTCTTTTGGCAAACAGAAAGAAAAAGAAGAAACATGGGACAGATGGGCCTGAAAGCAGAAGTGTGCTAAGCTACAGGCCATTAAACAACAACAACAAACTAACTGAAACTGCTAACATAGAAAAGGCATTGGAAAAATCCAAAATGGATTTTCTTCCCCTTCATCCAAACAGTTCCCTCAGCTCGATCCATCTCTAGGACAGAGTAATGCTAGACCGGCTTGTTTGCCTTGCCTTAGCATATCTATATAGAAGACTGCATGCAGCAGCAGCTTTGTAAGACTCCTTTACAAAACCTATGGCGTCTTATATAGCCCAATCATACAAGGCGCTGAAGCTCCTGTTAAGTTCACTGGGAGCTAAGGATCCAGTGGGTAAGATTATTTCTTCTGCACCAAAATTTCTTCAGAGCTGGATGCTGAACTCGGATGAAACAGATCTTTTTTATATTCCCTTTTCCTTTCAGTACAAGTTATAGCCAGCACTGTAAAATAAAATTTGCAGGATGCTTGAAGACCTGTGAAGACTAAAGGAGCCAGAGGATTACACAAGATGCCCTAGACACATTCTGAATTATTCTGAGCACTGTTTGAGAGATATTTGCCATGGGCTAAAGGCCAGAAAAAAAAGTGAATAGCAGTTTTGCCCTAAATATGGCCAAGCAAACCACACAAACTTTACTTCTTTGTTGCCTCAATGCCTTCACCTCAGGCTGACCTTGAGTCTCACAAAGGCACGCAACAACAACTAATGGAAAAGTACTCGTCTGGTCTCCCAGATCCCGGCGATTATCAGTCACAGACTCCCAAGGCTGGACCTGCTGTGCGGGGTGAACTGCAAATGCACCATTTAAGTCTACTGAAGAAGTATAAAGAAGAAGAAAAGAGATTTTAAACAAATCAAGGCTCTGGTTCAGCAAAGCATTTAAGCGCATGCTTCACCTTGTGCACCCTAAGCAATCTAAAATATAAAGAACAATTTAAGCAACCAACAATGCCATCTGAGACCTTTGCTTGGGTCTTATCTTCCTTATTTCCTCTATAACAGCCATCTTCACCCCAGCATAAATCCCATCCCCTTTCTAGGCTGAAAATACATGCACAGTGCAGTTGATTTGCATATATGCACTGGCTTTGTGCTTCCCAAAGGGCAGATGCTAAAAAGAATGCACTCTTTCACAGCGTGGTGTACCTCTCCTCTCCCTGCACGCAACTGGAGCACCTAGGGAAGAGAGCAGCTGCAGGAAATCTGCCCAAGTAACTCAGTGTTTGCTCCTGGCCGTCCATGCCCTTCCAGTGAGCAGTGTGGACCGCTTCTCCCGGTGCCCCCAGCAGCTTCCTCAGCAGCATGAATGCACATTGGCTTGCCACGTGATAACAACGCCCAGCGTGGACACAGATGTGGTGGTACGTGCCCAGTGTTGGGGAATGGGCTGTGAGGCATCCGGAAAAGACGGCTGCCTGCAGCAAATGCCAGCAGTGCCTGTGAAGTCATCTGGCCTAAAGCATGCTTCTCTGTTGATGTCTGAAGGACATCAAGAGAAAAGGTGCCTGTGCTCAATCTAAATAAACTACTCTGACAGGCAGGGAAGAGCCCACAGGCTGGATGTGACCTGCCACTTGATGTTGAACACCTCAGCGGGAACCAGTCTTGTGAACAGGAGTCTCACGTTTGCTGCTCTGCCCTCCTCCTAAAGCTGCTCTGTGAAGTTTTGCAGGTACCGCATTGCCAGGGTATCTCATCACTGAACACTTCTGAAAAAATGTTAGCTATTGTTAAGGGGAAAACACATCTCTACCTTCTTAAGCCACACAGGTACATCTATATATGTAGGTGCTCAGTTCTACTTGGATCTTGTCTAAAGCAACCCAGTGTCCCTAAGCACAGCAGCAGCCTGCCTGCAGGGCAATTCCCCAAGTTGCTCGCTGTTCTGAACCTGAACTGAGCTGTAGCAATGGCAGGAAAAGTTTACAAAAATCCCAAGAGTGTACAGTGCTTCAAGATGCCTCCTCACAAACCTAAACGCTGACAAAGAGAGAGGCAGTCAGTGCTCTGCTAAACAGGACAAATTCCCAGTTACTTGTGGCCACGCACCAACATACCAACAGATAACTTTTTTTACCTGTGTGTTTTGAAAACAGCCCTCCAAAGGAAGAAACTATGCAGCTATGTACATGGCCATTGTGCACAACACGTATTTTTTTAACCTCTTCCATCTGATGGCCGAGAAAAAATAATCCCTGTATTTTCCACACGTGCACACATGCACATGTACTTGCTGCCATGACATTCTTAGGGTCTTGTGTCACAGCCACCCATGTGTACTAAGCACATATTAGCAGTTAATCCAAAAAAAAAGTTAGATTTCAAGTCCTGCTCACCTCTGAGAGCTTGTGTCTTCAACAGCGTCAAATAAACACACAAAGACAAAGGAACATTTTCTATTGCTAGATGCTCTAGGTAAACAAGATCCAAGGCTGAGTCACAGAGAACATCACAGTTCTTTACTAAACCCCTTAGAGGTACGAAGCACAAGACAGTAGAGTTTGTTGTTAGATAAGCCGCAGAAATGCACTATAAACCAGCTGTGCATTCACCTACTGGGCTTCCTCTGATCTTATTTTCCCTTCTTAAAAGACTTTGCATTCCCACCTTTTTCCTCTGGCCTGGCAGTGACGAGCCACCTAGGACCAAGGCACTTCCAATTTGTTAGTCTGCTGATAAAGTGCTCTTGGGCTACTACCAGCGTTAAGTGGATTTGGGTCTCAGAGAAGAACTGAGGTGGGCTAAATCTAAAATAGAAAAAATACATATTTGTATGCCTAAAGAAATACAAACCATCACTTAGCACCTACACGGTGTCTGCCATTCAGATGTAAAGCCAGGTTAAACCTCCGCATTTGACTTCAGAGGGTAGGGAGCTTGCCTAAAGTTGTATATGAACTCAGCAGCACGGCTAGAATTGAATTAAAATCTCTCAAATTCTCTGCCCAGCCAATAGGAATATAAAATGTCTTACATTTTCTCAAAGTACAAACAAAACAAAACAAACATACTACAACCAGGACAGCAAGAGCCCACGAACTCCTGTAGGCACCATAAGAAAGCTGCGGGCAAGAACAAGTTGCTTCCTTGGAGTCTTAAGGCCACGATTCATATCTCCTATACCAGGCTGGGATAGGAATGACACAAGTCATGCTCTAGAAGTGTCTTTCTTTTCACCGGCCTTAAAGGCAGCCTCAGTAACTAGCTCAAAGGGAGGCATCCACAGTCAGATGCCTGCAACTAGATGCTCCCCAAGCCACCCACATTACTTGCCCAGTCACAATTAGGGCACTAATTACATGCTACTGCTGTTGACATCTGTGTTTAATTAAGATTTCTGTCTGTGTGGTGTCAAGTCCTTCCTCCAGTTTCAGTTCCAGAGGCTTCACTTTTGTCCCACCAAACTCTAAGAAAAAAAAGCAAAACACCTTGAAATCTTCATAGTGTGGCCTATGATTATGGTATTACATGTGCTCTTGGAAGGATGCTTATTTTCTTGCAATGCCAAGGGAGAAAAAAAGTTGTGCAGGTCCAAGTTCTTGCTTCCTTATCTACATGCTTAATCACTTCTGGACTATTTAAAAGGGGCAGGGATAAAGGGATAAGAGGTAGCACGAGGGACCGTGAGTTTAAATTACAGATAAATAGCAGCGTTATAACCATGATGGTCTAAGCACAGTCTTGAGAGAGAGGAAAAAGTATGCTTAATTAGACACAGATAGCAGAGAAATATATACAAGCTTTGGGATAAGCAAGCACTTCTTCCTTATTTAATAACAGTGGTAGTAACCTTAGTAACAACTTCAACAATGAGCAGGCATGCTCAAGAAAAGATGGAAAATCGACTAGGTATCAGGCATGCAGAATTGTGCACAAATCTGCTGGGTGATAAAGCTTCCCCTAGGATGAGAGTTTGTTTATAAAGGGAATTACATGGGCAGCAGGTTGAAGTTTTTCCTAGGGCTATTTACAATACTCTTTTATTTTTCCTCCTTTCTTCTTAGCTTTTCAAAACTGTCAAATGAAAACAAAAGCCTGGCAATTAGCATATTTCAGAATTACATTAAGGGCCCAGCTTTAAAATGCACAGCTGCCCCAGAGTGACTTTTTCCAAGGCCAGGTGGAAGACACCAAGCTGAGAACCGACCCTGGATATTCTGGGTCCTGGTGGCAGCAGCAAGGATTTGCAGGAGACCATGGTCTCGGTATGTCTGGGGACATAAGTCACTTTTTTTTATTTTTTGCCAAACCCAAAGCTGCCTGGTACTGCCAGACCCCGAGTTCAGAACCACAATAATCATATTAGAAGCACTCACCACTGCAGGCGGAGTGGATTTCCCTGACTCATCAGTAAAGTGGTGGCAGCCTTCTCCTCTCCCTGCTAATGAGAAAGCACTGCCATGCCTGAAACTACAGCAGATATTCTTCCCCCTCCAGTGTTCCCTACAGCAGCACAAACTACCCAAGGTTGTTCTCTCAGTACAGGACCTGGAAACCTTACGAGGCAGCGAGATAACAGGCAGGCACTGGGTGAGAGGCTCCCTAAGGAGCTGCAGGGGACGGGACATGTCCTGCAGCAGTGCACGGTGCCCTCCTTGGGAACGCCGCCTCCCAAAGCGGCCACTGTCTAGCAGAAGTTCAAACCACAGAGCTCCAGACTAAACCACAGCACCGTGCAGACTGGCCTCTCGGTCCCAGCACAGCAGGGCTGCCAGACACAGCCTGTGCACGCCGGCTTCCCCAGCTCCCACACAGCGCCTCTCCGTAAAGGCACACACGGGCGGGAGCCCCTGGGGATAAAGCTGCTCTAGAGCTGCTGCCCCATGAGGAGCTAAGAGCTACGACAGCCGCCTACCTCCTCCACTTTCCTACAGCTCTGCCAGACCCCTGAAGCTCTTGTCTGGGTGGTGGAAACATCAAAGAAGGCTACAAAAAGCGAGTGGCAAGCCAGCACCAGCGGCAGCAGCTCCAGGTGGTAATGGTAGGCTTTGGAGATGGGTATGAAAGGTGCATCAGGCAGGTGGGGGAACGCTTGCTCCCACCAGTCCTCCTCTTCTGTCACCTTTTCCCATATTTTCACAGTTTGTGCCTCACGCGTAAGCTACATGACTTCAGACAGCAAAGCAGCTCCAGAGCATTAGCCTCCTTCCGACAGCTACAAGGCCACTTCTTGCTCCCACCCTCAGCGCGTGCTCTGCGCTCAGCCTCTCCCCATCTATCCAACACTTTCTTCCCTGCGCTGCTGGTGCTCACAGGTCCTGGAAAAGCCATGAGAAAAACTGACCTCATTAGCAGTTCCCTCAAAAAGTCAATTGGAGCTGGGCAACCATCTCCTGCAGCCGTTCTCAGACTCGCACACAAAACATGAAAGGCAGAACGATGCCGCAAGTTGCTCCAGGAATCCCAGTGACTGCCAGCTGGAGGAATGTGCACAACCTGCCCCTATCTGCAGCGTAAGCAACAAGTTCCTGCTGCACTCAGTTGCTTGGCTTCCCTCCTTTTCACCCCACCCTGTAAGAATTAGACGAAACCTTTGATTGCCCAGGGGGCTGCAAAAGCAGCCTGCTGACAGCCGGGCTCACCCAGTGGGCCTTACTGCGGTGCTGGGGGAAGAGGGGCAGGCGTGCTGCGGAAGGCTGACACCGTGCCTGCTCTGCTCCTTACGCTGCCTCCTGACTCGGGTTGCAGGGAGGATATTGGGCTAAATGCTCCGCTACAATTGTTCTACCTACAGTGCCTGCAGAAGAAAACCCACTTAGAAGCTTTTCACTGCACAACATACAGAAACCCCTTCCTGCCAGCTCTTGAGTGTTCTCATCCTGAAGCGTTTTGGTGGTAATACATGATTTTGTAAAGCTGCAGCTCTGTAACACCAAGTGGTACAAACCCATTTCCAGTGACCCCTGAATAAAGAGGAGGCAGTGCAGGAACAACAACCTCGAGCGCTCGCTTAACTGCTTTTTGACCATGGACTCAGTATCAGACCCTGGTCATCCTAGTAGGAGACAAACAAATGAACATACGTTCTCCTCATCCCCTGGTCACCTCTCGCTTCCTCCTCAAACTCCAACATTACCGTGACCTGCCCCTCTGATTTGGGGTTCCCAGGGAGCATCACTGGTGCTTGGTGTTGGAAAGGAAGAGCTGTGGTAACTGTCACACCAAATGGGAGGAGGCACGCATGGGTAGTTTTACCTGTCAGCTTTTCCAGGGGACCCCAACATTCTTTACATGGAGAACTCATAATATAGCCCTCTTTCTAGTATCCATGGCATACGGTATAAATACAATCTATTATTTCACACAGCGACTGGGTATCACGGGCAGAAAGTGAACAGGAGCAGCTGACGGGGGAGCCTTAAAGCCGAACTCTTCAGCCTGCAGCAGCCCCTCATAGGAACGACGATGTCGTGCACAGAAAACAGGCCGTGCTGGGGAGCAGACCCGCCACACCGCAGGCTGCAAGTCACAGCACAGAGAGGAAAGGAAATTTCAATTGTCATGCTACCCCAAATGTGTTTTCTCTGCTTTATATGCACAAAGGAGCCCTCTCAGAAAATGTAATCTAACTGAATTTATTTAAACAATCAGCTCATTAAATTCTTGAAAATATGTAAGAATAAATACATGGAGATCCTAGATATGCAAAGAGACTACTCATTCTTTTTCCTAGCTTTCCTCACTCTTCACATAAGATGCTGTGACTTGAATAAACTCTCTGTAAGTTTTGCATACAAAAGCATCACAATATTAATTTTTAATAGGGAAAAATAATCGACCTCGCTGGCAGAACTTGAACTCCATTCCTCAGAATGATTAGTTTGGCCACTGGAGGGCTCCAATATTGTTCCATAAAAGTACAAGAAAGTTTACCAAGAAGGATAAACACATAACAAATAGCCTGGGCAATGAAGTTCAAACATAATATGCAGTCTGAAGCAAGATCTATGGGCTTGCAAACATTTTGTAAGAGTCAGAGCTAATTTAACCGTTGCTTTGCTCTTGTAGCACAAAAGGAATTGAACGAGAATGATTTTCTAACAGTTTGGCTATAAATGTCTCCTCAAATAGAGCACCTATTAAAATGATTTTTGTATGCAATAGTAGAATGATTATCTGTCTGCAGAAGAGCAAAAAACATGGATTTCATTGGTACATGTCAGTAGAACAGCCTCCTGCCTGAAAGCCCGGTGCTGCAGAGCACAACAGCACTTCATTTTCTGTCCCTCTCCTGCCTAGAGTCTTCTCAATGAAAGTTTCCCGAGATAAATCAGGCAATTAGTAACTATGAGCACAGGGAAGAGAGCCTGCTATAAAAAGTCCCCGAATGCTTTTTCTTCCTTGGGTAAGCCGTTGTTGGGAGTTGTCTTTCATTTTCTAGGAGGATTTATAGGTTCAGGTCTATAGAATCAAGGAATAACTGGCCTGAAAACTAATGGTTATTTGCCTGGTAACATGGCAGCCAAGATTTTATCAGAAAAATGTACGTGGTCTGCAGAAGCCAGTATGGGCACTGATGTCAGCTGATAAGCTAATGACTGCGGCTTATCAGCTGATAAGCTAATGACTGCAATGCTCCAGTTAAGGATAAAGCAAAAGCTATTGCAGTATAAGAGCATGAGAAAAAAAAGTATTCCCAACATCACTCTCTCTATGAACTTACAGAGGGAAGCAAAATGTCACAGCACCCCCAGCACTCCCAATCTGTCCGGCTGGGGTAGGGGGAATTAATCCTGGGCTTAGTTCCTGAATGCTGGAAGTTTCACGCTGAGCCAAATTTTACAGCTGAGTTAAGCACTCCTGAAAAGAAGGGAGGTTTATTAGAAATACTGCGTGATGCTGGTGGGTACTACGATAAGCCCAGCAGAGCACCGTTTGTGTTTGGTGGAGCGTTCTGTGTTGGGCTGATGCACAAAACATCGTGGTTTGCTGGCACCTTGCCTCGCACACACTATTTTTTCCGCTTCCTCAATGTAAAGGGAAAAAGACAAAAAAAATAAAATAGCTTGCTTAAAATATCCCTGGCGCTCTCCTGTAGCCCCTTCCTCCAGCACATCACATGTTAATGCCAATCTGCTGGGAGACTGCGATTCGAACATAATGAGATATTAATGAGCTTTGCACATGTCCCCAGTCGCAACAGTTCCTCGCCCCCCCTCGCTGACTTCTCACAGCCCTACAGAGATGCTCTGCTTGTTTTCCTGATGCTGCACTCGTGTCTTCCCCATCCTGCCCCCGCCCTGCAAACCCTGCTGCACTGCTCACCTCAAGCTGCCAGCACTAAAGAGCACCAAATGGGCTGGCACTGTCTTGTTTCCTGGCCTAATGGATGCTTGTTTAAACACTGGAGCTGTTTGCATTGCTGCGGCTCACTGCATGTTAAACACAGTCCTCTGAAACCCTACGCCAATCCAATAAAGGTATCAGCAGTTCAGCGTGGGGAGGCAATTACTATGAAGTCCCAAGTGTGCCTTCTAAGCTCAAGGAAGGAAAATTTGATCGAACAACTAAAAGCAGAATCTGATTCGGTTCAGCATCACGTGGAGGACACAAGGTTTAACTGCAGCCAGGCCTGTGGAGGGCAGGAGGAAATCAATGGATGAGCTGGGGAGAGCGACTGCACATTGTTAAGAGGGCTTTAAGCTGGCCTCTTAGCAATGCTCTCCGCTGCCTTCAGAGCCACCTCCCTCCCCCTTCTTCTATATGCCAAGGTGCGCTGTCTTTCTTTCAGCTTTTTTAATGATATGCTGCCAATTTCTTTTCACCCTTCATCAGTTCTTGAAACAATTCTTCTTCTGGGAAAGGTCCTTTCCCTGTGCAAAGTCATTGTCATATCAAAGGGGAAGTGTTACACGGGAACAGCCACGTTGGAAGGTTGAAGGTAACCAAAAAAAGATCTGTGCTTCACTGGGAGATGAAAAAACTCCAAACCTCAGACAAATGATAGTCAATATTTCAATGGATCAGCTCTTTACCTGGGCGAGGGCAGAAAATCAAGGGAGGAAGCAGCTGTATTTCAATTCATTTAATCCATAGAAACAAAGCCTCTTTAAAATGATCTACTTCCTTTGCTTTTAAGTGAGAGATAAGGAGATGGGGGAGGGAGGGAATGTTTCCATTTTATTCTTTTTTTTTTTATTATTTTTTAATTTTAAGCAGACTCTGTAAGATGGCCTCGCTCCAAGGGCAGCTTTGCAAATGCTGCGGAAAGTTTTCTAAGCGCTTGCCACGGCCACAGCCACTGTCGGAAACCTAGGGAAAG
Organism: Oxyura jamaicensis; assembly: GCF_011077185.1. Classification (NCBI taxonomy): domain Eukaryota; kingdom Metazoa; phylum Chordata; class Aves; order Anseriformes; family Anatidae; genus Oxyura; species Oxyura jamaicensis. The sequence continues at coordinate 56,493,848 of NC_048896.1, read as the reverse complement.
GGGGATGGCCTTGCCAGGTCAGACCACTGAGCCATCCAGCTCAGCCCCACGCCCATGGCTGTGCCCAAAACCCTTGAGGGGACCGAAGTCCTCGTCCTACTTCCACAGCACAGGGATTGTGCGTGCAGCTGGGAACTGGGGAAGCATCTGGGAAGAGGAACCTGCCCTCCCAGCTCATCCCTCAGCTCAGCAAAGCTGAGAGCTGCCTGCACGCAGAGCCACCGCAGCGGCAAGGGCCGGCCCTCGGCTAATGGGCTTAAGGCTCAAGCTGTCCCTTCCAAGCGAAGCTCTGGCAGGTCAGAAATCCAATGTGATCCTAAGCAGGCTGAAAGGCAGAGTGCCGCACCAGCTAGCTGATTACAGGCGGATAAATGTCAGCCGGCTGCCGTCACTCCCGCCTGGACACGCTGCCACTCTCACCGCTAAAATAAGGGGGGCAGCGAGAGGAAGCGCCGTCTAATTTTATAAAAGGACACGTGGGGGGAGAGGTGGTTTCCTTAGCTGTTTTCACAGTGCAAGAAAACAACTCACAGGCAGAGGATGGAGTTAATCGCAGGGTCTCTCCTCCTGCACTCTGCGAGCTGCAAACCCCCTGTGGATCCCAGCACCAGGCAGGCAACAGGATGCCACCGGCCTGAGTACGGATAGTTAGAGTGACTGCCTGGCGGGTGCTTTGGCAGAAATTAGGGGCTTTCAACCCAGAGAAAAAATGTTGGGAAACAGCTGTTTTGTTACTCAAAAAAATAAAAGGAGAGGGGGCACAGTAACTTTCCTATTTTCAGTTTTCTAGCAAACGACAAACAGGCAAGCAGGCAAACAGCAGTTGTTTTTGTTGGCATTCCTTCCCAGAGCTGGGGGAGGACGAGCTGGAGACATAATGTCTAGGTAAAGGGGGAATCCCTCCACGCACTGCGCTTCAGCTGGGGCTTTGACCCTGAAGATTTGATTTCCACAGGGAAGCACCTTACAGTAAGGATTGCTGCTAAAAACAGGGCAAAGAGCATCATCCTCATGGGAGGAGCAATGCAGCAGTCACGGCCAGCCAGTGCCAAAACAAGAACCAGGCTGGCCTGAAAGCATTATACCCCGAGGTCCCCGAGAGACCCTTGTCACATTACGACTCCTTTCCTCTCTCGAAGCTGAGAGCGCTGCTTCTTTGAGGGCTTGAGAAGCCCACTCACCTACTCACCACTGGTAAGTGGAATGATTTCCTGATGTGACTGGGGAAGGATGTGGCTCTCGAAATCATCAGCTTCTGCAGAATCTAGCCTTTAATTTGAACTAAACAAAACAGAAAAAAATCCTGCCCTTGCGATTGCACAGATAACTTTCCAAACACGACCTACTGGCATGCTGTGTTTCTGAGTCTGCAGGCAGGCTGCTCCTGTTGTTCCCAAGAAGCTGCACAGTGAAATCAATAAGACTCATTAATGATAATCAGTACCCTATGGGCAGCAGCAAAACTGACAAGAATCCTGCCAATTTTGTCCTTCTGCTGCTGCTTGGGGGGCTCTGATTGACAGGAAAGGTAGACTTCCACTTGCCTGCTTGCATGCAGCACCGGGAGGAAGTTGCAGACTGAGTCCTGCAGGAAGGGGCAGACGCAGCACTCCACAAGGATCAGCTCTTGCTGCAGCCAGAGAAGAGCTTTGCACTCTCAACATACATGGGACATAGTTCTTCTCTTTCTTGTTTTAGATCATGATTTACCACCCTTCCCTGAACACCACAACCAGCTCTCCTGCCTCTTGATGCCACTGAGCTGGTGGGCCAACAAACTGCAAGTCCTGACACAAGCCATGCCCTCAGCTCTGAGACGAATGGGGAGCTGTGGCACAAAGACAGACTAGGCTTTTAAATAACACAAGGTGTCATAGGTGCTGTTTTCACACTCTTAACTCTGGCACAGTGACTAGAGAACCTGCCACCCTTTGCCCTCCCATCTGTTGGTGGTGAACCATTCGGCTCTGAAGAGGTATTTTGGGATTCTAGGAGGGGACCCAATGGTCCCTTCAGCTTCTTCAAGGTCTGCTTCTCGCCAGCTCTCCTCCCACTCTGGGGACTTGCAATTTCTGCTTGTTCCCTTCAGACCAGAATCTCCTTGGGCACCAAGCCCTGGCCAGCACCACACATGCTCTGGGACACGGCCCAGCGCAATCAACAAAACAGATGTGTGGACAGGGCTGCTGCAGATGAACTCCCATGGAAAGCTCCATTTCAGGATGAAACTGTTACCTAGCTTTGGAGGTTCAGTTACCTGAAGGCATACATTGCATACTTCTTACTTGCCTAAAATGTATTCCCCCCTTTGATTTAAAATGATCCCTCAGAAAGGACTGACTGCTTTCCATCTTTGAGATCTGGCCCTCGGAGATATGCAAAAAAAACCACAGTGAGGTTTAGAGCAGCAAGTATTTCCTCCTTCCCATCCCCTTTGAATAAAATGTGCCATGATAGCATAGCTATACGCTTACAGTACAAGTGAATCATTCCCAAGAATAAAATAGACTTTTCCAGAAGCTAGGCCTACACAACACAGAAAGTTTCCCATTAATCAATATTATGGAAGAAAAATGTAATAAATTGGTGTCTGTACATCCAGTGCCTGTAATCTGCTTAGATTAAAAACCCTGAACATCGTTATAACTCACACCTGCAAGGGAAATGGAAGGATCGACAGAGTCTACATTTGTCAGGGAAAAAAAAAAAAAACCTGTGGGGAAAAAAAAAAGTCCCCTAAGTGTTTCTCAAGCATAGTATCTGCTCATCAGGTGATGCACAGGGTGACACCGAGGTAAAGGAAATGGAGAAAATACCATTTCCTCCTTCATTTCCTCCAGAGAGGAATCTGTAGCAAGGTTTCATCAGATTAGAAATCCAAGCAGCCAGGTACAGACTAAAGGTCAGGTCTGCTGTTCCCGAACTCCCAGGGAAGTACCCTGCAGCAGGTGGGCAGCGAGTCAGCTCGGCCTCCGTGAAGGAGCAGCAGGACGTGGAAGAGGAGCAAGGGACAGCGGTGAGGAGAGGAGGGACAGCGGTGGCTGTCACATCCACTCCTGGTTTCTAGGCCCTCAGGGGGCAAGCGCAGGCCCCACAGCAGAAGACAAGGTGGCTGGCCACCAAGGGCAAATTTCAAGTTGTCAGTCACGGAATCAGGAGAGAAAAAAATGCCCCAACCCCTAGTTTTTCATTTCCAGAACAATTCTTATACTGCCTCACACGTATCAAGGAGTCCGATTTTGAAAAATGCCAAGTATCAGATCTCTAAGCATCAGAGCTCTGAACATACAGGTACCCCAAAGCTGAAAGACACGCTGGGAAATGCTTCCTGCTCCTGCCGGTTCACATCGATAGTTACTGCCTTGAAATCAGCAACGTTAGACTGGCATTTACTGTCACTAACCACACGGATCTACCACATAATGGTGCACAGAAATGGCAGAGCAGTCAGCAGTTGCACTTTATTCCAAAGAAGATACCTAATGGGAATGTTATTCTATGCCCGAACATTAATAAACTCACAGCAGAAGCTGCTGACTACATTTGTTTTCAGTTGGGCTTTAAGAAGCCTGAAGAATAGAGGCAAATTGGATGCTATTCATATCCAACAAACAGCACTTCGCACAACACCCCGATAGTGGCCCAGGGAGCAGAATTTGGAGAGGCACACAAGCGATCGAGGAGCTTCACTGACACACAGGGAGGATTAGTTTTGTTTCAAACAGCTGAAACCATGCCCGCTGTTGGTCATTTGGTCCCACACTCGTGCTGCACTGCAGTCATCTCCCTAAAATTCCTGCAACTCGTGGCACAGTGTTTACAACACGCTGGAAACTGTACTAGGCTTACCTTAGAAAGCCTCAATGAGATCTAGCTGAAAGTAATGAGGGGCCTGTGATAGCCCTGTCAGCCATTTAAACCAAGAGACCCTGGCTTGAACTGCTCCAAGTAATGCTCACAAGAAACCTCACCCAGCTTTGACACGGGTACCCAGCTCCTCCCCAGGTCATTCAGGCCCCATGTGGCTACATAAAGCCCCACTGTGATTCAGAGATCAGCATCAACATCAGCTTATGCTTCCTTGAACATGCTGCTGGGATGCTCTTTTTATATAGGAAACACCACCACATTACTTCCTTGCTCCTAACAGTCTCCTCCCTCCCTCCTCTCAATACATGGTGAAGCATATGGGTGTGTGAGAATGTTCACTACACATTGTAGATCTTTCCAAGTTACCTGATTTGCATCTGTTCAGCTGTACTTTTGCCTTATATCTGTTGTACACAAGGAGATGTTGTAGGAAGTTCCAAACAAAAACCAAAACCAGGCAAATACAATGCTCCTCTTGGCATTTTTGTACCAGCGGCCAGGCTGACAGCTCTACCTATGGAAATGACAAGTTTTGCATTGTATGCGTGCGTTGGGTTTTCTGCCGTTCTCCTTCAGAAGCATGCACAGATCCTAGCAGATTGTCCAGATTGAAAGAACTAGTTCAAGACCTTCACTGCAAGCCCTTCCAACACAAATCAAGGGATTATTTGTTTTGCAGTTCGGACAAGTGGCCGCTCTGAACCGGAACTCCCAGAACTGAACTATTCCTGGGCTGGACATAATTCTAGATTCGGATCTACACTTCACATAAATCCTCTACCTGGCTAACAGCTGCTAATCAAAACCAGGACAAATATCACGGGTAGGCCAAGCTGGCAGCCTTTGGGGCTGCCTGATTTTGGCATCTAACTCCTGTGGCAGCTCCTGCCTGCCCCCTCCTTGCAGGCCAGAATGCCCTCAGGAAGCTGGCAGGTTGTGCAAGCAGCACGTGGCGGTGAAGGCTGAGATCCACCAGGAACCCGTTGCCTTGTGCCAGCCATGACCACAACCCAGCTGGGAATGCCACGAAATGAGAGAAAACTTGAGTTGTGCTTTGTGGGCAGACCCTCTCATTTTGATTTCTTGGTCTTCCGGGACTTTGTCTTCATTCTGGCTCACAAAGCATCCCTGCTGGTGGGCTGACACAAGCAGAGCCAGTAGCAAAGGAGCCTGCTATTGTTTCAGTCAGAAAAGTCTCCTCCGAAGAATAATTGACAGGAGGGGAGAGGAAACCCCATGGAGCAAACGTACACACCGACTGTGCTGCTGCTAGCTCTGCTTCTCTAGCTCTTGTTGATGTTTATTTCTGGGAGGTTTCAGAAGTAACAGAAACGTTGCCCAGCACTCATTTTAAGAAAGCAGGGAAAGGGGAATGTTCTCTTCTGCTCTTGCCCGTGTCACTTGCAAGGCCAGTCAAACACAGGGTCTGATAAATGTACTGTAGTGACACGCAGCTCTTGACCTTTCATGTGCTGCTGCTTCCGAGGTCCCTCTGGGCGTGTTTTGAAACCAGAACCTTGCTGTCACTGTGCCAGGGTCTGGGCAGAGAAGGCAACAGAAGTGACCTTCATCTCGGACCTGGTATGGTTCTGGTCTGTGATGGAAAGACTTAATCCCTACTGCTTACGGGAGGAAGGAGGCAGACAGAACATCGTTCTCTCTAACGCTTCCCTGCTCTTCCTTTCCACACACCTGCACTTCCCCAGGGAGCTGGAGGTCGGAAGGTCTCCCGGTGCCCATGGTCCCCTTGGCCACCCCGCCACACCGAGCTCTGAGGTGCCAGCAGGAACCCTGCAGTGAAGCAGCAATATATTAAAGAGACAACAAATAGCATTAATACAGCTGTCCTTGAAGTAACATACCTCGTACTGGGACTAGGAGTAAGGAGATCTAATTTTCAGGGAAAAACAAAAAAAACACACACACTACAGCTTTCTCACTTAAAATTACCTCTTCTGTAGAGATGTTCTTTAGAGAACAGAGGGGGTGGAGACTGACCAGTAGGTGAAACTGTCTGCTTACTAAACCCTCTGCCCCGTCTGCCTGAATATGTCAGTATTTCTCAGTATCAGCCAGCAAAATTCATAGAGAAAAAGACCTTCATGCAAACAGAACGGCGTTTAGCAAAGAAATGTTCTGCTTTGCCATTTCCACAATGTCCTGAGCAAGGTATTAGTCAAAACATTTGTTCTGTGAAGGTATGGTAAATCACCAATTCAGCTCCTTCTCCTCCAAAAGCTTTGTGCCTCTGTGGAAGAGCTTTTCTGTACACAGCCCATGGAAAGACAAGATTCTCACTTTCTCTCTTTTCCCATCCAAACATTCATCCTCACTCGTTTATTATTTTGACTCCTAACAATCAGATTGTTATGTAATTCTTAATTGCAGTGAGAATTGTCTAGAGACTACTGCTTAGATCTCAGTGACAGAAAGGTTCTTTTTAATGTCTTAGATTACGTTTAAAGAAACATAAATACACCGAAGTTGTTCTAGGCAAAATATTCATTATACTTTCCCACATGATGCCACTTTCGCTCTGGCATACTGTCAATAAAACAAAAAGGGAATTATAAAGGTCTTGGCTCTGTTTTTGTATTGTCTTAGAATAGGTAAGCACAGAATTAAAATGTCAATATTTGGCCCATAATTAATAAATTCAGCCCAACACATTCTTTCCTGTACTGTGAGAAACACCGTTTGAGCCAGCAGCCTGAAATCCCAGAGAAACCAAGGACAAGCAAGGCTTATTTGCTCGACTCACAGAGAGCAGTGCTACTTGAGAAAGTTTCTGGACGCAGAGAGACAGGCAGTGCTTCAGAGAACGAGGGAGCTTCTCATCCTGCACATCGGAATCGAGCACCCTTCTCAGGGGAGGGCTGCCATGCAGATGTTAAACAAAGCCACGAGACACAGAGCACAGACAAAACGCCACCTCGTGATCTTGGATTATTTCACCCACCCCCAGCCATCGGCGTTGTTTATTACTCTGGCAGTGTGGGTTTTTTCTAGTGAGATGCTGGAATGGCTTTGAGCATGGTCCTGTCAAAATTAAAAATGCTTTCAATTATTATTTTATGCAGCCAGCATCTCCCTCTGTTGGGATTTTGCAGATGCCACTTGTGTAGATTCCTGCTCATCAGGTGAGCAGTCTCAATAGATTCCTTGCACCATGCTAATAGGGGAAATTTGTGCGAATCCCATGGGGGCAAGAAAACAGTTTACCTGAGATACATGAATTTATATTGTTACATTATAAAAGCTTTGCAGAAAGGAGAATTTCTACCGGGTGTCAAGCTTCTGAACTGCATAATCTATCATCAAATCTCAAAGACATCTGGCCAATTATTTTATTTTCCTTTAAAAACCAACAGGGAAAAAGAAAAGTGGAATTTAACATTTACATTACTATTTGCAAAACTGAAAATAATGTTTTTTCCAGTAAGTTATGTCATATTTACTTTTTAGTGTAACATGTTGACAAATTAAGTATCTTGCAGAAAACTTCTCCACCACCATTTTTTATTTTTTTAAAAAAAGACGGGTCCAATCAACATAAAAAAATAAAAGCAACAGAAGAACAAAGCAGACGCTACTTTCTTTGAATTATGCTGTTTCTTTGAATCATGCTCATTTCCTAAGTGCAGACTGAACGTGGACTTGCAAACTCCTTTGTCTGAGCACACACCAAAGCACCCGGTGGCCCAGGTCCTTGAAGCCTGCCTGCCCAGCACCCTGGGGCCTTGCCTGGGAATTTCCCTCTCCCTGCCTCCATACCACCCCAGCACACTAGCAGGAGCAACGCGTACACGTCTCTTTGGTTCCAAAGAAGTCCCTCTGAGACCCCACCACCCACGTATGGCTGTGTGGCTCCCCACACCACGGGTCAATGTGTCTCACGTGCTTGGCTGCAGCGTGGCTTGCTGCTTCAGCGCGAGATGGCCACATGAGAGTAAACCCAACCAGCCCTCTCCCCACAACATTCACAATGACTGGAGCAACCCATGCCGAGACAAGGGAAGGTGAAGGTTTCTCACACACAGGTACACACACCATCTTTGGCATTTTAAGCATCTTCCTTTGCTGCTCCGGTGCAATGCATGCACCCCAGGAGCCCCCTCCCAGCACACCTCAGGTGCAAGAGCTCTGCTGTTACCTGGAGCAGAGCGTGCCAGCCTCTGCAAACCTCACCGTGATTCTGTGGCAAGGACAAAAGTCTCCCTGCAGCTTGGCAATCCTTGCAGCTAGCAGTTCTCTCTTTAACGCGGGGGGTCTGAATCACATGTACCTTTTCAATGGCTTTGGCTAGAAAACTTGCTAACCTACCAGTTTTATTTTTTCTGCTGTAATCCTCTAGCAGTTACCCACTCATAAACACAGCAGCAAAAGTGGATCCATATCAAAATCCTAACAGATAATTTTGGGGTGTAATAGAAAAGTGAATTGCGAGTTATAGGAGAAAAAAAAAAAAAAAGAAAGAAAAAGAAAACCAGTAACTGGCTACGCCTTCCTCCTGCCATTGATTCATTTCAGCTGGTGAGAAGTTAGGAGCTGGGAACTGCATGACTGCTATCACTGGTGGTGTGTCAGAGGATCCTTCTCCAGTTTCACCGAACCCATTTCAACTCCTGCTGCTGTTACAAAAGCATCATAAAAATAGCAGCAAAACTGTGCTTTTTGAAGCAAGCAGCGCAGAAAAATATCCTTCACAAAAGCAAAGTTTGCAGCATGCTGTAATTAAGCTCACATCCTGACAGTGGGAGCATGAAGTTTTGTTCTAAATATAGCAGAAGCCTCTCCGATGTACAGCCCCCTTTTTAATGCAAGATTTACAAAATTAGTCATTATATGCCAGCAGCCTCCTAGGAATTCTTGAAAAAATATTGGGGTTTTAATGTAGGGAGCTTTACAGCAGGGATTGAAGGCAATCTCTAGTGTCAGGAAACAAATTATTTGGATTTACCTACACAGCCCTTGCAGGAGGGCAGGCACTACACAAGGGCAGGAAGACAGCCTCTGCCAGGACTGACAGTGTGAGCAGACAGAAGCGCACACCAAGCACAGAGGGCAGACAAATCCCTTGGCTTTTCCCCTAGCATCGATCTCCCCTCCCAGCTTTCAGGAGCTGTTTCACATGGCATTTTCCCTTTAGCTGGCAACCCAGCTAAGACTCCATCAGCTCTGGGCTGTCTTTGTTTAATTCAGTCTAAAGCAGAGATTTAAGCCAGCTCAAGCTAGTTCATCCTAAAATGCAGTGTGAGACCAAGTTTAAACTGAGTTTGGAAACCAGGTTCTTAGACAGAAGTTGTTGAAATAGATCAGGCCCAAATCCTGATCCTAACTGCATCAGCTGATGGTAGAATAACTACTGATTTCCACAAAGAAACCATCCTGCAATTCCAGAGAAAGGAAACTGTGTGTTTTAGCTCCGTTTTCCTGGTTCAGGTTGCAGACCTCATCCTGAATCCAGTGCCACCTCTGCAGTGGGAAGGGAAGAGGACAGAAGCTCCTGGCTCACCCTCCACGGCAATGCCTGTGCTGCAGGAGCTCCTTGGGCAAGAGCTGTTACGGAGGTGGACTGGGCTTGCAGGTAACATGGCACAAGGCACAGCGAGCGTTTCCAGCAAGGTGTGCACTGCAACTGCTTCAGACAGCTGCAGCGGCTCCGAAGCAGCTGGGTGAACTCCTATAAAAATAGAAACAGGCTCCCAGCAAAATCCATTTTTGATTGAGTCCAGCCTACCCCTCCTCTGCACTCTGTAAGCTGAGCTGAGCCGCTGGCAGCTCCAAGCAGGGCTCGGGGGGCTGTGTGCAGTTCCACGTAGTGGTGCAGCACCTAGGCGAGCTCGGCACAGGCAGAAGCCAGCATTTTAGCTGGGAAGGTCTTGGAGCCCCTCGGCTCCAGGCACACTGACCAGCCAGGCCATGCTGAACCTAAAGGTGGGTGGAGGAACATGGGGATAGCATGGGGCCACCACCAAGGGCTGGTGTACAAGAGAAGCCTTGTGCCCTGGTCTGCATTGCCCCAGACAATCCCAAACACAGCTGTACCTCCCTTTCTGCTCTCTCCGGCCTGGTATTTAATCTGTATAAACCTCTTTCCTACTGCACATACCAAAACTCACACGGAAAAGCAAGCTACTTCGTAACCTGTATCAACTCCCTTTAAAAATCAGGGATAAAACCTTTTAAACACTGTTTTGTGAGAGGCTGCAGACTGTGCCTGGAAGCTGTGAACATGTAACAGGGAGAAAATCCACCATTTACCCAAGGCTGTTTTCCTTGTGGTTTTTTCAGTAGCATGCATGCATGCCTTCACTGTTTACTGTCAGCAATTTCCAACATGCTGACACGGCTAAAAGTGACCACAAAGCCAATGCGAGCCGGCAAAGGGAAGAAACACAAGCGGAGACGTCAGGAGGTGCAGGCTCAAACTTTGCGCTTCAGCCGCGGTAACTACCAAGGTAACCTGGCTATCGCAGGGAGGAACGTGATTAGCACGACTCGGAGCAGCCTCACCTTTTTCCTCCTTTTTCATTAGCCAATGGAGCTTTGTTCCTGAGGTTTCTATTTTTGTGGCTGACGCATGCAAAGAGCGAAGGAGAGCGCCTTTCGCACTACAAGTGTTAGATTTCTTTCCCTGCTATTGGCTCGCTCAGGGTGCCTGGGTTGTTTTTCCAGCAGCTTCATGAACTTCTCCTCCCCGGTTTAACTCCAAGAGCAACTTTTGTTTCCTATTTGCTTATTTTTAGGCGGCAATTGAAAGCTAGGTGAACAATGTAGTGCCTGGGAATGATCAATAAAGACTTTATAAACCACCACAAAGTTGAGCTTGCCATGCCTTTGAGGTACTGGAACCTAAAATAACACATTCAGGTACATAAATAGCTCTACCTGAATTTTAAAACACCCTGTGCAAAAGTAAAAATATTAATGAACCAGCCCAGGCACTAAATGCACCTCTTAAAACTGAGCTATGTAACAACTTGCTCCTGGTTTCACATGCAGAACTGGTCAAGCCCTTCTCCCCAGGATGCTCTTTCTTCTAGAACAGCAGATGGAAGGAACAGAACAAAGCCACATGGGCTGTTGTTCCCTGTAATTCCCAAGCTGATGCAGAGCTGTTGTTTTTTTTGTTTTGTTTTTGTATTTTTTTTAGAAAATGGAAAACCAAATGAAGATTTTCTTACCGTTCCACTGGAAATTGCCCATCTGTGTGGAAAAGCTTCTAGTAACTTGTAACGATACACACACCAAGCTGCCCATTTAACAGAAGTTTCCATTTCTCCTTAAAGTTTAGACTTTCTCCATTGTTACTTATGGGCAATGTTACAGGTGACGGACGCTGAGTACCCCAAATTCAAGGAAAACCAAAGAAACAAGCTGCTGACTGTACTTCAAAGCCTTGCTTGGAACGAAACTTCCCTAGTTTTCCCTATGTCGGCAGTATTCCCAACACTAACAGGCACACATACACCCGAACAAGACGTCCTGGGGCCGGTTTATCTAAGATGAATGCACGTACCATGGAGCATTACCATGGAGCATCGAAACAAAAAGCACCGAAGAAGCACTGAGTGTCTTTAAATGCTGCAGCCAATTACAGATTTAATCTCTATATTAGGGCAGCGATACTCGAGGATAAGCATTTTTGCAAGAGGTCCAGCATTTTGCTGGAGAAGAGAGTGCCAAAGAAGACTGCAAGGGAAGCTCACTCCTCTCTACGGTGAGCACACGGCTCCATCTCTCCGGGGGTTACCGGCTGGATCCTCCTCACCCAAAAAGTTTGCCGCTGCCTGTGCGGAGAGCCGGGTAACACAGCCAGCAGTGATGAAGCACTTGATGTCACGGGGCTGCTGGACGCCCGCGTCGCGATGGTCGTAACTTGTGGGTGAGGAAACGGCACAGCAGCATAGATCATGCTGCCTGCCCGTCCTGTGCGGCTGTTTGGCTGGGATCAATACCTTCCTGTGGACATCGCAGCCCGCAGGATCAATCCGGAGGCAGGGCCTGATGGCTGTGCTGCTGTGAACTACTTGCAGATCCCAGTGGTGATTTAAGGGCTGTGCTAAGAGCAGAGCTGTGACTCTGCTGATTGGGGGCAAGGCCCGTGCTGCCCGCAGCGACAGCCAGCCCAAGCCTTCCCTGGGCTGTGTGCAGCCACCTCCGTCTGCTTACAGACACACAGCTAGGACCACGACGAAGCGAGCATGGCTGCGGGGCCCTGCCCTGATGTCCCAGGTGAGCCCCTGGCCCCAGAAAGCCCCCAGCCCACGCAGCACCCTGACACAAGTGCTGGACAGCTAGAGAGAAGGTCCCCTGGATTCATTCCTTAAAATATCTTTTTCAAGGCCAGTAATTGCATGAAATTTGTCGGGTTTAGATTTTTTTTTCCCCCTCCTCACAGCTTTCAGTCCAAGAAACCAGAAAGACAGCAATAAAAATAACTGACCCTGATCATTTTCCTTTGTCCAAATCCCAAGAACTGCAAATTTGGACTGGCTTCAATGCAAATACGTATCACAGTAGAAAAATCACCATTTTTATTAATGTCCTCTGTAATTACGGGAGGTAAAATTATTTATGTAGCAAAATCTACCCAGAAGCCCTAATAAAATACATTATGAATCTTTCCCTTTGCCATGGATGCGGACAGTTTTTAAAGAGAAAGATGACAATTTATGGCTTTGGGGTGAGCCCCCACACCTCGGGCACTGCTGTGGCAAGGCGCACGCCCTGTGCAGCGGATGGGGATGGGCGAGCTCTCCAGGGAGGTGCTCGGATCCTCCAGCTTGGCTCCTGCCCCAGATGTCCTTGGAGGGTGCTAGTCCCCGAACCCTGGCCCCTCGGGCGTGGAAGGGAGGTATTTTGCTTCGGATGCCTGACGGTGGCACACACAGAAACAAGCAAGGATCTACACAGCTTCGATTCATCAGCGTAGCTAGAAAGCAGTCGTGCTCTTCCCATTTCTTCTTCTAGGACTAAAGGCATGACCGAAATGCCACATCAGCTGCAGTGGTGAGACGTTAACCGGCTGTGGGTTGTTTTCTTGCTTAGCCTCTTCGTAACCCCCGCTAAACTGCAGCACAAACATTCCCCCAACCTGAAGGCAGACGGGGCAACACGATTATGGTAAGAGTCACAAAATGCAGTCATTTGCATAGCCGTGACTGACACAGGAGATCATTAATTACGCATTCTGAGTGTAAGTATATACGTATAAATTAGCATCTATTCATCATTTAAACTGTAATAGTTTTGTGTTTTTTTTTTTTATATATCTGAATATTAACTACGTAGGAAGATTACTAAGTTTTCTGTGGAAGGGCATCCAAGAGAAGTTCTATCAGCAAAAATAAAATAAGAATTACAAGAAGTAATCAAAATACTAGAGGGAACAGTGAAGAGTCAGCTGTCGGCTAGGCTACACCTCCCCTCGCTCTGTTCAGCATCGCTTGTTGCAAGCTCTCCGCTACGGCCCTCAGCATCTCCCTCAGTAAGGACACGCACACATCCCCAACAACTCTTTACTGCAGGACCACTTCAGGAACGCAATTTTTCACCAAGTTTAAAAGGCGATGTAAAAACCTTCAGGATTTCACACGGTTGCTCTCCAGGCAATCCCCACACCTCATTAATATTAAAAGTGACATAAGCTGAGAGCAGGATGCTGAACTGCACCTCTCCTTAGCAGAGCTCCCAAGGACGTGCAGCTTCACACATCGGTACAGACTAATTCAGACAGGGGAGAATAATTAGGAGGAAAAATGAGCTCGAAGATTTTAAAAAAGCTCACTGTAACCTCCTTGCCAGGAAGTACAAGACACTTCAAAGACTGTACTTTCACAAACGAAAGAAATCTGGTGATTTTGGAAGCTGAAGATGACAACTTGGAAAGTTACCAAAGCTCACAGCTTTTGAGCAGAAGTAAACAAGACAGGAATGCTGGAAAAATGATAGTTGAGACAGAAACTAATGAAGATACAATTGCCAATAATGACATAAGCAAAGTTTGCGTCGAGCTACAAAATGCACAAAAGGTAGATAAAAAAAAAAAAAAAATTAAGAAGAGGGGTCCTCGGGTGGCCTAAGTGGAAGCATCTGCTTGCTGTGCTAGTTTACCCTCCCAAGCATCTGGCCTGCAATCCAAGAACCTATGCCTACAGTCAAGCACCAAGAGAAACAGCATCCTCCGAAGGGTGGGTGTTCATCCAGCAGGGAACGGAGATGCACTTAATGACATGGAAGCTGTTACAGGGCTACCCGCGTGCAACAGAACTGGTAAGACAGAGAAAATGAAAAGCACAGAGCAAAGCCTCTGTTTACTTCGGATACTTCTCCCTTAGGAATTGGGAACTCTGACTGTTCCCTATCCATCAAAATCAGGGCTTTTCTGTGCAATGGTTTGGCAGCTGCTGTCCCAGCATCTGTGTCGGTAGGGACGGAAAGCATGTAACAGAGTTCTGTGCGATATCACTCAGAGCAACACAACTGTGACTGGTACCGAAGCTATTTTAGTTGGACAATAAAATCTAATCACTGGAAAAGGAAAGGGAAAAAAAAAAAAAAGAAAAGAAAATCTGGTATTAAAAAAAGAGCAGATTCCTTTGTGATTAAGGTTTCCTGAATTGCGTTAAATTTAGACTCAAGGGTAGCGAGCACAAAGAACGCTCGGAATACAGGCCCTCTTCAGTCCTCCCACTCTTTGGCCTCATCAATACCCGAGCCCACTGACCTCGCTTGGCATCTCTGCCTTACCCTGCTATTACAGTATCAGCTTATCTGTATCTTTAAATGACCCACATCCAGAGCCTGTTAAGACTGAAAATTCATTGAAACACATACACACACCCATCCAGAAGCAGCAAAACACCATTGTCTGAGCTCCTCCTCTTCAACTTTGGGAAAAGAAAAAAAAAAAAAAGGATTACTTTTTTTTGCCGTTCTGCAAATGTAAATCTGCCTATCATAAACCTTCTGGGGTTGTTTTTAGCTCTCAGACTCCAGGTCCGATCTAGAGAGTTGTAGAGTGCTGACAGCTCCCACCGAACACACGCACGACTGACTCCAACTTTGCCAGAACTACGCAGGAGGCAGGTACAACTTTCTGAAGGTCCTTCAGAGCAAACAAGAGAGGGCTTGGGATTTTCTGCCTACCAGCTTTTGAGCTCATGCCTGCTGAGCATGACCCCTAAAACGCAGGGGCAGGGAGAAGATCGGCCATAGCTACGTCTTGGGGTCAAGCAAAGCTGGACGGAACAGCATGTGAACAAAGCTGAGACAAGGTAACAACAATATAAAGGCTGTGAGATAAGGGCAAGAGCTATAACCACCAAAGCTAAGAAGATCAGTTTTTAAGTAAAGCAGGGCTCTTAGTGCCAAAGAACATCCATCCACCAGTCCAGCCTAGGGACTGTCATGCAACAAACCATAGGAACCACACAGAAAATTCAGATGGCCCTAAATAAAAACTGCTGATGTGAACAGGCATGACTTGGCAGAGGTGGGTCTTTTCATACGTCTTGATCATGTATGAGCAGGGCAGGGAAGGGCGGTCTACACAACGCTGTACTCAAAAGCAGCCTTGGAGAGGTACAGGATTCCCATTCCCTTGGTTAATGAAAGAGCAAAGGCAAGTGTGGGTCATGGTCTTGCAGATTTTATCACAAGGACCTGTTCTCCTGTGCCTAAGAAGCTGCTAATGATCTGGTTGAATGGGCGTGAATCTCTGAAGGAAGGTTCCTTCAAAGATAGAGCAAAAATCTTTGATCGAGGCTTTGATGTAAATAAAGTGGCTCTTGGTAGTTTGGGACAAATTCAGCTGAATGTAATTCAAGCATTCATCCCAAACCCCTTCTCTTGTAACATCCACTGGCTATAGAGAGCCACTGATTTCTTAAAAAAATAAATGCCTGTTCTGGCAAGAGGGTGGGGGACAGACACAAAAAAGCTCTAGCATTTACACGGAAGAAAAAGACCACCTTTGGTGTGCTAGGCCACAGCTTTTTTGTGAGGAAAAACTGGACTGCCTTGTGCTTCATGCTGCTCCTAGAGCCTGGGACAGACATCCCTCTGGGACACAGTGGTTGTCCCTGTGGCACAACACCACAGCCCAGACCTCAAACCTTGCGCCTGGGGTGAGCTGGGGAAAGGGGTCGCGGTGCAAAGCCTATAGTGCATGGACTCTGCTGCAGGACATCAGCCTGAGAAAGAAACCAGGCTGAAAATAAATAAATAAATAAATAAAAGGCAACCACCTACAAGGCTCCAGTAGCATCAATAGAGGTGAAGGTTACTCAAACTCTGAAAAAAATCCAGCTGTCAGTTTGCTTGCTGGCTCTTGCCAATGGGTACCCTTCTGAGAGCCTCAAAAATCCGCATTTGCCAGAATTCTGCTCTAGCTAGAGCAACTCTAGTTATACAACTTGATCTTAATTGAAATATTTGGTGCCTGCTGATATGTTCAAACAAATTCACCAGATCTTGATTATGCGCTGGCAATTAAAGCCATTAAGTCAGTAGACAGACAGCGGGTTATTTCATTGCTATTTGACAAAGCCAGCCGTCGTTCTTTCCCCCTGTCTATGTGACAGCACTGTAATTAGCAGTAATCAAATACTATTTGTGCTAGGTGTTGGGAGTTTGCTTCTTTAGCTAGCAAGATACCTCTGCCAATTGCAGAACACAGACATCTACCTCCGGTCAGATGATGCACAAGACACAAAGAGGAGCACAAAACAATGAAACGTGAGGAATGAAGGATGCCTGCTCATTTCAGGCTGAAGGAGTTCGCTGCTGAAAGCGAGATTAAGAACATTTTTTATTTCTGCAAGTTATATACTTAAAGAATTAAGTTAAATTACAAAAGGCTGATCAAGTAATATTGTGAAATACAGTAATAATTACAATTATATTTAGCATTTATGTATTCCCTGCTTGAGAAATGCATGCAACCTCCATTAGCATTAATGGCTGTTCTACTCATGCATCAAGCAGAGACTGGAGCCTAATAGTGCATTACATCTTTAAAGTGCTGTACAAACATTAACTAATTAATCCTTATAACCACCCTGTGTAGTAGGTAAGTGATATATGAAATGTATATCTGAGCAAGCCCGAGAGCAAGCCAGCACCACTCTGTGCCCTTCAAGACAGAGGAGGAACTCATCCCATTTATACCGCTACCCAGTTCAGATGCGTTTTACGAGTACAAGAGAGGGACCCATGGTGAGCCAAGTTCACTGAAGCCTGTAAGAAAAGAAGTAAATTATACCTCCCTCTCTCTTCCCTCCTCCCTGGGCTCTGGTGGGCTGCTCACATCTTGACAGAGCAGGAAGCATTAATGCCTGCTGCTTTGCCTTTGGATTTCTACTGGGGGAAGACAGCTCTTGAATCCTGGCAAGGAGAAAGGAAAAGATCCATGGGAGCTTCAGCACTGCAGACCTCTCCTCAGTCAGTACCATCCCCCTTTGGTATCTTGATCTTCCCCCACATCCTGCTGCTCGTCTTCCCCTGGCAGGCTTCCTGCCTTCAAAACCTTTTGACGAAGTCTGCCTATCAAAGTTGCACCAGGACCCCGGGAGGAAGAGCTCAGCCTATGATTTGGGTATTCCGATTAGGGCATCCGAGTGATTTCTCTTCAAACAGCAATCCCACCATTGAACATGGTTCATCTATCTTTTCCTGATGAAAATAAAAAAGGAACTGCCTTCCAAACACCCATCTTGCAGCAGGCCACAGGCAGGACCTTTGATGATGACTTTATACACAGCACATTACTTTAGCACCACGCAGCGAGGTCCCAGGACACGCCGATTTGTAACACTGAGAGCATTTTAGAAAAGTAACGAGAGAACGCAGTAGCATATCATGAAAGAGAGGGTGCTCTTGGAGGAAAAAAAAAGAGGGGAGGAAGAGAGAAACGGCTCAAAATTATATCAGAAAGGGAAAGCAGATGTAATGAAAACATGACACTGCAGTGTTTCCATCACTACCCTGCTTTCCAGCTCAGTGTGGTACATGCTACAGTGAAATGGCGAGGCAGCAGGTGCTCTGGCAAACCAACCCACATATATTAATGGTGTTTAGGTTTTCCCCAAAGACTCAGAAACTCAATGTCAGAGTCAAGGCCATAACTGAAATCCACGGGTCTCTGACAAGCTTTTCCATGGAGAGGGGCCAAGCCCAGCCTTCCTCTCTGCACGTGCACTCATCTCACCATCAGCCATGGGCTCTTTTCCCTGACTGCTGCTTGCTTGCAAAGGGATTTGTGCCGTTACAAGCCCCACGGCAGATGGGTGCACAGGAAGGAGCGAGAGCAGGAACAAAACTGCACACTTGAGAGAAAGATGCTTGTAAAAGTGTGTTGCATTACCTTCTGGTGTCGTATCAAACACGAGAACAGCCGGTATGAAATGACAGAAACTTTCTTTGAAGAACGCAGAGAGTTTGGCTTAAAAGTAGCCCACGCAACATAAATTACACTTCATATGCCAACCCTTCAGCTAAGGGTGGTGTTCAAACCCGTCTCGCCCCAACTAATTGAGCATGCAGAGTTCGGGGCTTGGATGGCAACGGGAGCTGTCGATGGCTCAGCTGGTGTGTTTGGTCTTCACAGACAGAAACACACTTGAAACATTCTGTTTTCATTTGCCACAGGCTGCCTAGAAAGTTTACAGACACATACCCTAAATACATATGTACTTACTTACATACATCCACAGTATCAATTAAGTTTCAGCAAGACCACATATAAATCTTCCCAGAAGATGAACTTTCGCATGCCCTGCTGTTTCCTGGTCAATAAGTCAACACAGCGTACTGTGGTATGGAGAGGCAAGTGGTGACAACTGTGAAGCTTCTGGTGTTAGAGTACGAAAAATCTATCTGAATTTTGGCTGGTACAAATTAAAACAGAAAGCAGCTTCCTTGGTAGTGCTTTTCACTGTGCAAAATCACAAAGACTCAAAATTGGCTGTCCATAAACTAGAGGCAGCCCAAACCAACAGGTGTTAGAGTTTCCCTTTCAGTTATGCGATCCAAGAAGCCCACAACAAATGCAGCCTTTGCCCAGGATGGGTGCCCCTGATGCCACTGCATCAGGTGACAGAGCAGTGCCTCTCCTAACAGGATGCAAGCACGCGCCTGCAGAAGGGAACGGTAATTTTTTTTCCCCTGCATCAGAACAGAGAGGTTGTGTTTGTGGGTAATGTGTGTCCTGGAACAGTCCCTGCCCACAACTCCTGCAGCACGACCTTCATGCTGCCCGGTCATCCCAAAATGAAGACAACTAAAGGAAATGTCTTTCATGCCTTCCCTAATCCTGTCACTCGATACGGAGAGACAGAGAGCGGCACAGAGAAATGAGATTGTGAGAAACTGGTCTCACTTCAGAGGAGCCCTCCCTCTCCACCAGTAAATATTCAGCAAATGTTGTGACCATTTAATTTCTATCCTCTCTCTCCCCCTCAGTCAATGACTATATAATTTCCAAAGATGTTGAGGAAATATTCCCTGATCGGCTGAAATTCAGCACAGACAAACGCAAGGTAATGCACATAAAAAGCGGCAGTTTACTGGTACGCACCGCTGGATGTTAGCTTAACTCTAACTGCTCTGGAAAACACTTGGGCAGCACTGCAGACGGTTCAGCAACAGCACCTGCTCTGTGCAGAATGACAAAGAACTAGCAAAGCAACGAGACAACAGGGTGAGAGAATGTGTTAACACAGGAAAAGAAAACAATTTAAAGCCCTATGTAAAGCCTTCGTGCACTCTCGAGCTCAAGTGCTCACTAACTCATTTCAGAAAGGATACAGAAGGACAAAACTTGTTATAGCCGTAGAGAAGTTCCCATCTGAGGAAGGATTTAAAAGATTGGAACTATTAAGTTTAGAGAGAAGTGAGGTCAGGAATGACACAATAAAAAGTATGTCAAACAACACATGGTTTAAGGAAGGCCCCTGAAACGTGTACATGTCCTTTTATTTTTTTTTTCCTTAACCAGAAGAAAACGAGGACCCAGCCATTTCATGGGAGCTACATTTAAAGGGCAAGATGCTTAAAAAAAAAAAAAAAAGGCAGCTCAGTGCCTTGTTGACACAACAAAGGTCTCTGAAAGATTAAAAAAAAATAATCATGTTCATAGCAAGAGAGATTTATAGTTTTGCTGTGAGTTTTTATGGGTTATCAGTCCTGCTTTGGCCAAAAGATAATTGTGATAACTAGGTAGGGGAAAAATTCCTCCTTGGAGACCTCACTAAATCATCCTTCAGGACTTCAGAAGCACCTACACAAGCCAAGCACCCACCTCCTCCCCAGATCCATGGAGCCAGATGCCCAAAGCACTGCTGCGAGCTCTGGTGATGGGGACACCAGCTGGCAGGGCTGGTGGCCCCATGCAAGGTGAGCGTGGCCCCAAGCCCCTGCACAGCGTGGGTTGCCTCGTGAAATCCTGTGCCTGGGTTCCAGCCTCTGCTCTCGGGGTGGCTGGGTTACCGGAGGTCCCCTCCATGGGTACATCGCACAGCTACTGCTCAGGATGAAGCCAAAGCGACCACGAGCAACGTGACAGCTCCCAGCGCGGAGCTGAGGCTGAGCTGCATCAGATGCGATTCCAGCTCAATTCTCAAACAGGCCTCGTTCTGCTCTCACTTTGACTTTTTCACTAATGCAAATGAATTAACTACAGCTATATGCTAATGCATCTAAGAATACAATTCAGAAATTGCAGAAGGCTATT
Source organism: Oxyura jamaicensis (assembly GCF_011077185.1). Lineage (NCBI taxonomy): Eukaryota > Metazoa > Chordata > Aves > Anseriformes > Anatidae > Oxyura > Oxyura jamaicensis. Next base: position 56,473,240 of record NC_048896.1, on the reverse strand, counting down.
TTGGGGATTTTCTTTTATTTCATGAAAGACCCTTAACTCTCCTAGTCTTTCAAAGGAAGCCAAAGCATTCAGATGTTGCTGGTACAAACTGCATCACGCAAAACACAGAAATAAAGCGTAAAACAAGTGTTATAATTTAACATTCAGGCAAGGCAGCTCAGCACTGCAAAGACCCTACGTATTGTTGCAAGGGAACAAAAGTGTAGAGTCGACTCCTCTTTCCAGAGCAGTAAAGAAGCCCCCCGCTGGCTTTTTGTTTTGTTTTTGTTTTTTAAATTATAGTCTCATGGTTTGTGCAATTACAACGAGAATGTATAAATGAAGCTGCTTGGCCTAAGGAATTTCTCATAACACAAAGCAATCCAAAACACTATGATGCCTGCCTGTTTGTTTGCTTTTAATGTTACTGATCGCTTCCCACCACAAATCCTTCATATCCTTTGCCCAAGTGCTCGTTGCCGTAGTTTATCACTTCCTCTCTGCCCAAATTCAGTGCTTTCAGGCCTGAGCCGATGGCATCAAGGCAGGAGGGCCTCGTCCTGCAAAGAGCCTGGCATGGCTGCAATCTGGGGCTCTTGCCACCCGTTCGAGAAGTCAGGGCTGCCCCAGCCATGCCGGCAGGTGACAGGCCTGCCCTTTTGGCTTGCACTTTGGTCAGCCAGCACCCCCCCTCGTTTCACAAAGGGCTCCAGAAAGATGACAATCAACATGCAAACCTCTGTGGAGAGGGAGGCAACTCAGCCCTGCAACACGGCTAGGAGACTGGGAGAGGAGGGTCCTGCACTTTGGCCACAACAAACCCCTGCAATGCTACAAGGCCTGGGGGAGAGCAGCTTGAAAGCTATGCAGAGGAAAAGTTTCTGGAGGTGCTGATTGATCCTTGCCTGAACGTGAGCTGGCAGTGTGCCCAGGTGGCCAAGAAGGCCAACAGCATCCTGACTTGTATCAGGAATAGTGTAGCCAGCAGGAGCAGGGAGGTGATCGTCCCTTTGTATTCTGCCCTGGTGAGGCCGCACCTTGAGTACTGGGTTCAGCTTTGGGCCTCTCACTACAAGAAGGACGTCGAGGCCATGGAGCGTGTCCAGAGAAGAGCTATGAGGTTGGTGAAGGGCCTGGAGCACAAGTCCCGTGAGGAGCGGCTGAGGGAACCGGGGTTGTTTAGTCTGGGGAAGGGGAGGCTCAGGGGAGACCTCATTGCTCTCTACAGCTACCTGAAAGGAAGGTGTGGGGAGCTGGGGTTCGGCCTCTTCTCTAGTGATAGGACTAGAGGGGATGTCTCAAGTTGTGCCAGGGGAGGTTTAGGTTGGATATGAGGAGACATTTCTTCTCAGAAAGAGCAGTCAGGCATTGGAACGGGTTGTGTTGGGGGTGTTTAAGGAAAGGTTGGACATGGTGCTTAGGGACATGGTTTAGTGGGTGACATTGGTGATTGTGTGATGGTTGGAACAGATCAGCGTGGAGATCTTTTCCAACCTTAATGACTGGCAGCCAGAAAACTGCAGCCCATGGGTGGGAGATGAAGGGAGGCCTGAGAGACACACAGCAGGGGAACGTGAGCAACATGAGCCGTACTGTGTGAATCAGGGTATTGCTTCGGTGTCTTTCTGCTGCTCACACCAGCTAAAACCAATAAACCGGAGCGTAAACAAGCCACCTCCCCCAGCACAAGTTGCATTAAGACAGGAGCTGACTGATGCTGGGGCTGTATAGGGAATTACATTACTTTAATGCCGAGTTGCAAAATTTTACTCATCCGCTCAAGGCAAGTCATATTTTGATGGACAAGAGAAATAAATAGATTTTTCATTATAAGCATGCTACTAAAAGGCTGACAAATAAATCTTCCCGGAGCAGTATTATCGTCCATAGTAGTTTTGGTGCTCTGAATGCCAGGAATGTGTAACAGATAATTAAGTGCATTTGTTCTTATTCATGTAGAATTGCCTTTTCCTGTAACAATAAAAGCCCAACTTTTTGTCTCATCCATCCTGGTGTAAACCCAACTACATCTACTGATGCTTCCTATTTAGGAAGAGCAAGCTTATTCCAAGAATATGTAAGGGTCTAATAACAGTTGGCCCACTAGCATTTCACAGTACACTCTGATTTTTGTCTGCTTTTCTGCTGGAAATAAAATGAAAAAAGAAGAAAGGAACCACTGCTAAGAACAAGAGGCAACATTGCTGCTTTGCTATTTTCTGGGTACCTTTGGAATTCATTGGGATCACTGTGGTTCAACAGGGACTTTGAAAGGTGAGCTCACTATTTACATAAACGAATTTGCCATTTCCAGCAAAATTTATCCTAATGATAAAATTTCTTTCCTAGTCATGCTGTAGAACAAAATATTTCAGAAAGGTTCCTTAGGTTTCTGTGCATTTCTGTTTATATACAAGCAGAACTTTTTCAGAGCCACAGTGCAGTGAAATACTGCCTCTGAGGCCCGGGACTTTGCTCTGCCCCCTGTTATGCACATTAATAGCAACCACAACCCAGATGTACTCCAACTGCGAGGGCCTACATGCTTTTAGAATCCTAAATGCCTCCTTCTGTTCAATTTAGGTATTCCGGCACTCCTGTCATTTGAGTACCTACCTGGCTACCTAACCAGAATTACACAAAACAAAAATCTGCTTCAGTGGATAGCTACCATCCCAACATTGCTTTATGCAGCCTCTGCTCCCTTGGCTTGCTGTTTCGGCTGGCCACAAGCCCCCCGGCATCCCGTGGACCCATTCCAGCATGGCACAGCTCTGCAGAAGGAAACCCTTCACGCCCCAGTGTTATTTACAGCTGGTTCGCCTGGCCAGCCCGCGTGGCCAAATTTAACCTGCTTACATGGCACGCTCGGAAAAGGAGCAAAAATAAGACAGGATTGTACTGCCTCCATTTCAAGAGCACAGTGTCAGGAGCTGAACTTCAGGAAAACTCCCCTGGGACTGTTCAGACGAGGGAAAAAATGCTGTTTCCAGTGAAGTGCCTTAACTCGATTGATTATCCCACTTTAGTGCCAATATAGACGCACGTTAGCCCCTCTCACACAATACTATCAGGCCAAGTAAATGTTACAGACTGACATGCCGTTGCCAACAGCTTCACTAAGGAGGCCTCAAATAAGGCTGAATAAAAGGAGCTCTATTTTGTTACCAGACTCAGGCCGAAAGCTATTTGTAGGCACATAAACTGTCTTTAATGTCACCTTTTATTACTCATTTACATGGATCGTACAAACAGCCAGCCTCTGACTTGTGTGCTAAGATATGGGTTTCAATGCTTAGCCGCGGGCATGCCTACAACACGTTAAAAACACCCTCTTCCCTGGGTTTTAAAGACAATGGTGATTGCTAGAATTCAAACAGAGGCAGAAAATTGCCACCAGCTGACAGACCATAGTAACAGGAATTAATGCAAAACTCCACATCACTTTAGTTACCTACTGCAATTACTACAGACAGACTCTACCAGTATCTTCGCTACTTCTCAATCTTGTTTCTTCTTTCTTTTTTTTTTTTTTCCCTTGGAAGACCCCTGGTGTATATGATCGACCCAGGCACCTCACAATAGACAACTTTAGCCAGTAAATCAACAGTCACAATCATAAACCCCTAGTGAACATACGGGAAGGAAAACCAAAGTACTTTTATGCTGTCAGGGCAGATAGCAAATAAAATGGGAGGCTGAATCAATGAAGAAAGACCTTCTCCTCCTCAGAGCACTGCCAGCTGATGCAAAGGAGGACACTGTTTAAGGCTCCCTTCTTCCTCCTTGCTCCCAACATCTACCGTCCTTTCTCTACAGCTCATGAGACTTAATGACCATGCTCAAGCATTTCTTTGTAGCAAGCACTAACCAGGAACCAAAATGGACTTCAGCAATGTGCACCCACAGTAGCCTTTGGAGTGAAAAGTTGGTTTCTCACGAAAAACGTCAGCCAGGAAGGATGCCAGTGCTGCTGGGTCTGTGCTTGCACTGTTGCCACAGCCTCCAGAGCAGAGGGCACAGAAGGGTTGCCCACGTGGCCAGCCCACCCAAAGGAAGTGAAGCTGGGACTAGTGCCAGTGCAGTAAGTCAGCTTTAGGGCCCCTGAACCTTAGTTGAGTGCAGTAATGCTAGCAACAGGCAGAACTCTAGAAAAAAATACTCTGAAGTCCTGCAAGACCGATATAATGTCCATCAGGTGTCAGGAAGCATCCAGCAGAGTTCAATGGCCATGTGAAATCATTAACACCGTGCAAAAACTGAGCTGTTGCAGTGGCTGATGTCATTCAAATCAGCTGGAACTTCAGCTAGGTTCAGAAGATCACAGGCAAACTGTAGGCTTCTGCAAAATTGCGCATGACAAGAATATTCTGCATCTGGATGACATACTGATTGATGATACATGCATATTTGTACGTGTGAAGTGACTCAGAGAGACTTTACAGAAAGGTGCCTACTACTGTTTGTTCAATGAGAGTCTCAGCTTTGGGCAGAGAGCAGAAGTTATTCATAAAAATGTCTCTTTGAGCCGAAAAGTTCATTTAAAATGGATTTTTTTCTAAGATGACTACTCTGTTTCTCTCAAGCATAAACACTCATATGCCCACACATCAACATACTCCACCTATTTCTACCTGGCCATTTGATATGCACCCTCCTCCTCTTCCAGCAGCTCTTCCCTGTACCTTTCCTCACATCAGGAGCAACGTTCACCTAGGCGCAGAGCAGACCGCACCAGAGCCCCCCGACTCCACCCTGCTCCCCCCACAACAGCAGTCCTCAGCTGCCTCGTTTCCCAGCCAGCTCTCACAGACGCCACTGCCGGCACATCCATTGCGAGAGCACGGCGCGAAGGGCAGCAGACAGACAGAGCCGCCGGTTTTGCTTCACCAAAGCCTCGTGCCGGACATAAGTGACTGGAATAACCTTGGCCGTAGGGTACGCTTTGCCCCAGTACTCGAAGTACTAAATACAACTAATTTCCACCATTAGCTTTATTTAGAAACCACACTGCTTGCGGCTGAAAGAGGAACCTCATCATCATGCCCACACCGAGCTGTGTTCTGTGGTATTATCTAAGGACAAAATGCACAAACTGGCAGCTCAGCTGTGTGTCAAGTGACAAAACTAGGCTCCTGAATTTTTATTGTATTTATTTCTTTATTTTTGGCGATGGGCATCAGCAGAGCCTCCCTGAAGGCACTGAACTGCGTACAAGCGCCTCACCAACCTGGGCCAGTTTCTTCTCTTGCCTTCCTCCCCTATGCAGCCTCACTGGCAGCAGTGAATTTATTTGCTCAACTGCAGAGAATGCACTTCAATTAAAAACGTGCCCTTCAGTGTCAGAAAAACAAACCAAAAAAAAGTAAATGAAGCAATGCACGACCTGAAGGCTGGGTAGGAAATGCTCTCCTTCAAGACTCCGGCACGTGGCAGAAACACAGAGAGCTGACACGAAGCAGCCTGCCCTTCAGTTCAGAGGCATTCTTTAAACGCGCTTTTAAAGATGAAGGTTATCACTACTCTGGTTCCAGTGCGGATCATTTTTGCCTGAGCTTCCAGCTGAAGAAAACCTGACGCATTTTCAGGTTCATTCCTATTCCAGACAGTAAATTCAGAGCCCTGTTAAATATAAACATGCACATCAGCAAAGGACTGGCTGGATGCAGCAAGAGATTTGCTGTGCCCTCTCGTCTTTAAGAAGTGACCTTGACCAAGGTCAAAAATATTGGAAACAGAGAGAAAAATGCACTGCCAACGCCCCCATGGTGCCAGTTCTGTGAATAAAGGACGCCAGTGTTCACTGCTGTCATTTTTTGTAACCGTTGTGAATGCAGAAAAACCCAACTTATAAATAAAAAGGCCCAAAGATGCCCTAACAAGCCTCACATCTCTCAACAGCTTGAGCAATTAAATACTACCCTAACTTTAAAGGCTGCAATTGGCAACTGGTTATTTAAAATTAACCTTTAGGCACCGCTTTAACGAAAATGGTTTTTCGTGAGAAAAATCAAGAACTCCATCCAAGTCAAACACTTGTTAAGAGATCTTGCCACCCTCCGCTGCAGCACTGAAAAAATGCATTAGCAGAGCGAGAGCTTGGCTTCCTCCCCCTTTTCTGCTCATTACCATCAGTTTTGAGAACTGATTAGCTGTGGTTGTTATTCATTAGTCACATCTCTAAAATCTGAATTATAAACACCTCTGTGAGGTCTTATTCTAATCAACCTATTTTGAGTCTTGCAATTAATACTAACACCAGAGAAATAATTGAACAGTGTACATTTAAAGACCACCCCCTCTTCCCACAGAAACCCAAGCTCAGATTTGCATGAAAAGGAAGACTGAAGCAAGATCTACAAACTCTGCCATCCCCAGCACACATTCCTTTCCTGCGGACGCTGCAGCCAGTTCAGGTGGTTAATCCCAGAGACATAATGGGTACACTGCAGGCTGTAAATACAAAGCAGCCATCAGTGATTTTCCTGATGGGGTCAGATGCTACACAGCTGATAGATCTCGGGAGGACAAGAACATGCAGGCATGACAGATTAAGTGACTGCCATTGGTTGCGCGCTCACTCTGAATCCTCAGCTACGGACAATAATCAATTACTTGGGGCTGCTAATGATACTGATCAAATGCACTTAGCACTCGGCAGCTCGAGGGCTACAATCCTGACACTGTGAAAACATGGGAGCTCCCCGCAGGCGAGATGAGACGAGAGGCTAGCACCAGCAAAATCCGCAAAGTCAACATGGAAATTCACCCCAGACCCCTTCAGCTCCTTCTGCCGGGTAATAAAAAACCCCACTCGCTTAGGAAGAAGCGCAGTCCTTCCCATAATCCTTCCCATAAGGCAATTTACGAATGCTACAGCTGTCTGGGAAAGGCTGGGGCCAGACATTCACCTGGAGGAGCCACACCGCTGCCTGTAGACTGCCTTGTAACAGGAAAGAAAAAATGTATAGCCACCACAGGAGCTTGCTTCCAGAGGGCTGTGTGACAGGCCACCCAGCTCCTGACATGACTTCCCAGGCTTGACCTATGATCCAGGGTGATTTGCCTTCCTCATCTCTACCATTAGCTCAAGACAGTGATCTCTTTCCAGCTTTTACAAGCAAAGAATTAGTCCCTGCTTTCAGAGAGTGCAGGATCAGGGCAAACATTTCTGTCTCAGACAGCCTAAACCACAGGTCCCTCTTACAAGGACGGTAGTGGTGGCTTTTTCGTTGTTGTTGCTTGTTTTAAAATATCTAATGCCTTGTTCATATACACACACACACACAAAAATCTACTGCATTAACTGTGCAGGGTATTTATTCCCTATTCCTGTGCAGAATTAAAAAAAAGATTAATTGCACAGTGATACGAGGCAGTTACACGTACCTGAGATTATACCCTTTCTTTAAGGAGATTATACCCTTCCTTTAAGGGGGTGAAAAAGTATTGCTCTATGTGACAGAGGAAATCACTTCTCTAAGGGGTAAGCAGGGAGCTCGCACAGGCCTATGCCCCAACTGGTGCTTTGCTCTCAGCCCCCAGAACCGGGAGTCCGGGCACCTAACCCCAGCCCTTCTTCCCCTGGGAATCCCCCTTCCTCGTGCCACTCAGAAATGCCTTTACACCAATACTACCTTAATCACCGAAAGAAAAATAAATTCTGAAGAAATCACCAAACTGAGCTGTCTGAAGGGAACTTGTAGCAGTCCTGCGGATGTTCCCTGGCATGTTCCCTGTATGTTCCCTGGCAGCCCTTTCTCCGAATGCAGGAAATTAACAGCAGAAAATCCCTTGTTCTCAAACAATAATAAGCCAGCAAAAGGCTGCCCTGCAGACCTGTGCCACCCAGACGATCCTGCAAACCATGTACCGGGCTTGCTCCTCCTCTGTCCCAGGGCTACCTCACCAGCACACGGCAGTGCCGTACCTGCCCCAACGGGCACAAGGCAGAAGAACCACCCCACAACGCGGGGTCGGGATTTGGCAAACTGCTAAGAAAGGGGTCCGTACTAAGACCGAGTACAAGTGCCATAAACCAAGGCTGCTAGGGGCAAATGCACCTTGGTCTGCACAGAATCTCCTTGTGCGGCATCAGGTGCAGCACGAGTGCCTACAGCTCCAGCCCTTCCCTCTTCCTCCCCATTGCTGCCTACAGTAAGGAGACAGAAAGAGCTTGTTCAGCCCTAAAAATAGCAGGCTTCCTTGCTGTCTTCAGCTAGTGGGAGGGTGTAGCCTGTCTCCTCGTAGACTGTGCAATAGTAGACAGAGGGGCAACAGACACAAACTGCAAAACAGGAAGCTGCAGTTACATAGCAGGAAAGATGTTCAATGTGAGTGGAGTCCAACCCTGTAGCAGGCTGCCCAGAGAAGCCGAGGCTTTTCCATCCTCGGAGATACCCAAGGCTCAACAGAGCATGGCCCTCGAGAACCCGGCGCATCTGACCCTCCTTTGAGCCTCCACAGCTTCCGCTAAATCGTCCCCACTCCACAATGCCAGCTCTAGGAGAAAGACCTACACAACCCTGGGGGTTTCTTTTCCAGCCCTGCTTTTTAGCCCTGGAATTCAACACAACAGAGGGGCAGTGGAAGGTGAGAGCAGAGAAAGGCACCTTCGTTACCAATATTCAACTAATTCAGTTGTGAATGCTGAAGGATTCAAGCATTGTAGTGGATCCTGACATATGGCTAGGGCTTGCAAGCACTTTCACAAGCACTAGTAGCTTGTTGCCAGCTTGGAGGATGTTAGTCAGGTGCTTTTTTCTAGCATGAAATGCACTCCAATGCTTACCGTAAAACATACAAGGAAAAAAAACAACAACCCTATGTTCAATTAAAGTGCAATAAGAGGCAGAAAACAGGGAAGTGAGCCCTGTCCTCCTCGCAAACAGACATTACAGCAGAGAGGTTCACATTCTGCAAGCTGGAATGATTTCCCAGCGAGTGTTGGCCACGAACTTCTGAGAAGACACCAGAGAGCTCGCTGCTTTAATGCTACTTGCTAATGCCATGCATTATTCTCAGTCTTATCACCTGCTCCATCTAAGGGCTGCTTTGAGGCAAGTACTAGTAACTCATTATTCCATTCCCTTACTGTTCAAATCTCTAACAACGCAATAAACTAATTCTTCCCTGTAACACTCTCAGCCTCCCCATTCTCCCGGCTACTCCACAAACCCATCCAAAGTACAGTACCAAAAGCAGCAGCGTTTATTCCACTGTACTGGGCATCAGCTACCTAAGATGCATACTGAAGTGCCTGAAACGCCACAAAGAGATTATCCTTGATAAATTGGTATTTTAAGCAAACATTTCAGAAATAAAATAATTCCTATCTTTTTAAGTCCTCCAGAATATTTAATTCACCATGCCATTCCCTATTCTCCCTGCCCTCATTCATCTGAATGCTCAATGCCCCTCACACATGCCTCTGCTACCTTTCGCGGGGACTAGAAAACTAGTTTTGCATATTGAATCATTATTTATTTCCACGAATGTCTCCGGGTTCCTTTGACAGTTTTATCTTTCTGATGAGGATAAATGTTCTTTCAAAAGGTACTGACAGACTGCCCTCATTCTCAGATGTCAAAGGATGCAGTTGGCAGAATCTGTCAAAAATAACTCACATGGGAGCGAGGGATTGAAAATTACCAGGGATGGTTTTGAAAATACAGCTGGTACACGGTGACTTTGGATAGGTCCACTCTGCCATTAGCATCCAGCACCTTCTCGCCTTTTCATTTCTCCTGGTCGCCATGGGAATTATTTATTTGAAGAAAAATTAGAAACCAGCAGTGATATAACTTCAGTGTTTCTGAAAAATTCGATGGCTTTTGCTCTTAGGCTTCTGCTGGTGGTCATGTCTGGAAACTTTTTTAAGTGTAAAAGAAACAAACTAAAGGGATTTAAGCTTCAGCCAGAATCCTGTACTGGTTTGGGGCTCCTTGTGACTGTCGTGACATCTAAATCTGACTCTGGAAGCTGATGTTCAGCTCTCCAAGCTGAACGCAGGACACGGTAGCCAAAAAGGACTCGCAGAGGCAACCTGACTCACTCCAGGAGCACATCTCAGCCCGAGCTCCTAGGAAGAGCTGAGAGGAAAAAGCACAGCTTGACAGAGAGCTCCCTGGAAAGCAGCTCCTTCCCTGATGCTTCAGACCTGAGGCACATTGGGCTTGGCGTCAGGCTTTCAGCTGGGTGCCGTCAGCTGATGGCCTGGGATCGACACCCAGCAGCGCCTGCTAACAATGCACTTAACATTCCTGCATCCCTCCAAGGGGGATGGCACTCTGGGTCGGGGTTTATACAAGTCAGGATGAGTTGTTTTGCTCTTACCAGCCACCAGCCCCTGCCTGTGTGTGCATACACAGTCGCTAAGCTTCGCTTCAACGTTTTGTCTTCACAAGTGGGAAAAGCAAGTGGGTATGGCACCGGAGGATTAGCCAGTGCCTCCTTTCCAGTGAGGATAAACACGATGCTCGTTTCAGGCCTGAGCCATTACAGCCTGCACACTGCCTGACAGCAGTGCATTTAGCCTGTGCGCTCCCAAGACACTGTCTCAGCAATCTGCCTTTTTTTTAAAAAAAAGAAATTAAACAAAATGAATCAGAAAGTCCTTTCCTAGGTTTTTATAAGAACTGCCATGCTATACTCGACCACAGATCCCCTGAACCTGTTACCTCTCCTCTGGCAGTGCCAAGCAGTGGATGCCTAAAGATTACAAGTAGCAAGGCAAATACGGAGGATGCTTTCCCAGCTGCTGCCAAGACTCCGGAGCCCCGCAGCAGCTAGGGCATGCACTAAGGCAGTCCTGAATCCCTGCAGGTGGCTCAAATGGCCAGCTGAGCGAGCAGCATCTCCGTGTGTCACTGTCAGGGCAGGACAGCGGAGACCCAAGCCAGATCTCCTGGTGCCTCTGAGGCTTTGCAAGGGTCCCAGGTCTAACTGGATGCTTCGCTCACCTCATTGCCGCGGGTCTGGCTAGGAGACTGCGTGCAGCACACACGTATGTGCCTGCCTGCATCTCCGAGGAATCTGCAGGAGACACACTAAGCTAGGCGCTGGCTGTGCGAATCAGCACGCGCCGCTTGCTGCCAGCGATACCTTGAGACCTTTGTCTGCAGCAGGTTGCTTGGCACGGCCACAGCTTCAGAGGTATTTTTCAAGAGGCCATTTTGGGACCACAGGCAGATCTTTACAAGGCCCTGTAATTTCAATAATGAAATTAAACCCAGAATTTAGCACTTGTGGGACCGAACGAAACAAAACATGTGGCTAAGTAGTGCCTGCTAATATTTTTTCTTTATGACATCTCTCAAGCTGCTTAATAAAAATCATGCAATTCTTCACGGTCAAGAATGCAAATCATAAAAACTGCTTCTCTACAAGGCAGCAGGCGCGAAGCTGGGAGGCTTAAAGGTATAAGGCTGAAAAGAAGCTACGACTTGTTTCAGACAAATGTCAGAATGGGCTGCTCTCAGCCTTGGATGCAGTTACTGCTGTGCTTAGTGGATCTGGACCGGTGTATTTAAACAAACTAGATTCCACTGCATTTTTTAATTAAAAAAAAAAAAAATCAACAGGAAAAAGCTGCTTAAATACCAGAGAGAGAGAACGTTTTGGTCCCAGACAGGAGCAGGATCCTTTTTGGAGATGAGGGAATCGCAGTGGTTTGGACCTCACTTTCACTGAAAAACATCCTGCTCTACATGCTTCTCAACCACCACCCCTGGAGCTACAGATGGAGACCTTCAATGCAGACCACAGCTTTAAAGGACAGCTTTCATGCAGGGGATTTCTCTGGAGCGCAGATTCTACATACACCAGCTCAGCGACACGTCCAGCCAAGCTCTGAAAGCTGAGGCTCACGAGAAGCAGAGCCCACCCGACCCCAGCCCCGTTTGCTGCCAGCCACAGCCCAAACATCAACGCCGATGGGCAGAATTACTTCTTCATCCCTAAACTCCAGCTAAGACTGTAACTTCCCATTTATAATCCCTTGTGTCCCTGCAATGAAAAGGAGCGAGGACTCAAAACTGAATCTGCGACAGCCCCTTAAGTAGAAAAAGCTGGAAATGGCTGCTGTACAAACCCCAATTATATTACTAATGGGATCTGGCAGTTTTACTTGAGTCCCATTGCTGCAGCTTAATCATATCTCTGACACAGCCAAATTGCTAGGATACAACGGGACCTGGAGCTAATAACGCTGCTTCAAAAATAAACAAACTCCTGTTTTTCTGAAGTGATTACAAGGAACTCCCTGTATTTTAGATGAACTGCATCTGCTTAACCAGCCTGTTCTGAGACGTCCCCACAAGCAGCCGGCCCCGTGAGTGTCATCGTGGTGGAGAGGGCTCAGACAGCAGCCTGCGACAGGCTCTCAGATGGCCTCTGGTTCACACCGACACTTAACACAGCCTGATGGAGAGTGGGAAGGGTCTGCTCTTATTTTTAAAAAGGGAAAACAAGGTAGGGAAGATAGCAAAATCACAGTCGATAACGAGGATACAGGGCAGATACATACTTAAAAAAATAGATGTAGGTTTAACCACTGTGCCTAGCTTCCAGGCTGATAGGATGACACAAAAACTCACTGCTTGGTCCTGGAAAACGCTGCAGCAAGCAGGGACGGGCTTGGTGAGGCACCAGGGGCTGGCAGCCCCTCTGGCACCAGCAGCAAGCTTGCTGCAGGGCTCCCTAACCTTTCTGCAGTTAAAGCCACTCCGTGCTTAGCAAATAGCAAACACTTTGCTCAGCTGACTGAAGCCAGCTGCTTTTGACTGAAGTGGATAAAGGACCATTCACGTGAGCAGTGCCAGCACAGACTGGCAGAGGAGCTCATCTCCTGCGAGGGTTAGTGACAGACGTGCGTGCCGGTCTGCAGGAACAACTTGCCCATCAGTACAGCTCTTTGAAGAGCCTACCCCTACCTTGAGCTTGTACATGCCGGGTCAGAACATGGCTCCAAAATTCCTTCATTCATCTATCACATGGATTGGAAAAGGTTTGTATATTTTATATAAAGACAACATGAACCATACGCCAACCCTCTGTCTCTTTACCATCCCCAAATCTACTATAGACATGCAGCGCTGTGCCTATGAAACACAAGATGGTATAAATACAGCCTGCTTGGCCCACCTTTGTATAAAGCACACCCGTAGAGTAAGACAAGACTATTCTGAGTGCTTGGCTGTTTCTTCTGGAAATGCAACCAGTTCCTTTTCAAGCCTTGGCTGATATTTGCTCTTAAAACTTTGCCGCTACCACGAAGGCTATGTGATGTGCCTGAAGTTGCAAGCACTATTTTAACCATTTCCTAGGTGGGTAAAGTAAGTCTTATTTCATCTTACTCACCTTTGGTTGGCACACAAATAAAAGGAGCTTGTCTCATCATCCACCCAGTAAAATCACGCTAGACACTGAGGGCAAACTCCTGGCACTAAAAGTCACATCAGTCCTGCAGCTGTCCTAGGTGCAGGATCGGGCTATTCCTCAAGTTTGACCATTTCTCTCTGTCTTAAATCATAACCTGTACTGAAATCCCTCTTATGTCAAACTGACACTTCCATTGCATCTCTTAGAATCGTGATTCTTCTTACTTTCATGTGATACCTCCTTTCTATTTGTGAATTTTTGATTAAAAATGCATTTTCTTTCTCAAACTGAGTCAATTTGACCCAACTGGGGTCAGGATAAGCCTAGAACCTCTTCCCCATGTTTAGTGCCTATTCATGCAGGAACCAGACCTCACATGTGCGTCAAAAAGAGCTCGTTCCAACGCGTTTCAGACGATACGGGTACTTCACAATGGGCCTACGGTTGTGCTCTTTTCTTTATTAACCAGAGCACCTGAAGGAAAAGCACAAAGGCAGTTCTCAGAGCCAGAAATCCCAGGGTGCTGTGGGAAAAATATCTAAACAACCATTCTGCCGTTCTCTAATGCATTACTAAAGACACCATCATCCCTCATCCCTCCAGAAGTGTTCTTAATTAAATAAGAATCTATTAAAAAATACAGTGCCCCTCGGTGTAAACCCCCACCCCCATCCTTCTCTTTCAATTTTAAAAGCGATCTATCTTGCCTTCTCTGCCTGGGAGCTCATTAGAAACAGCCCCTTCTGCACACATGCATCACCTAACACAGATTTGGAGGGAGACAGGCAGAAGAAAGGGAGAGAAAGAAATTAGAAAGTGACTGAAAATAGCAGGTCTGCGCGACAAGAAAGCAACTGCAGACAAAGAACAGCCAGCACTCACCAGGGAACAACGAAGGCTGGGAGACGGACGCTGGTACCATGGGATTAAACCAGAAGCTACCGCTTAACTTTGCGGCAGAGATGCAGTGCTGCTCTAAACTGAATTATCAGCAATAACCAAGGCAAACCAGACCTATCACATCTGTTTCTCTGGGGGGCCAGCAAGCACACCTGGAGCCTCAAAGGGAAGCATGAAGCTCCTGCACGTGCGGATTGCAGTGCAAAGCCCCAGGGACTGATCCTTGGGGCTGCCCCCTTCCCCAGCTCGCCTCTGGGCTGAGGAGCCCAAACCAAGGCGGGCAGAGAACAGTCACCACGTCCCTGTCAGCGAGCTGCAGAAGTGACAAAACCTGCAGTCCAGGAGAGGACGATTTGTTCGTCCATTTTGTGTAACAGAGCTTTACGCAAGGAATTAGCTCCTAAAGGTTCACCTTAAAATCATTTTTTCCATCCTGCAAAGGCTTCTCCCATGTTGAGCCAGAAACCCCAAGAACTGTATGGCATTTGCTGCCTGGCAAGTGACTCCAAACACAAAGTTCCCTTTCAGCTTTACACTTCTGACACGCAACAGGATGAAGTACTGAGCACCTCCTCAACCTGTCCAACACCAGGAAGGATGAGGGAGCTGGCATGACAGAGTCCTGGGACAGAGGCGAGTTCAAAGTGCCATCAACCTGCCTGCGAGGGAGGGACAGAATTCATACCTGAGCTTCTATCATTGTTTAAAACATGTGCAAAACATGAACTCCTGGCTTAGCCAGCGCCTTTACTTGACTCCCCAGATACACCTGAAAGGTGGCTTTGCCCTCTGGACACTCACAGCTTGCCCCGCGCTGACCTCCAAACACCAACCTGCACCCCTAGATGCTCAAGCTGTAAAATTACACAAGCTGCACAACTTCACTGCATTTTTGTAAATAAATCGTTTCTGCAATGGATTTCCAGTAACCCCATGCAGCTGCCTGGCAATCCCTTCAGGACTGCGGTGGGAAGATCCTCCTGTCCCTGAGGAAAAGCTTCTCTCCGCCTTGGAAAGCTGTGCTGGAAGGGCCTAGAAGAGAGGATCCAAAAATCAGGCCCGTCGCTGAGTGTGACTGCAGGTTTTGCAGTGTTTTGTTAGGCTTCCTCCTCCACACCATCTTCACCTGAACTGCAGTGGAACTTGTTCCAAGCCCAATTTTAATTAAAGGAATACCAGGCATCCCTCCTCAAGCCCAGTGCTTTCAGAAGAACATGCAGCGTTTCGTTCCAGGAGTTCCTAGGATTTTCTTTGCTTATGTAGGTGCAAACAAAGTGATGCAGCCTGACAAAGTGTCTTACTGAACTGAACAAAGATCTGGCCTTCCCAGAATAAACAAACGGCTGATCAGTTCACCTTGTCCTTCTTTTCTCAAGTTGCACAGCCAGCCCCTTGCCAGAACTCAAAGGCATTTCCATCTGATGGCTCCTTTCCAGTGAACTCTCTTGTGAGAGTTTTGTTCTTGACGATTGCAGAGCTCGTGCTCGTGAGAGAGGACAGACAGCAAAAGCTGTAACCCAGACTGAGGAAACCACAACCCTACAGAGTTGCAAGCTTGATTAGATTGTTAATAATGCCAAGGTATTAAGCAGAGCAGCGACAAGAAGAGCAGGCTCCAAGAAGCCGAAGAGGTGGCTATCGCTTCAATGAATCCTTTGCCAGTCTGGGAAGTAGGAGGGTGAGAGAGCACTGATCTCAGCTTGTAAAACTGAAGTGGGAGCTTAGGCATGAGACCTGGCAGTAGCTTAGAAATTAGGCCTGGTATGTTAGTCAACTGCTGCTGGGAAATCATTTGGAAAGGCACAGCTTCACTTTCTGAAAGTTAGAGTAGTCAGCTCTTGGTTCCTACTATCTCTTCCTGAAAAGCATGTAAAAAATAAAATTAAGAAACAGATCATTTCAGGACAAACCCAAACATTACATGCAGATCTATGGGATGGAAATGGAGGTTATTTCAAGAGAAACTTCCCTGCAGTCCTGTGGCCTCTGTCGGGCTGCAGGCAGAGCACCACGTGCTGGCGGCTGGCTGTTCACAAACCACCCCGGCAGACGATGTGCCCAAGTGCCTTGTTCAGGCCTCCAGGCCGTCAGCCTGAGCCCTGGCTGTCCTTCCACATCCTCCCTTCTCAGCTGCTGAGCCATGCTGCTCTGCCTGCCCTCCGTGTTGCTTGTCCTGGGCCCTCTTCCCTCCCTGCATGGACTCCCTTCGCCACGCGTGGACACACCACCAGATAATATCTTGCCTTGTGCTACCATTTTATTTTATCAGCAGCTGAAAACGAAGGAGACTGTTTCAAATGATGAATCTTACCAGAAATTTAAAACAAAACCCCAAAATGACACAAAATACAACCAACCAGACAAGCACAGCGGGCTTTAACAGCAAGCTCTGCCCTTTAACATGCAGGCCTGCCACTGCATCGCTGGCGTTTTGAGCTGACCGCCACTTGGGTAAAACTGCATCAGGACTTGAGGTCCCAGTGGATACTCCAAGCACCAGTCTGAGGCGTAGTTCTCTCTCACGCATACAAACCTTGCCTTTCACATGCAGAAATGTAGCAGGTATCCCGCTCACCGCCATCCAGCTACTGCCCCAGGACAGACCTGCTCCTTCTCTAAAATACATCTGGGTAATTGTATTTCGGAATGACGGTACCAGAAAGCATCTTGTCCAGTTGCAGAACAATCCTGCTCCGAACCCACTGAGGTTGTTAATGAATACAAGCAGTGGTATTCCCCCCAGATATCAAGGGGGGTCACCGCAGTTACTGCTTGGGGCTGTAGGAAAGGAAAATCAAGTGGCAGGGCAGGGGCTACACGTGGCCAGGCTCCCGGCCAAAGCAAAGGCAGAACAGTTAGGCACAGTCTGGGTATGCACCAAGTCCACTATTAATGTGCCTGATAGTTATTGGAACCTTTGCTATTTAAATTACTTGTTTTTATGTAACAGTGAAGGCCATCTGACAGAAATAAAGCATTGCTTCTCTTGGTACTCTAAACTTAAATTGCAGCAGTAAATATTTTTAAGAGTAGTGTTGTCAAATCTCAAGTACGGGTTCATCCCTCCAGATTGTACATCATGCTAGCTTGTTATCTACCATTTCATTATGAGCTTCCATAAATAAACTGGGAGCTACCTCTCTCCTGGGCCGGCCATTTCCAGAATTTGTTTCAGTAAAAAATTCCTGCCCTTCAGATCTTCCCACACAAGAAACACCTTTTCTTTCTGCTCCAAGCAAACCAACTCTCTATTCCTGCTCTAGCTGCCTGCAAGGAACCGTTCAGCAGCTACGGGGATCCAACTTCCTTGTGTATCACAACTTCAAACAAAACACGAGGATTGTTTCTGATGTAATTAAAGAAATGTGAAAGATACACAACCCACCTTTCTAATACATTCCTATCGCCTTTCTCCAAAAGAGAAAAAAATTAATGATAGATTGAAAACACAAATTTATCATTTCTTAGGCAAAAGAGAATGAAATAAACCCGATTTCCAACCCAGTCTGAAAAAGGAGGAAAGAGCAGTAACAGAAAAACATGCCTTCCCTGATGTGGTAAGGCTGTGATTACCTAAGATTTCCCTTCAGAACTCTCAACTCCCGTGAGTCACAAATGTCTCTGATAGAGGTTCGCCGACGGTCTCCCATATGCTGGTTGTCTCACAAATGTGCACAGCTCGTCCAGTGAAGTGCTAAACCTCAGCATTTTGCAACCCCCAGGTTTATCTAGCAATTACATTTGCTACAAAAAAAAGCTTCTGTTTGCTGAAACTCAGTTATAATCATTTCAGCTATTTCTGAGCACGTATACAAGAACAGAATGCCCCGGCACGTATGGTAACTAAAAGCTGGGGACGTGTCTGTTTTGTTGTTGCATGTGCTGCTGGCAAAGGCGATGCCGTTCGGTAACTACGTATAGAAAAGATTGATACTGGCCCTTATTTCCATTTCTTGATTTAACTTTCATTCACGAACATTCCTGCTTTGGCTCGCACACGCTGCCTCCCAGTAAATCACAGCACGGACGTACGAACACGGAGGAAGCCTCCAGCTTTTCCCATGCACTCAGACGGTGATTAGAGGATCCTCCAGCCCTGTAAACTGCAGGTCTGAAGCTGATGAGTGACACAGTCTGCAGAAAGAAGCAGCCGAGGGTGGAAAAGGGAACTGTTGCACGGAGTGCCGATAGATTTATTGTCTGTTTAATTACTTTGGGTGGTTTGCGCTGGCAGAACAGAGACTTTAACTGAAATTATTATAGGTTTTTGAGTACGCAGGACTCCATAAACATGCAAATGTCCAGGCGGAGACATAAACTCAAATCATACCGCAGGGACTGGCTGGTGAAGTTTTGCATTAGATGCTGCCTGCTCACGGCACAAAGGTAGAGAAGAGCGTAGATGCTAACTTGGCAGTGCTGCAGAACAGCTCGGTCCCGTATCCCTCTGCTTCAGCAACAGAGGACAAAAATAGATGCAACTTTTGCAACTTGCAAACCCAGCTCCTCATTCTTTTCCTCCAAACCTCTTCCTACACCTTTAGATCTTTCTAAGATGTTTACCCGTCTCCCCCACCCCCAAGACCTTGCCTGCAGCACAGCAGTACAGGAATTTGCCTGGCAACCTGACATAAATATCCAACCAACCAGCAAATAAAGCCTGGCGTGCTCCTAGCTGCAACGTTTCTGTGCACAGCCTTACGACAAATCAGAGCTGTCCACCAGACAAGGAATTAACTCGTTTTCTTTAGCTCAATTTTTAACCTAAGGTTTGAGGAGGGGTGGACATTTGCCTGCCTTTATTTCACTTGGCTGGATAGGTAACGTTCAGAGCTCTGCTACAGGCATGGCTTTCCCCCTTTGTTCAGAAAATACAAAGTACTATTTCTCCTCGACCCATTTTTTAACAGGCTAAGTACACAACTCTACCAATTACAACTCATTTCAGAAGCGGCACATCACAGGCGGGACTGTGGTGGGGCAGGAATCTGCCAAAAATCCCAGACATCCTTCTGCAAGATTTCAGCTAGGGGTAGTCTTTGTGGAGCCCCGAGCGGCCCCAGAGGGAAAGAGGACTGCCTGCTTTGGGCAGCTCCTCGTGTCCCAGCTGCTCCCTGAGCTGCTCCAGCAGCCTGCGGGAGCTGCACCCCGCAGAGAGCAGTGCTGCGCCCAAGCTTGGTACCAGAAGGGAAGGACACTGAGCACTGCAGAGGTCAGCGCATCCTCTGGGCTTCGAGGCAGCAAACTCAAGATAAGGGTGTAGCAAGAAATCCCTGTCCTGTTTCTTCCAACTTATAAAAATAATGGAAAGAATAAGTAAGAGAGGCCTGTATACCTGCCATGTGCAGAGCTGAAGGGCAGGGGAGGCAGCATGACTGTAATCAAACCACTAAATTCCACCCTGCCCCACAAAACGGGCCCCTTGCGACTGAAAACCAAAACGCAGGACCAAGTAAAATCAGAAATAAGGTTTCACTCCGCCCTCATCACTGCAATTGCACCAGCTCCTGCAAAAGCCCAGGTCGCTGCTCAGCAGCCAGGAGCCCATTCTGCTGCTGCTGCCCCTTCCACACGTGATAAAGAGGCCAAGTAAAACATCCCCTAGAAAAGGAGCAGCCAAGGAAGGCTGACATGAAGTGCCGCACTTTGACACATCATTAAAGTCTGCTCTATCCTTTGTTTAAGATAAAGCATTGCTAATGCAAATAATTTTCAATAATGATGCAATGTGATAAAACGAGGACCTGGTTTGTGTGGGATGGAGGTAAATTTAAATGACATGCCTGGTAAAAAGGAACAAATGGAGATTAGCACCCAGCAGGCTGTTCCACACGTACCGTGCTGCAAAGC
This sequence comes from Oxyura jamaicensis, assembly GCF_011077185.1. Taxonomy (NCBI): domain Eukaryota; kingdom Metazoa; phylum Chordata; class Aves; order Anseriformes; family Anatidae; genus Oxyura; species Oxyura jamaicensis. Next base: position 56,453,131 of record NC_048896.1, on the reverse strand, counting down.
GCCATGGCTTGAGTGAGAAGCGAACTGGAAGCCTCAACCCCTGGAGGGCTGCTGCTCCCCCAGCCCGTGTGCCAACTAAATGGTTAGCAAGAGCACACATCAGGAGAGTGAGGCTGAGGAGCACAGAGCACCCCTCCCTTCTTGCATGCTTTAATTTGTTTTTCTGCACAATTTCCCAGAGCAAACCAGTCTCTATTTCTCAAACTGACTGAGTGCACGCCCCTTGGGTGAAGTCTCCCAGACACCCAGCTTTGCCCTCCCAAAGCAATGAGCTTCGGAAAGGCCGGGCATGGCTTCTGCAGAGCAGAGGTAAGCCAAAGCAGAAACTCACCCAGCACCCCGTTTCCATGGGCTGACAGTAACTTCGATAGTAAGGCCTCTCCCTCTGTTCTCCAAAACTGAATTTCATCCAGCCTGAGTCAGGCACTGCATGACCCCTGCTCCTTGCGAAGGCACATGCTGCAAGTTTAGGAAAAATCAGCGCGGCAACTGACATTTAGATTCTTGTTTTCATAACCAAAGGAATATAAACTCTATTTCCCATTTTTATTTTACTTTCTGAAACAAAAGCTTGCATTGAGAGAGATCCTGGAAAAGGGGCTGGTGACACAAAGCGGTCCTGAGGTACAAAAAGGGGGTAGCTTTATTTATTCTTCTAAGAAAAAGAGAGGAAAAGCTAATCCAAACAAACCATGTGTTCTGCCTTGTTGGTCAGTTACTGAGAAGTCACATGTCAGACATCCAAAACATGAGGCATGCCTTCTGAAAGCCAAAACAGGAGCTAGTGTGGCTGAATAACCTAAAGAAAGGAGCGTGTCAGGCAGTTACTCAGCGCTGCTAAGTGCCCAGCCCGCACGGCCACACACCACGGCCAGGCTCAGGTTTCTCTCTGCCACTGCCTGTTCCTCCAAGGCAAGGTGCAGCCACGCTGCCCCGAAGCCACAGACAAGATGAGGCACCATAGCTGAGGGCTGAAAGGCAGTGCCAGGCAGAGAATTCAGCGAAGCCAGCCTGTTTTAACCCAGCCTGCTACACAGCCATTCCAAAAGGCGCTTTAAAATATTCCAATAAAATCAAAACGTTCGTTAACGCCATGACAAAGAGGAGCACGTGAATCTCATTCTGCTAACTGCGGCAATCCGCTCGCCCTACAGGGAAAGTTCTCCCTCCAGGTACTTGGAGGGCGCATCCTTGTTCGAGCTATTCGCAGTTCGTGTCGTGGCAGTCACTGCTGCGGTGATAGATATCTGTACCTCTCTATGTATTTAATGCACATGCCAGATATTTTTCCCCAGAGATAAATAGAAGTGGCACATTAAAAGCAAACGCAAGAAACACAAGATTTCTGAAGTGGCAACAGCGACAGCAGCAGCAGCGATGGCAGCAGGTTAGCATTTGGCTAATTGAGCCATTCAGGTTAATGAGCTCCACAATCGTGAGGATCCACTGGAAAAAAAAAAATAATAATTTCTTTAACACCATAAGCATTGAGAGCCTGCTAACCCAGAAGAGTCCTATCTGTATCAAAGAGGAACGAGAAGGACACAGGTGAGGGACTGAGGACACCCCCTCCCCAAGGCAGAGGGGCTCGCCCAGGCACCACCCATCTGAGATGCCGAACTGGAACGCCGAAACAAGACCCTTCCCGAGAGCAAATTGTGCAGGCTCTCCAGCTCCTTCCTTCCAGTGGAATAATTAACAATGCTGGCAAGTACATTATCATAAACTTCAGAGTTAACACCCCCACTGCAAAGAACAAAGGCAGTTCACATCTCTCCCGGAGCTCCTGCTGCAGACTGGGTGCAGACTCTGACAAGTTGCTCTGCGCCAATTTAGATTCCGCGCACACTGGGAAGATGATGTTCACAACCACGAGCTGGGGAGCGCTTTTTAAATGATGCTGAAAAACACAAAAAGCAGCTTGCTGAAAACCTGCAAGCCAGCCCAGACCACCTCCTGGTTACGGTGTTGCTTTAGCTGTATTTAGGCAGAACTCAAATCATCATCATCACGCATGGCATCCTTTATCTCAAAGGACCCTACAGTGCTGCCAGACTGAGGCTGCATCCAGCACACATGGCCAGGCACCCTCTCCCTTGATAGGTAGTCCTTCAAGTTGGAAAAAGCAGCACACCTATAAGAGCAGGTCCTAAACGCCTACACAAAGAGTTTTTCCACCTCAGACAGGCAGCCAGCAGTTGACAGCAGAGAGCAGGGCTTCAGCCCTGGGCACAGGTGAGGTCCTGGTGAAGGTGACGTGGCTGATACCCGCTCTGCGCCAGCCACTTTCAAGACTGGAAACACTGGCAGGTGTTGCAGCTCAAAAAGGACGTGAAGGTAAAGTCTCTGTGGTCCCATGAGCACACCTCAGGTCACTGGATCCTTCTAGTTTATAAACACCACCTGGCTGGGGTCCCACCTTAACGTAACCTTTGTATTTCTGCAGGTGTTGCACTTCTGCTCCGTGACCAGGGAGGTTTCTGTAAGGGGCTTGGTGACGGGACTTGTTTTTCTCACTGGTCTTCCCCATAGCCAGGACAAAACTTCTGGTTGAGGGGTTGCTGCTTGGTTTCTTTGGGGATAGTTTGCCCTGATGGAGCGAGCAGGTGCTTTGTATTTTTAGTGGGTTCTGCTGAGCGAGGCTGGATTGCTAATGGAAACCCAGGATACATATGCACAGCTTCGGAGAGACGTGTTTCTCCACGTGCCAAGTGGAATAACACAGCAAACAATTCAAGGTGCTTCACTGGAGATACTTTAAGTTCTTGCGGCTGTTTTAGTGTATTCTGCAAAGTTCTCTTCCAAGCAGCTGTCACAAACTCCGCGAGTGTGACAACAAAGGGCTGACATTTCCAGGAGGCAAGTGATGTCAAAGTGCAGCAACCTTATCCAAGAGGTAACAACACAAAGAAATAATGCCATGCACTGGGAAAATGGATGGCCCGTAAAGAAGCAACTGCACTGTGAAAATAAAACAAGACTCCAAACAACCCTAATCAGGCCACCCCCTTGCTTCTCCCCCTCCCAAATACCTCTGGGTTTAGGAACAGTGGCACCTGGGGTTCTCAGTTTAACAAGAATTGGTACATCCAGCCTCTCTGCAAGGCAACATGCTCTGCTCAGCCAAAAAAAAATGACCCTCAACAGTTTGGGAATCTTGGGTTTCTGCCTCTTCTACAGGAAAAAAAAAAAAAAAAAAAAAAAAAAAACCACCACCGCCACACCTCTCCCAGACAGCAGACCTGTTTTCACCCGACCTCTGTCAGCTAAAGATGCGGAGCCTACGTAACAGCGCTGGGTACGACCTGCCGTGTTTACTCCACGTTAAGTATTAACGAGGCCTGGGCTATCTCAGCCAGAGCCCTCCTTCAACAGGCAAGATCTGCCCACAGAAGTGGCTTTCTACAAACACCAGCCCGGCCTCTGGGAAGAACAATGCATCCCAGGAACAGGGAAAGGGGGACAAAGGTATTTCTACAGTGCTTAGAAGAACCCAGCTGTAAAACAAAGGAGAGAAAAAAAAAATCTGTTTGTAGAAAACTCAGCTGTTTGTCAGTCACGGAACACTTATTACCATCTTCAAAAAATACAGAAGATTTCACCTTTGGAGAGGACTTGTGAATTCCTCTCACAAATAAATATCAGCTACCTCTCAGCAGACAAAGGGAACAATGGTCCTCACTCGATTCTGCAGGGATTCATCTTCTCGGTTTCTTACACGCAGTGGAAATGTAAATTTCGTTATCTGCTGCTGTGGGGAGGGGAAGCTGGTCAAAGTTTATTACGGCACATCCTCGGGATTCAAAACGTACCGTATCCCACGCACACCGTCATCGGTTTCATTTTAACTGCTTTTGGAGATTGTGTTAGTGGACACTGTAAGCGACTAACCAGCTCTGCGAGCAGCACGGAAGCAGCCACAATGCTGCACAGCCAAGGTCTTGTCAGGCTGCAGGGGGCTTGGGCATCACCCATAAAGGAGGAGTGGAGTGGACAGCTATTCCCATTATCGTGTGTTTTTTATAAAATCAAAAAAAAACCATCACACAGCTATTGTTTTCAGGTAGGCATGCTTCACCAGGGGCATACAAAGGTGCCACAGTTGCAGGCAGGCGAGTCATGCCTCAGCACCAAGGTGTTTCCCCTGGATAACACTACAATATCCTTGTGGCCAGACATCTGTCCCTAACACTTACATTTGCATCCTGCCATTTAAAATGCTGTGTTTTACCCTCCTTTCCCACCTATAACCTCTGACTGATAATTTTGGTCTGGGGGACATCAGGAAACCTGTTCAGCTCGCTCTGAAGCCAAGAGAAGGGATTTTCTTCCCAGCTTGAGGGAAACAAGTCACACTGTTTGCACTGACTGTACCCGATTACTTGGACCTCAAATGTTGACCCATCCCCGACTTCATTTGTTGCACCCCACATAAAAGTAAACGGGCTACCTACACATCAAGAAAACCCGCAGCGACCTGCCTTCCTCCCACCTGCATGCCCTCTTTTTCTGCCTTCTCTTTCAGAAGGCAGTTCAGGTCCAACCCAACTCGCAGTGCTATCAGTGGAAGTTTCTTTGCCATTTATCTGCTTCAGGGAGAGCAGAAAGACACCCCCACAACGGCCTGGTCCTGCCTTGGCTCCTTACTGAGTTACTGAGCAGTAAGGCTCTAGGTGAAACCGATCCAAAGCAAGGTACCAAAACAAAGCACCACCACAGATCTTACAGACTATGTTTTCCTTAGCAATTTTGTCATTAAGAATAAATACTTGAGAACTTCCTTTCTTCCTCATAAAACCTGCTACATCTGAAACACTACTTCTACCAACTGGCCCGAGACTGCCTCATTCTCAGTGTTAGTCCCCATGCAATTTTTCACTGACACCTGCACTACCAGGCACCTAAGACAGTGCCTGACATTGGCAGGCCCAAGAGGTTGCCAAGTCTGCAGCTGCAAGTAAAGTCTGTGAGACACTGCCAGTACTGGAAAACAGACATGTCATTCCCCATCAGCGCCATGGAAGAACAGAAGTCACACTCACAAAGGCTTTCAGCTTAAAACTGGGAGTGCGCTGCTGCTGTGCTGCTTGTACCTTGAGCTTGCTTCTGAGGAAGCATCCCCCATCCTCCTTGCACACACAGCAGGAACAACACTGCTACGAAGCGGGCACCGTCACGTGCAGGTTCCAGCCATTATGAGCTTGGGCAGCTCCGTGCCGTCCTTCAGCTTCATGCTTTGTCTCTGCTTACATTTGTTCAGTTAAAACAAAATCAGACAGCAAGAACGTAGACCTCACCCTGCTTGTGCACAAGAAAACAAAATGAAAGATGCTTGGGGCAAAAAGGGTTTTATAAGATTAAGATAAAAACAAAAACAAAACAAAACACCGAATAGCAACTCACTCCTCCATCAAAATGCAAAGAGAGCAATGAAACGTTTTTTGGATGGAAGTCCCTAGAAATTTTTCAGGAATGTTTGTGACACCTCGAGACTACTTGTTACAGCTACCTGACCAGTAGTGGCTATTGAGTGGCAGACCTTGGAAGTAGCAGGAAGTTGCAAGCAAAGAGCCACCTTGAGAGATGTGAAAGCATATAAATGCCGTGGAGAAAACAAAAGTTTTCTCCAGCAGCTCCCCAGCCTCTACTGTGCCTTCTTCCTTTAACTGTTCTCAGCAAACTCTTTAGGTAGGAACATGTACACACGTGTGTGTATATGTCTATATATGTGTGTGTGCATGTGTCGGAAGCAAAACCACGTAGGAGAAAGTAAAATCTAGAGAAAGAGAGAATGAAAGAACTGCTCATTATTACATTAGCAAACCTAAACTATTTATAAGCACCACATCTATCTATCACTTCAATTACATGTTTCTAAATGAGGCTGAAGCAAGATATCCATAATTATTACTGAAATGCCATTTTTACATTAGCCCAACAGTTGTGCGTGTTCTTCACAAAATGCAATAAGCAAACCACCAATTTATTATTTTCTGTAAATTACAGACAGAGAAATCAATCTAAATACCTCTTTTGCAACAGATTTGGTTTTTAACCCAGAATTCCTATTTCCTTTGCATAGCATGAGCATGCATTTCCCCTTCTGTCCTTTCTTGTCGGGAGCTTTTCCTCCCTCATTCTGGCTGTTCTAAGGATGCTCGGGGAGAAGTGACGTTAAAAGGGCTTGTTTAACTTGCTTGGTAAGACCGTGTTATTCTTCGCTTCTCTTCTCCCCTTGTCCCTTTGTGAAGCTCTTTCATAAAACCCCTTAATGCTATCCGCTGCACTCTCCTCTTCCCTGTGACGTTGCCCTTTGCCTCGTGCACACGGAGACGGCGATGGAGGCGTGGAGCAGCAAGGTACCTTTTCCAAGTCAAGCAGACCACGCTGAGCAGCCTGAGCACAGATCCTTAGAGGTCCCGTTTTGCTTCCATATATTTCAGGTTGCCTGAGATGTGGTCTAAGTATTCTCTCTTACCACATATCATTTTGCTGTCTGTGCTTTTAAAAGTTTAAGCCACACACAAAGTATAATCTACTCTAGAGCAAACTTTTAAAAAAACTGTTCCAGCAGCAGAAATTGTTAGAAATGGCCGTGCAGAGGCCCCCCAGACACTCAAATACTTCTTTTCCATTCCTCTCCACACAAAGAGCAGCAACAAATCCCTATATCAGATGCTGACTTTTTAACAAAAACTGTCTTAGAACTAATTATAGAAGCTGATGAAATTTTAAGCACTCAAAAACTGAAATCTGCACCTGAGGTGAGACACCACTGTGATTTCCTTATAGTTTAACACAAGGCTCCAGTCGCAGAAATGCAGAGAAATATGTAATGACCCCCCAGTAAGGCTCCTGCAAGCAGCCCACAGCCCACGAGTGACCCAGCAGTGCACTAGGTTACTCCCTGGGCTGGAGGTGCACCACATGGGGACAAGGAGAAGCCTGGTGTTGTGCTCCCACGGGGAGGCACACAAAGCCCTGAGGCCAGGGGAGAGCAGTCCTGTGCTGGCGGCAGCCTCCTGCTCCCCCAGCAGCATTCCGTTCTCAACACAACTCTTAAACAGAAGATCGACCCGTGATTCTCCTGGTAGAGATACAGCCAGGTAACCAAGCAGGGCAGCATTAAGGCACGGTGTCACTACCTATTTGAAAACATCTGAGCACACAAGTGACAACCTCCCACAGAGGAGCTGCTAAGAACAGGAGTCCTCTTCTACAAATGATTGTTTATCAATTGATAAACGCTGTATTTTTGGCTACAGCCATCCTTTCCACCTCCATCCCTAGCTGTCTTCTGCTTTACAAACAGTTCTGAAGATCTACCCATGCTTTTTGTTGTGTTGCCAAAATCCTGCTCAAATCTTTCTCACCCCTAACTCTGAAGACCTTGTCCGGACTCCAAGGTGTGTTCCACTGCAGCCACAAACACTTCCATACCCCCTCCTGCACCCACGTTGAACTGCAGAGGTTGCTTTAACTCCCCCGATTTACAGGCTGTGTTGCCAGAGGGGTGCCTGCACCACACCGCTGTCCTCATTTCCCGTTTACCTACATTGCTGCCTGTTCCATGCAGCATCCTTCTTCAGCTCACGGCACCACAGCATTTTGCTTGGTGTCTCACGACTAGAAAAGTCTTTGCAAGTTAAGATATACAACCACACTCTCCCTGCATGCGAAGCCATGTAATAATAGTCTGCTCCCTTGGTTATATTTCCACAGCTAGCCATTCTCTTCTCACCTCTTGCCTACAAGGAAACACATACCGTAACTTAAAAGAAGCCATTATTAAAGCACCATAAGAAAGCCCCATGTTTACACAAGCGTTATCTACGTATTTGCACGGCCTTTGACTATCTCCAGTCACCCGCACTTTCTGCCTGGCTGCGATTCATGCTGTCAGCTCTCTGGGGAAGGGACCTTGCCACTTTGGAGCTACTTGGAGAACACATGACAACCCTTGATGTAGGTTTTCAAAAGCAAAGACCAGGATCCGGAGACAGAAGTCAGTTTTCACAGCAAACAGGTGTCAGCACACTGTCGTTTAACCCATCGTAAGACCATGCTGCCACAAGAAGGACAAGGGTCTGTGTTTTGTTTCTATCGGCTTGTTTTCTGCTGGATCAGCTCCCCCAGCCAGCCTACTGCATGGCTGTAGGAAACTGGAAGCAGCAGGAACAAGTACGGGGGACCCCCTCTATCGGGAGCAGTGCAGCTTTCTGCTAGATGAAAGGGAGACAGCAAGTGCAGCCCAAAGCCCGAGGAACCTGCCTCGTGGTTAAGGATGCTGTTGTGAATTCCTGCGGAAGGACAGCAAAGTCTGACTGCAAATGTGAGGGGAGGGTAATCTAATTCTTACCTAAATATTTTGAAACAGAGAATTATTGTAAAGTCACTTCTAGTGCTAGTATATTTTAGCTCTCTGTGTGCCTACGTCTGCTGGGTCTTTTTTCACCTGATTTGACTAAATAATCAAGGCTGATATTTGCTCACGGTGAGACTACTGAAGCCGTGGGCTGTGCATCCCAAAAACAGGCATTTGCACGTTACTCCAAGAGCGTTCAGCATTTGGCACACGCACCCAGAGCAAGGACCCTGTCCTACGGCACCTGCAAGTCCTATAGCTGCTCTGCTAAGAGTAAACACACCAAAATCGAGTCGCTTACTTTCAAAGGAAGGCTTGATCAAGCTGGACAGTGAAATAAGTGGCAGAGTTAACAGGTCTGAGTCAGGCCCCATATGTCTCAAAGAGGACACGGACGGAAAGTGCATGCACTCAGCTGCAAGGCACACGCCAAGTGAAAACAGTGATATTCCCATTAGGGCAAGCAGAAAGTACGCAGCGACAGCTGCCTCTGCCTCAGCACTACAGCCCTTAACACGTGGGAAATCACATGTTACTAGCAGGCGAATGAAGAAAATGTATACTTCTTTGCCGACTACCATTTCAGCCTTGGCCCAAAAGGTCCTTTCTCCTCGCCCCGGAGTGCAATTACTGCATCTTGGGTTGCATCCCTTACTACAGCACAGCTTGTAAGAAGACAGCTCATGCCTTTACCTTTGGGAAACGCCTGGGAAGTCTTTTCATTAAAATGCTAACAGAACAATAAAGTTACACCAAATGCCCCCGGTTTCAGTTTGAAAGCAAATGCTTTGGTCTAATTCTGATCAGAACACTGTCTATTTTTTTCATTAAAGTTTTATTCTGATGTATTTATTACTGAGGAGCATATGAGAAGCCGCATTATATTCAAGAATGAACTGAAATGAACTTTGGAGCAAGAAACAAAGCCCGTCTATGCAAGGGAACGAACTGCATGAGGAATTACGAGATGAGGCTTGCTGCATTGCTAAGTGGTTTGTCACGGTGATAGAGCAGTATTTGGTTGGTCTTGGGGCTACCAACTGCACCTACCCGTCGGTCTACTTTACTTGGTGTATTCATTAAATAACAAAGCATCGACGCTTGGCATGCACATTCACGGTGTTTCCTAGACTGGCCCGCAATTAATCTACATACTAATGCAGGAGGACACATTCTGCAACACAAACAAGCCCTGTGTCACGTCGAGTTACGTGTTCCCCGGCTTTCACCAGCCTGTGGGAGGGTGCAGGCTCGCCAAGACGCTAGCGCTGCCCAAAAAACGGGGCAAGAATGCTTACAGCTTCCATCGGCCTTGTCAGCCGGTAACAAACGAGGATGAAAGAAGCGCTTAGCTTCTATCTTGCCTCGCTCAAAATAGCTGCGGATCAGCACTGCCCGGCGCTGCCTTTGCTTCGCCATCGCAGCAGCCCAAAGATATAATTTGTGGGCCAGCCAGGCAGAGCCAGAGTACATGAGGAGATTTAAAGCAGATTCAGTGCTCCGGCACTTTTTCCCTTAACTCCACTCAGCCCTCTTGGAGCGCTCTGGAAGAGCATGGGGTTATACGCTCTCCATAACTAAACACTTACCGAAACCACAATCCACATGTTTGCATGCACACAGCCACCTGATTATCTGACGGGGGCTCTTCCCTTTCTTTTCCTCTGCCCTTTCACCCATTTCCCTTTCCTCCCTGCCCCTTCAGATTACCAGCTCCTGGGGACGGAGCCCAAACTCTCCACCTGACATCCTTTGTGACGGCACAAGAATGTAAGTTAGGGGACAATGGGGAGTACGGCACACTGTGCTTTCTGGTCGGTGTAAGAAAAGGAAGCCAAACCCTCCTTAATGTGTCAAATAGCCCTTATTAGAGAAATTTCTTTCCTTCTGGTCCTCATCGTGGTTTTAATGAAGCACAGAAAGCTCATTCTTAATCATTCCACTACAAATGAGCAGCAGCGTGGCACCGGGGGTACAAGGAGCAGAGAGGGGCTCGGCACAGCTGCTCTGCCAGGAGGTCTGTCCTGCCTGTCCATGCCCAGCAGTCCTCACACTCTCCTCTTCAGCCTTTTCAATCAAAATTCCTGCAGAAGCAGCCCAAAGGAGACCGTGTGAGGGATGGCTCCACGCCGTGCTGCCCATCCTACTGAGGGGCACCGGCTGGCTGCAGAGCTGAGGCCACATCCAGAGCCCTGGTGGAAAGCCAGGGGATGCCAGGCTTGCTGCAGGTGCTGGAAACGCTGTCAGTGTTCCCAAAGTCCTGGAAGGGAATTGCACAACGTGTCCTTCCCTTTCCCCAGAAAGCTGCCTTCTCGTTTCAAGGAAAGGCTTCAGAAATAAAAGCGCTAACTACAAAGAAAACACTTTCCATCTCAATTACTGCACAAACATTCCTTCAAAACTGTTCGAGCTACATGAAAGGAAAAATAAGCACAAGAAGAATCTGAATAATGCCCCGTGTCTAAGGGTTGCTATCTAAATAGCGCATACCCGGCAGGGTGGGAATCGCAAGGCTCCCTCAGGCACAAATCCCTCGCGCTGCCTCTGTCCGCCTCTAACCCTACTCGCCCGCCCCACGCCAGGTCACCACGGCAAAGCGCCGCCAGCGACCCCACATCAGCACGGGGCTCGCCTGGCTTACAGAGGTTTCAGCGCGTTCTCAATCGTGCTTTTGAAAAAAAAAAAATCGTTTAATAGTTTAACAAAATCCCAGCTGGCACTGACTAGACATAATCTGATAAGGGCCTTTTGTCTCTGCCTGAACTCTTGGGGTATATGGCAGCCTTTGCTGTGATAATTGGTTTGGCTGTCCATTCCACCCATCAGGTGATAGAAAACTATCAATCAGGCTAAATGCAATGTGCGAGAAGTCTCTTTAGCCAATTAGCTGGTAATGAGGACATTAGCCACAGTATCTTCTACAGAGGGCACCTTAGCCATTCTGGTGGAGCCCGGGGAGCTGACAGCCCTATCTGCGTGACTGATGGAGATCCTGTGGCACTACAGGAATCCTGCGCGCTCGTGTGAACTCGGGGGGGATGATCCACTTCACACTGCTAAATATTTTAAGAGCCACAGACCATTTTAAATTATGTTATATTATGTACGCTTATTTTGTGCCTTGAAATTCTCTCTCCTGCAGCAAGGACAGTTTTTCAAGCACTGGCATTTGCCGGATGAGACTTGTATAAATTCAAGTAACCCCGAGCAGCAGTTACAGAGCGACAGACTCCTCTCAGACACGGGGGCTGAACAGGGGGGCAGGACCAAGCCATTTCTCCACCTCCTTTCACCTCAAGTATATTCTTTTGAACCTACAGAAAGTGGCTCAACTTCCAGCCCGGCAGGTCAGAAACAAACACCTGTGTAACGCGCGAGGCAAGGGGGCGTCAATATTTGTTTTTCCCAGAAAGATTTTTGGGACAGAGAGTACTTTCAGCGCGAACGCACGCACGCGTACGAGAATGTATTCAGATGTGCCCTGCTCTCGGTGGGATCACGCCCTAAGCCCTCCGTATCCATCGAGAAGCAAAGGCATAACCGCAGATCGGCCGGGGCATGGCACCAGCAAGGAGGGGACGTGGGGACACCTGTGCACAAACCGTCCCAGCAGCCACCCCAAGCTGCTGCTCGTCCTCCGAGTGCCAGGAGGGCCACTGCCAAACTCCTGTTCCAAGCTCACCCAGCGAGCCATCTGACACCGCGTTTCAAAGCCCGCATCTCCGTACAGCTGCACTGCACAACAGCTTGTCGATGCTCCAGAAAGGGGGAAAGAAAAATGAAATACCGGTATCTGAATTGATTTAGTTATTTTAGTCGCACTGCAGAAAATCTTTAGATTGGCACGTTGCAAGGTTATATTCCAGATTAGCTGAATTTGAGTTAATTGCCAAATCAACTTAAACAATTTGAGCTTCCTGGTGTGCCCGAGCAGCGCTCGCAGGAGACGACTACAATGGGGCCGCTATTGATACGGCACTTTATTTACGCTCACACTTGCCTAACACAAACAAAACCCGAGCGAGCTGTGCTGGAGGGGGAAACGGAGGGGGAAGGCTGAAGAGATTAGCGGATGGTGCAATTATGGGAAGTGACAGGGCAATCGGTAAGTTCCAGGTTCAGAGGGTAAACGGAACGGGCAAAAAGTCAGCCTCAGTTTGCATACCAACGTTTCATTGGTGTAAGTCCTCTGCGGAGAAGGAAGGCCAGCAGTAACGTAACCACTCTGGTGTCTAAACCTATTTTTCTTCTCTAGCTACCATTCCAGACCTCAGTCCTTCCTCAAGCTCCAGCTTTGTTCAGCTGGAGCCTGAAACATGTGGCAAATTTCAGCCGGAATGTATTAAACAGCGCTTCGATGCCATGGCGATAGGCACGTTGGGAACGGCACACAACGCGACAGCTGAGGCAGACAAATGGATCTGAACACGGCAAATTTTGTACAGGAGAATTAAAATAAATCGGGGGGAGGGGGGCTTCATGGGAATTTTACAAAGAGCAAAAGGTAACAGGGCTGTTAAGTAATCTCAGCCCCTTGTTGAGCGAGAAAGCCAAAGTAATAAGAAATATCCTCACGCTGCATCACACAGAGACGCTACATGACTTACAGCAAGAAAAGCGACCCCTCAAAATCAGGTGGACCTCCCTGGCAGAGCCCTACACCTCCGCTGATGTTTGCCTTGGGACAGGGAGCCAGCGATCCGCAGCCAGGCGAGGGAAGGAGCCCCTGCACGGAGCCAGCCCCCACCAGGGCTGCAGGGTCAGGAGCTACGACACCCTTGGTGGTTTGCTGAGGCTTTGCACGAGGGGCAGAAGGTGCAAGAAGGAGAGCAAGTCACTGAGCAGACACCCCGAGGGGAATTTATCCAGAGGCCTTTTGTTCATTTTTGTGGAACTTGCAGGTGAGAACTGGTTTTCAAATGAAGTACACTTCTGTGCCTTTCTGTGAGTTATTTTTTATGTAAGGGCAGTTAATCTGCGATGTTGCAAAGGGAGGTGTGCAAAACTGGGAATTAAAACGGGATTGACAATTGTGGATTGACAATGTGTCATCTCTTAATTAAAGGTAAGTGACAGCTGTAACATTATATTTCATCGCACAATGCTAAATTATTGACTGTGGCAAGATCTTCAAAGTTTTATCACTTTTTTATGGTAGTCAGCGGGGTTAAAGAGGCAAGCACGGTATTAGCTCTGCAAAGCGCTAAACAAATTTGCCAGGTACTTTTTTACAGACAGCTTCTGTGCTTGAAAAGGCCAGAGTCACGGCGGTGCTCAGGGGCAGCGCAAGAGACCCAAGTGGTTCACGCAGTACCTGGCTGCAGCACAGCCACCTCTGCTTTGAAGAACGCCCAGCAAAGCATCGCTGGCCTCTTGTGAAACTGTGGCATCACATGGATTGATTCACATTTCAGGCTTCTCTTCCTTAGGCAGGAGACCAGCCTCCACCCCCCGTCCCTGCCTTGCCCTTGGCATCCTCACCAAACACCGCCCTGCATGCACGTCCCTGCTCCAGGCAGAGATGCCTGAGCAGAGCCTCTCCAGCACCACGTGGGAGTCTCAACCCTCCTGCGGTCCAGTCCACGTGTGTTATTACATTACCTGCAACCTACGGGTTACGTTATGCACTGTGACACGGTGCGGAATTCGCTCTTTGCTCATCTTTCACTGGTAGACGAAGGAAAGAGAAGCCTGAGCTCATCCTTTCAGGCTGTCGGGAAGCCCTTCACTGCTGCTGCTCAGAGCCATCAATGAGCCGTCTGTTAATGGTCACGACGTGGCTTAAACAGATCAATGTAAGGGCGAATCTTTGTGAAAGATGCCATTTCTTTATGGCACATTTGAGTTTCACAGGCTTACGCTGCACACCAGCCGCAACCACCGGCTCTGGGGGGCACCCAGCCCGTGCGGTCTGTCTGCCCCCAGGTTTCACTGCCAGGGAAACTCAGTGGCTGTGGCACCCAAACAACAGTCACGCTGCCTCTCGTTTGCACCTTAACATGAGGATTACCTCCTTCCCTTTCAGGCCCAGAGATAGCTGCAGTCACCCACCTGAGCACAGCAAGCACCTCTCAGCAGCCCTTTGTCACTGGCACTGTCGGCTTACAGATAAGATGTGCTCACTTCTTTGCTGTGCCTAGCGAGCTGTGATCAAGATGCAAATATATTTAAATAGGGAGAACTTCAAATACAAGAAAAATAACCTACAAGGAGACTACACAGCAGGTTAACACTGAACGTTAAGCTACCGAGCACATGCTTTAGCTTAGCACTTGAATCACAAAAATCCCGTGCTCTATTTGTAAGCGAGTGAGCCATAACCTATTTCTTTTTCCACAAAATATGACAACAAGGTGGTCAATTCCTATAGCTACTCACCGTGAGGCTGTCTGCTCAGTGGGACTGCAACAACCTCTCAAGTGCCTGCAGGGTGCTGTACAACCTCCCCCCAACGAGTCATAAAGGGGGGCAGGGAAGCCAGAGTTGTTATGTGATAAACGTGTCATAATTAGCAAGGGGAAGGACAAAGCCCCCTCGGTGTTCCTCTGGCTGAGGGAGAGACAAGTCTCACAAAATATTCCGGTATCAGTGATTAGCAGAAGATTAACAGCAATGAAGACCACAGCAAAATAACTTCGCTGCGTTAACTCATTTCTTAATCACAGCTTGGAGCTCACAGCGCACGGAGAAACATTTTTGCCTGTGTGCGCCTATAAATACATAGGAGCATCATATTCTCTTCCTTTCCCCAGGTATTGCTGCATTTATCTCCAGAACACGAATGGCTATTATGAATTATCTCCACCATCCTGTGTTCTCCCTCCCCCTTCGCGGCGAAAGGGGGGCAGGCGGAGGAGCCAAGAAAAGACAGCACCGTTGGATTCCCTTTCTCCAGCTTTTACCAGCCTGCGGAGGTCAGGATGCTATTGGCTCCGCTCCGTGTGCGAGCTCGAGCTGTTCACTTAGCAACAGAAAGCAGAGGAGGCAGACAGCAAAACTATCCAGCCAGGCGTGCGTGCGCCCGAGCAAGGCGTGCGGGATGGGATGGGATGTGCTCTGCCGCCGCCGCCGAGGGTCCCTCCGGGAAGCGCTGCGTGCCTCCAGGGACAGCAGCGACAGCGCGGGGGCTCCACGTCCCACCGGCTCCCACCAGCAGATCCAGCTCGGCACGCTGCGTTTCTAATCTAGGGGCTTAATTAGAGCCTCCTAATGGCAACAGGAGATCTCGATAAAGCCCGGATTTAACGCGAGTTGTAAAGAGCGTGTTCTGTGCTTGAAACAGTAAGGGTGTAAAACGTGACGTGTTAGAAGGAAAAAAGGATGAGATAGGAATGAAGCCACTCTAAGGTTACATGGAAAGGACAGATGAGTTGTTTACTTTCATCTCCCTTTTCTCCTAATAGCTATTAGGGAAAAAAATCCAAAGCTTAACCAAGTCCAGTAGGACACTGTCTGTAGTGTTACTCAGCCTCCCGAAGGATGAGCTTGTGTCCCAGATACCTCTCAACAACAGTTTTCTTCCCGAGAAGGGAAAAGAAGCAGCAGAGAAAGGTGTAGATGAGAGAAGTATGTATTTCACAGATCTTAGTCCCTTTATGAAACCCAAGAGACCCGTGAGCCCCTGCAGTGGGAAATTATTGAGCAGGGAGATTATTTCACGCTGCCGTTCAGAGAGACGCAGGAGACTTCGTGCAGATCCACCCGCAGGGAGCACCCAGCCCACAGCCCTCCCATGGCACAGGGCGTTTTCCTTCCTGCCTGTGCTATGGAAGAGCCCTGAGCACGCACTGGGGAAAGCGGCATTCTCCTTTACGTAAGGCATATCTCCTTCCCCACCCCATC
The DNA here is from genome assembly GCF_011077185.1 of Oxyura jamaicensis. Taxonomy (NCBI): domain Eukaryota; kingdom Metazoa; phylum Chordata; class Aves; order Anseriformes; family Anatidae; genus Oxyura; species Oxyura jamaicensis. The sequence goes on along the minus strand of NC_048896.1, from coordinate 56,436,924 downwards.
CCCAAATAAATTAGTTCTGGAGCCAATATAACTGACCCAGTTCTTCTTCCCAACTTTACAGCATTTCTGTTCAACTTGACTTTTAAAACTAAATTTAACTTTGTCTATGGGTGGAAGAGATCACTGTTAGCCTTCCCAAAGCCGAACACCCAACCTCTCAGATCAAACCCACTCTGCAAAGTCTGCTGAAACACAGCGGCCGGGAAGCTTCTTCACTTTTCTACAGCTCTAAAAAGACAAGGTAAAAAAACAACCAGGAGCCTCTTGCTATTGAGAAGGGGGGGCTTAAAAGCAACCAAGTGTGTTGTTTTATCCTTTTCACCCCTTTTGTGTGACAATTCTATTACGTTTTCCTTATATTCAACAATACAATGGATATGTAATAAAGGAGAGGAAATGGTACTTCCTTAGATTCAATATATCCAAAATGTATATGCAATTGTTAAAGGGGAACCTATATTTTTCAAGGAACAGAACTACAGCATGAGTTGCAGGCACAGTTCTCCTTTTATTTCCTCTGTAGGACTTCACCTTGCCAGCAAAACCTAGAGCTTGCAGGAAATGGGCAGAGCTGGGACAAGCTGGCTGTCAGGAGCAGCCCAGCAGCACTAGGAGAAGCAGGCTGGTGTCAGGACACAAACAAGAAGTAGGTGATGGAGCAGTTTACCCAGGTGGGGCACAGCCGCTGCTCCCTGCACCACGGCACGGCCAGCGCTCACCTTCCTCTCCACAGCTCCCATAAACACACACGAGCGGCAAAGCGGTTGTTTTTCAGGGTGCCAGAAGATGTCCTACGTGTCTAAAACTCACTTAGTGTTGGTCTGCCACCACACGAATGTTATGACCTGCATGCAAAGGACACCTCGAGGATTATCCCTTTTCCAAACTCTCCTGGGGCAGTCCTCAGTTCTGCAGCACCACCTACACCCAGGACTGCAGCCTGTCATCGCCTCGCCGATGACAGGGGTAGCTGCTGATTTCACCCGGGGTTTGCCCGGCCTGCTCTCTGCAGAATTGCTCTGGGCATGCGTGACCGCATAGCATGCAAGGGAAAGCTGCCCAGCTCCAGGGAAAGGAGCAGGGATCTGAGGACTGGAGAAAAAAAAAAAAAAAAAAAAGTCTATCTGGGAGTTAGACGTACTTTTCAGAAGGTGCTTTTCAACACTTTCTGGCAGGGAAGTTACTTGAAGCATTTGAATTCAGTCTTCTACCGGTGCTTAAAGAACTGACTGAAGATGTAAACTTCGGTATTAGATGCTTTGAGGACTTCTAGTGGGATACATTCATGAAGTCAAGGTCATCACTACCATCATCTCACGAGCACGAAATCTGTTCAGGAGATCAATGCAGTTAACAGAGATGAAGGCACGGACCCAATAATACCTTTAGGCTTCCAACATCCCATTTTCATGTCTGCACACTGTGCTTTAAGCAAAGACAACAAATGGAGCTGAGATGCTGGGGGTCCCAGCTCTGCAGCACCGGGACGCTCAGCCTGTCAGCATGTCTGAGGCCGTTTCCCTCTGCAATCCCCAAACGTATTCTGCCTGGGGTGAGTCATTCTCCCCCACTGGCCTCCAGCCCTCTCTTCCACCTCTTTCAAAACAAAGAGGGTTTGGCTGAACAACCTGCAGGCGTTGCTCCCTCTGGGCTGACTGAAGTGAGGCAGCTCGCTCAGAGAGGCACTGAGAGCCCATCTGCTGGGCCTGGGCACGGCTGGCCGGCGCTCCCTCGCCCACCTGCACAGAAAGCGGCAAATACCAGCATCCCGTGGCGTCCGCGCAGACTCAGAGGTGCCCCACAACTTCCACATGCACAGTCACCGTTTAAAAGCTTGCACTTTGAGGACTGAGATGCATGTCTGGCTCTGAATTGGCATGACCTGAGGAAGAGCAGTGCCTGCTAACAGCCCACCTGTTAATTTGTACTTGGTTACCGGAATAAGTAGGGGGGGAAGGGAGTCATTAAGTGATTTTTTTATTATTTGTTTTAAACAACACAAACATCACATTTCCTATAAGCTTCAGCAATTTCACTCTAGGAGGCAAATCAATACTCTTCTCTTTGGAGTTAAAGATTCTCATTTGGTAAGGGAGAGTAAGGGATTTGCCTTAATGAAAACAATATATACTTCTTCAGAAGAAAAACACCTTCCTTTTGTCTACTTTCTGTTTTGTTGATAAAGCTAAGCACACTAGAGGGAAGGATTTTTCTTCGCAGACAAGATTTTCATAAAGAAATTTGCTCCTTTCAACACATGCAAGGAAAAACAGAAACACATGCTGAGAGCAAGAAACTACTACATGACAAAAGCATTTGGAAATAGCCTGGATTTCCCTGCAAAAACCCAGCTCCACAGCTTCTCTTCTTCCTGAGCAACAATGAAGGAACCCGGCTCAAGCCGACCAGATGTCAACACAGAAGCAACTGAAGTACACATCCTCCCTCCGCATGTGGCTTGATTTCAGTTGTGTGGGTTTGTTTGTTGTTGGATTTTTGCCTTGTTGTGTTTGCTTGTTATCGGTGGGGCAGGAGTAAGAACCCACCTACCAACCAGCCCCGAGCCTGGTTCATGCCCGTATCATAGTGCCAGTATCACCTTTCTCTGTCTGTACATTAACAGCTAGCTCTAAACTCCCACCATTCCATGCCACTCATTTTAGCAGCTGTGTTTGTAAACTAAATGGACAGGTTTACATAAAGATTTTCATAGTGTTAATAACGGGGAATTCCTAGCAGTCAAAGGAATATCCCACTGCTTCTACAACTGAGGTCTGCTTATTACTTATGTTTTATACAGACCCTCTTTAAGCGACAGCCTGCTTTTAAAATGTCCATACTGTTTTTGATAACAGAAATTAAGCCAACACACAGAAGGACTGTATTTTGCTAAAAGACACAGCTGGTAGGCAAAACATCGCCATGCGATCTTGCTAACTGGCACACCTTATACGCTGCCACTGAGGACTTACATACGTAAATATGACCAGGCACCAAAACCATTGCTGCTTTTGTAATGGACCTCTTGCCTTCTTCATTTGAGCCTTTTCTCTGCCTCATTGTATCCGAACAGCTCTCTAAGTTTCAGTGGGGTCACACCCTTCTTTGGGTGTAGGTCACAGGCCCCATGTACTCCCAAGTGTTTTACCGTGACTAATCCTCACAGCACATTCATGGCACATGTAGGGCAGAGGACCTGGAGGGATACTCCCTTTTCTCCTAGATATGAAACCCAAGGCAGCCGAGATAACTGCTAAATCAGACAGTATGTAAATAGCAGTGTGACAATGAAAAGCTCCACCAGTCGACCTCTGGCCTTAAACTCATTCTAATTATACCATGATTTTTTTTTAAAGTCATATAAAATCATTATAAAAATCCATTTGCAAGCAATTCTGAACCATTTGGTAAAACTGCTGCTTTGTGTCACTCCCGTCACCGGTAGCAGACCGCAAGCTGTGAAACTTGCTGCCGGTGTCAAGTGGCTCCACCAAAACCCAGACTTTCATTTCTTTTTCAAAGCCTCAGTGGAATGATGGCTCTTATCACGGCAAGAGAATTTCACAAGGCAGAAGAATAATGGCAAAACGCTCTGTGACTGGCAGAGTGAAATCCAGTCCCACAGACAGTCAGTAAGGCAGCAACAGTAGGTGGTTATCAAGACAGTTTCATCAGACAGTCGAAGGCCATGCAAAGCTTTATAAATCACTATGAAGAGTTTACAACTGACACACCGCTGCACAGAGAGCACTAAAGACTTTCCCTGCTCTGAAAAGCTGATTTTTGGCATCAGCCTTCCCGCGCCTTTTAGAGTTTGCTTACAGGAGTGAAAGAGTAGAAGCAGATAGAACAAAATAACCCCGTCTCGAACCCAAGAAAGCATGAATTAAAAGCCGTCTCCATGACTGAGGGAAATTATCTGTTGCTGATAATAATCCTCAGATAATAAAAGTCAGGATGTGAAACAGCCTGAGGACTGCCAGGGAGCCAAAGCAGTCAATCAGGGCCCTAGACAAGCGTGACATCCTCTGCCACCCGAGAGGCGGCCGTGCCCACCTGAGCTTGGGGCTGGCTGCCAGGGTCCTGCCCCAGTGGGAAACCAGTCGCAGACTGGTCACAGCTGGACAGACCCCAGCCAGCCCCGAGTCCTGGCACCCGCAGCGTGCAAACAGACATACCCCAAAATCAGCTTCCAGTGGAGCAAAACGGTGGCTGCTGATGGCAAACGGCTGCTAAGAGATAAAAGCTTACAAGCAGGCAGCCGGGGTATCTTCCTGCAAGCCCTACGTGTGATTCTAGCAACAATTAAAAGTCAAATTCCAGCGATTCAGTAGTCCCCCCTTTAAGTTTGGAAAGGCAGGCCCCGACGAGGGCACCCAAAAAGAGCATTTACAACTGCACATTTCACTAGTCTAGGTCTAGCTGGGCAGTAGTTGAAACTGGGATATCTAAAACAAATAATACATATCAAAGTACGCAGAACAGCTGTATTCAGAAATACAAAAAAAAAAACCAACTTGAATCCCCCCGCCCCCTACTACCTAACAGTGTCATAGTCACAGCAGCTTACTGAAGGAGAAGGCTTTCTCTCCGCTGTTTCCAATGAAACGGAGATAACCGAGGCACAAGCAAGAAATCCACATTGCCCAGGGGTGCAGGAACTACAGATGGGCTCCAAGTCCTTGCACATGTATCATTAGCTGAGAACTGTCCCAGGTATGGAGAGGAGAGGACTTCACTTTCCAGCAAAAATAAAATGAAGCAAGAGGAAAAAAAAAATCCAGATAACACTCTTATATCCATTTTAGCTATATGGGTAAAAACTTCTGTTTAAACTCCCCACAGAGAAATTCACTCAATATTTTTTGTACCTATAATCAAAAGCTGTTCTTCTACTTCAAACAATACAGCAGATTTTTCATGCCCTGTGCATTTTTTTTTTCTAAGGGGGAAAGAAAAATGTGTGTGAGAGAGAGACAGAAGAAGATACATCTCATTTTAATAACCTGATTCTTGGGAAGACTGACCCTCCAGAGGAGATAATTAGCAGCCAGGCCTGTAATTCTCGTTAGCCACACAAGTACAGCTGTTAACCCTTTCTCTAAACCACCAAGATAAAGGAGAAGTATGGCTGCAGCGTGGGTGCAGACTCAAACAGCCCAACGTTTTCTTATCAAGGTCCTGAGAACCTTCTGCATCAAGCAGACGATGTGATGGAGGAGTTTAAAACGTCATCTGCAAACACGGATGTCCAAATGAAGAAAAGAATGCAGTAATTAAGAACTATAAAAGTTTGTAAAGTGTTTAGAAGGAGGAATATTTTCCCCATATAACAAATCCTTCGGACAGTTTGAAAGTAAATCATGGCAGATATCCATCCACCTTAACGTGCTAATCACTTGGCACCACGAAACAGAGCCATCCCAGCAGCAAATCTGTGATTAAAACCATGAGAAATCTGAAAAAAAGTCTGAAACAGGACTGGGAAGGCAACAAATGGCCAGAATTAAAAAAGGATTTATGGTGTCACAAGAAACGGTAATGTGTTCGAGAGAATTATTGTGAACTGCGTGCCAAATGGAACAATTTAAGGAACAGAGAGACGTAGCAGAAGGGTTACCATTGTACCTAGGAAGCGCAGATTTATGGGCAGCATAGGCATCAGTGGGAGGATGTTTTGGCTATTATAAATCACTGCCTCTTCACCATTTAAGAAGCGTTCTGGATTTCTCAGTGGTCTAAAACACTCTCAGGGCCAAGGGAGCTCTGCTGATTTACATCTGTGAGGATAAGGGCGTATGATGTTGATGAAGCTAGAGCTGCTTGTGCCAGCAAAGGGCACGCTCCAGTGACTTCAGAGGAGCTCTGTTAAGTCTAGGCCACTCGAGGGACTCCCTTTCCACTCCACCCTCCCCATTCCATTCACAGATTAGGACCCTGGGACTTCCCAAACATGGAGCACTTCAGTGTCCTGCAGGAAGCCATACAAACATACTACTTACAGGGGGAGGAAATCAACAGAACTTTTTTTCCACAGTCAAACTGATCCCCACCCTTCATCGGGGTCCACATTTTGTCTAGTAAACAGAGGCTTCCAGCAAGAAGAATCATTTCCAGTAGAATTGAAAGAAACAACTCTTAAAACACGCTGACGAAAGTAGTATTAAGGCAGTGACGCATGCTCTTACCCAATTTAACCGGGGCTGGCATTTCTCCATATCCAGCTTTCTACCAGGAACAAACCTACTGACCCATCCTAAGTTACTTGGACATTAGCAATATTTCGGTCTTTTACCGACAGCTTCCTCGTCATGCAGCAGCTCTCATTAACGACTGGGCTGTGGAACCATTTGTTTCCAAGTGGTTGTTTTAGACCCTGGCACCTGGTTAACCTCCGGTGACAATACTCCTTCCACGCAGAGAGTTTTGTGGTTCATTAACAAACCTCTTTATCTGGACCCCTTTGAGAGCTAAACGTCCCTTGTAGTGCTGTTTTGCTAGCAAAGAGCATCCCTTCTACACTGCTGGATCCACTCCAGAACAAACGCACAGTGACTGAAAGCCATTGCCATCTGGTGACCGCTCAACATCCTGCGTGGATGCTAGCCTGCATCCAGCACTGGGGGAACAGGTGTCCCCGGAACAACCGCCACCACAGTTGTCACTGGCTTGTAATCCCATTTGCAGCCTTGACACTCAATCAGCATGCTGAAAGCCCGTCCGCCTTCAGCTGATCCCTCGCAGCACGTTCGTGAGCCAGCTTCCTCGCTGCTCCTCCGCCTCATGCCACCGAGCGCCTGGTGGCGGTGGATTCTGCTCTGGATGATGTTCGCCCATCCATCCGTTCTTGTTCATTTAAAAGGACGAGCAAATAGCAACAACAGCAAGAAACTCCCTTGGAAATCCAGTGCTGTGCAAATATACAGGGGCTAAGACTCCTCTCTCTGCCATTTCAACTCCAGAAACACCGACACTCCCCACGGAATGGGACTCCTCTGTGCAAGCAGCAGTGAAACCAGCTATTATTTATGCCCAGTAGAAAAAGCATTTGCTACCTATGACTTCAGAGAAAAGAGAAATAACAGACTCCTTCCCTAGGTTCAGCAAGTATCTAAGAAAAATAACAATTTTCTCTGAGAACAGCTAATCCAACAGTAGAGTGTTCTCACCAACCTAAAAAACATATCCATTTGATTAACAGGCAGGTGTCAAATCAGTTAAAATAAATAATAATAATAATAAAGATCTACAGAATAAGGCAGGCTGTGCATTTCACCAGTCTGCAAGCTCACAAAAGTAGCCAAGTTTACAAGCATAACAAATTACCAGGACTCAGATGAGCCACAGTAAGTAATTGTTTGTGCATTCCTAGATCATTGCAAATATGAGGTAAAGCCTCATTAACTCACAACTTTCCCACCGAGGTATAAACTAACACATTGTACCTGGTACTTCCTAAGCGCTTGCACAGTCATTTCACTGTTTGGCTGAGGCCAGGTAATGTGCGAAGCCACAGAGTTCCCTGAGGCACAGGACCCCTGAGTGCTAATAACTAACCCCATGTCTGCAGGCAAAAGCACCCACCACGTGAAAATCCCTCACTGGTAGCCACCTCCATGCAGCGTGGCAGAGTTCACATGGCCTTGCTTTGCAGGGTGGGTGCTGGTATTCCCCAAAAATTTGGCAGCAGCAGATGCCCAGCTTCTAACCAGTTTTGTTTGCTCTCTCAAGAGCCTGCAGAGAACAAGAGCAATGAGGAAACTACACTCCAAAACACGTGTTGGGCTCTTTGTAACCAGCAAAAGCAACCACAAATACTACAGACTTAAATCATTAACCTGCTCCACAATCAGCAAGTCAGGAACACCCCTCAGATCCTGGCAAGTTTCCAAAGCAGCCTTTTCTGCACAAAGGATGGGCACCCACAATCACACTTTTTTTGGCAAGTGATCCACAATGTCTAAATATTTGCCAGCTACCATGCCAGTAACTCCCTCTTCCCTTTTATTGATTTATTTTAAACCACCACCACGAAGGCTAGCAACTTTCCTTGGTCTATATAAAGTTGACCAGCCTTCCCATGCCCAGAAAAGCAAAGCCACAGATCATAGTGAAACCGTATTGTTAACGAAGAAGCACTGTGAAGCTTGCTAGAGCTAAAGTATGGTTACATACTAAATGCCAAGAGGAAAACCAGCTTCAGAAGCACTTTGTAAGGTCTAGAAAGTGAGATTCCTAGAGTCTGGAATGATCGTACTTAGCAATACACATACATATATCGTAGTCTCTTTGTGCAAACAGACAGGGCTTTGCCATGCTGTTACTCCAACCATACAAAAAGTATTCTGTTTACATCATGAGAGTTAATTACACCAACACCCAACTACAGAAACAGGGTAGAATATCCACATCATTTTTTACCCTGTGTCTGTCTGCTCATGTTAACGTATGGCTGTACGCACACACACCCATGCACACCAAGATGAAAGTTACACTGAGATAGAACATGAACAGAACAATGAGGATTTTGTCTTCTTCAGTAGAGTCCTGTTATATATAGCCTTTCAGCTTAAATATAAGCTTAAACATGAACATCACACACACAAAGATACGTACTTATTTATAGCTACAGCATTAGGGAGGCCTCTGAGCAAAGCGGAACGTCTTTGCAAACAGTGGGTGGTGATGCTGCTAAACAGAGCCCCCACTTTTCAACTTCAGGGGCAACTCTGGTCTATGAGAGCTGTGAACTTGGGCCTGCTCTCTCTGCCCACTGTGATTTCTATGAATCATCTATCATAATCTGACCATAGGGAGTTCCTATGCCCTACCCCCCCTCAATTGCACTTCAGGAGATCGGCTGCATTCTGGCCAGCAGAGAATTGTGGAAGGGATGGAAATGGTCTCTCTACATTTTTTTTTAACATGCTAAAGAGCATGTAAAGCCAGCAGTGCTGGGCATGAAGACAAGTGGAGTTCAAAGTTACCTTGCCCCACACTGAGTGAAGGTCTCCGTACTCTGCTGTTGCTGTTGGAAATACCGGGGCACCATCTCTGAGCCAAGGATGCCTTACAAAACACAGACCTGCTCACACTCCTCCACTCCTTAGTATTTGTGTCACAAGCTTTGCTCTCATTTCATAATTCAGGGGAAGAGAACATGTTCACTACTGGAGAAGTCAGTCACTTGAAAGACTGGCGACTCAGTTATTACTCACCGAAAGCAAAATAAGTGCTTCAGAACAGCTCACGTGTTGCCGGGTTGTACCCAGAAGCTGTGCCGTGTGTACCAGCACAGCAGTATCAGACAGAGCACAGGACATGGCCTGCCTGCAATAAAGCTGCACTTGACTGGAACTGGGTACAGCTGGGCAGCAAACGCAGCGTGGTGTGTGGCCTGTTCAGCTCCATCTTCGTCCCTCTCTTTTTTCCTCCCCTCTCTAGCCTTTAGCTTGCAAAGGTCTTCAAGGAAACGTCACATACTCTGTCTTACAAGCTTTAGCAAGAACTGATTGAAGATGTTTATGTTACACACACAGTTTTCACTAGCTGGTAACCCGTCACAGGTTGTGGTCTAATGTGTAAATCATGTGTCTGTAAGGATTATCTTGCATGTTATGTCATGCTGCTACACATAACTGCACAGACTAGCACGGGCTCTTTCCACATCCCCAGCCCTATGTTGTTCCTTTTGGCTGACAGTAACTACAAGAAAAATGAAGCTGCATCTGCCTCCTCACAACGGAGGAGTGGGAAACAACGAAGGGCCCAGGCCTGCTTCTCCACCCATTGAACGATGCAGGTGAATGGCACCACGAGGCCTGCCCCTTGCACCGGGAGCACCAGCACTTCCCCTACACGCACGCTGCCTTGCCTTTACCCAGGCACCTGCATCACACCAGCACTGCTAGTGTCAAGCACAGCTTTAAAACACTGAAAGCTGATTCCAGTGTTTAACACTACATTAGCAAGGTTCATGTTATGAACGTGGCCCAGGCCTCCTGTGCCTGCAGAGACGTGGTAAGGACAGCATACAGTGGGCAGGCCGCAACAGCTGGTCCGCTATGAACTGTTGGCCTGTTCAGCAGTGCTGCTGCCCTCTTCTTTAAGCCCACTGCAGACATACGGGGAGGTTTGCAGAACATCACTGCTTCTGATATGTTCAGGTGATAATCGAATAACTTGTTCGTGGCTCACCCAAATCAGTCAGGCACGGAACGTTTTTGCAGGCAAAACAGCAGCTCCCACCCCCTGACCCTGGCTGGGCTGTTGGGATTTTGCACATTGAGCAGGTCGAGAGTACACTCAAGGACTGGGGCTTAAATGAAGCCAGCCCTTCCTGTTCTCTCAGTGATTTTGGATCCATTCCAGCCTCTGCTGCTGTCAGCCCCACACAGACCCACGGTGGGGTCTGCTTCCCTCTGCCCAGGGCTGTACCATGCAAGAGCCACCTGACAATTTGGGCAGAAGAGATTCAGCCTCGCTGCTCCCATGTAGCAATGCTAACAGGAGAAATATCTTGGTTGTGTCAATGAAATGAGTAGTAAGGACCTGCTGGATCTGCCAGGAAAAGACCTCTTGAACCAGAGGAAATTGATGAGGTGGCTTCACCTTGGGAGCAGCTGTATGCCAGACTGGAAACCTTGCACATTGCTCTGATGTACTGATATGTGGGGCTTTGGATACATACAGGAGAATAAAGGGGTCCTAAACAAAGACAGCGCAACAACCGCTGGCTTTTTCCACAGCAAATATAGGAGGAGGTGCTCCCACAGAATGGAAGGAGCAGGGGGCCCAGAGGAGCACCCTGTGCTCCCCCAGTCTTCCCTATGCTACTGGTGCTATGGCTGCAAGCCTCCCTCCAGCCCCATCCAACCCACTAAATACCAAAAATTGGATCAATTAAAACAAAACAGAATACAGAGTGAAATGGAAGCAGGAAAATGCTTGCCAGGCATCCCCAGGTGTTTAACGTACATTCTGTACCTTGTCTTCAGTTTGTCTATGGCAGCCCCATTCAACAAAGCATCCTTGTTAGGATACAGTCCAAACATGTACTTAAATGCCTACTTAAATGCTGTCGTTAATACAGACGGTTTAAATACTTTTCTGAATGAATCCCTTTAACTGTAAGCTTTTCAGGACAGAAAGCATGCTTTAGTTTTGGCTTAGGCAGAATTGAAAAACCAGATAAAAGAATGCTCTTTACGGCTGCATCCACGGCTTGCTGACAGCGCACACAGAAAGGAAACATCCTTTTGCTTCCTCTAAACTTTGTGCTTTGGATGTTAAGGAAGGAGCACGCAGCAGAAAACACTTACAAATCTCATCAGACAGACCCCTAAGCACATGCACAGAGAAAATCCATGGAGCTGCCACTTCTGGAGCAGAACTACAATCATTCAACATCAGCGTCTTCACTTGGAGAACAGGAAAAGTACCACTCAATCCAGGCAGAAAGACATTTCTATGATTTCTGGCTTGCCCAGTGCTTTGGGAAAGAGTTCTCTATATGCCTATACTAAAATTACCAAAGCCATTTTTTTCCCTGGAGTCTCCGGGTGCTGTTCACGGCCTCCTGCTGTGGGTGGACCACCTCCTCTTGACAACAGCAACTCCACCAGCCTGCGAGCCACAGTCCTACAGAAGGCAACGGGCTCACCACGAAGCCACTACAGATGAGACAGGAGGGCCGTGTGGACACTGCAGCACGCCCAAGCCTTGCTGCCTTTAAAGGGGAGGGTGCTCAAGTCAGCAGTTCTTGAGTTAGGAATTGCAGTCTCACTCCCCTTCCTTTCAATCACTTAATTAAATGGGTTGTAAAACAACAACAAACAGCAGAAAGCACCCCCACACCTGCCGCTTCCACGGTGGAAAGCAGAGCCCACGTTTTGATTAGGCTGTCTCCCTCCCGGCTCTGAAGTGAGCTAACTGAAAATCATGCACGTCGCAAGGACGGGAGGAATATGTGCGCACTGTACGGGCTGGAGCACACGCAGGACTCTGATCGCGGTGGCATGTTTTGTGTCATTTTAATGATGCACGGCCCTGCTAGCTTCCCCCCCGCTAAAGCTTTATGTAGGAGGCATAATTATGTAATAAAATTCCTGTTTCTGCAGCATTCTCCCTGTACCAACACAGAAATGCAGGCTTTATTGTTCTTCCCAGCTGGTAAGCACTGAATTACTGGTGTTTTAACCCTCTTTGCACTAAACCCTCAGTTTGATTTCTGACTCCCAACAGCAGGAGAAACAGCCACCGATCATTTTTGTTCTCTCTGCTTGCGAGCTTGATTCCTGGCCTTTGAGATCATTTTTATCGGCTCATAAAACACCTGCTTGCTAAGGATCCAATCTGTTTCCTGGGGAAACTTTTAGTCATTGTGGTTAAGTTGTTTCCAGGGCTGGTATACCACAGCCTCAGGACAGAACTACTCGACCCGCTTCTCCACGTTGCCGGCACCGAGAAGGACAGCACGTCCTGCAGAAGGGCAAAGGTACACCCGCTGGGGACGTTATGCTGCTCTGCACATTACGAGGCCTCCTCAAAGGCGAGACCCTGGGCTTGTGGTTGATACTGAAAGGGCAACTTCCTTTGACATCTCAGTCTCATTCCTTGAAAGACCATGGGCCATGTGCTCGCACGACACTCCTCCTCGCTGCGAGGAGCCTGGCTGTTAAGTGGGCTCTGCTTTTCAGTACCTGCTTGCTGACCTTAGTGGTGCAGTAGCTTCGAGAGCTGTTAAGCAAAATCTGAGCCAAAATCTCACCGAAGTATGATCTAGTGGCCAATCTTACTGTCTTTTCAAGAAAACAGACCGCCCTCTGTATTGTACAGTAGGCATTCACATGCAGACAGGGGGGTAAATACAGCAGGGTGGCCATCACCCAGAAAGAGAAGGCCTATTACAGTCCCAAGGTCCTTACAGCCAAAACATTTAAAATGCTTGATGATGAAGGTTTCTGAGCCAGGTGCTGCCAAGCTTATGTCTGAACAGGCAAGCGTTCACAGTTAATTACCAAATGACCCCTCCCGTGCTACTGGAACTCTCAGGGATGGTTTGGCAGGGGATTTCAGGTCCCTGGGCACGTGTGCGAGATCACATCTTCACATCTCCCTCTACTTCACATCTCCCTCTAGTGCCTAGCTCCAGAGACCATGGCAGCCTAGACCCTTCCCACTATGCCTTTTGCTGCAGCGTCTCTGCCAGCTCAGCTAGCAAGAGGGGACAGGATCTGGTCCCCTGATAAGGTGCTTGTCACAGAGAAACGGCCATGCCCAGGAGCAGAACCTGCTTTCCACAGGCTTCAGAGCAGAGCGCGGCCCCAGCGCTGCCCACAGCTGTGACTCCGCTGGCTGTCCCCACTTAACAGCACCCGTTCATAAGCCCTGCCTGACCTTCACTCGCCATCTCCCTCAGCAAGTATTTCCTGCTACCTGCGTGTGGCTGGCTTGGAACACCCAGCAGCCTAATTCCAGGACACAGATGTCTCCCCAGCAGCTTATTCCCATGGAGCTGTGAACCTGATACATAATCTCCCCAGCAATCTGTGCCGAGTCAGGCCTGCTGAGTCACTACTTTTCTGTACGCATACGTTTTCAGAAGCCATCACGAACAGAGGGTAAGCAGTTGCACGGGAACACAGACCAAAAGCATAACCTTTGCACGGAGGAAGGAGGGGAGATTTTTCATTATATTAATGCCCCCAAAACAATGAGAAGTTAAGGACAAGACCATCTTGCACCAGTCCTGGCCCACAGCACACTGACCGACCTGGTCAGCCTTACCTTCTCCATCAACTCTCCTCCAGAGAGCTCACAAAGACAACCCCTTGTTGGTTAGGGCTGTCACAGGCCATTTATGCTGCCAGTTAATGGGGCCATCAGCTGCTTAGCCTGGATCAGGTGCTGTAAATGCACTTCCATGAGCAACCCCACTTACCAAAGTTCTCCACAGCATGAAACTCCAAAGAAATTCTGCATTCGGGAATCAAGTTATAGCTTGAGCTGCACAATCTTCAGCTCGCCTCTTCTTCCATTCCTATGACCATTTGTTTTTGTCGTGTAAAAGTGCTTAAATTTGAGCAGGAAAGAGAGGAAAGGAAATGCCTTTTTTTTTTTTAATTAAATTTGGAAGACAAATTCTGCCTTTTCTCATTCCACAGGTTCTCCTATAAACACACTCTAGGTTTATACACTTAAATAAAAGGGTGTTGTTTTTTTTTTTTGTTTCTTCTTCTCCCTGAGCTGTATCAGAAGAGAGAGTGAGACCGGGGAACAGGCAAGAGAAGAACAGATGATCTGACCTTTCCCCATGCACAGCGTGGGGAGGCGGGGGAAGCTCAAGGTTTTTCCTCATGTGAAGCTTCAGGCAGCCACAGGAATGTATCTCTAGGAAAAGGCTGGCTGGGTAAACTGGCCAGAACAAGTTCAGAGCAGCGTTGCAGCTTGCTCGGATGCTGATATAGAGGGGGAGAGGGAGAGAGAGTTCCAGCTAGAGGCGAGAAGCTGCTGCAGCGGGACCACTTGCACCCTCAACAACAGCAAGGCACGGGGCAAATTTGGCGGAGTGAGCAGCAGAGAGGGGGGCAGCTACAGGAGCAGAATCACAGGCTGTTGTGCCTCTAGCTGCTGCGTCCAGGAGCCATGCACCGGTGCCACGCTTGTTGCCAAGGTTTGGCTGTGGTCATGAAGGAGGGTAGGGCTGGGATCGGGCTGAGACACGAAGCTCTGTCCCTCCATATGCAGGGCTGGGATGGCAACGTTTCCACTTTCTAATGATAAGTCTTAAGAGCTTTGTATAACAGGAAGATCCATGTGTGGGTGTATTTATGTTGAAATTAATTTAAGTTTAATCACATATAGCAAATAGTCAGTTTTCTGTCTGCTTTAACACAGTCTGTTTCCTCCAACGAAAGAACCTGCCTGAACTTGAACATTAATTCAGATTAAGGTAGGACGCGAAACTAAAGCACAACTGTGGATCCTGAAGAACAGCAGTTGTGGGTCCCCCTCCACGGTGGAACAAGAATATCCTGATCCAGCTCGATTTAGCTTCGCTAATCTGGATGATAGTTCAAGTCACACTACCGAGAAGTTTCCCAAAACCATCAGTTCCTTGCACGGCTAAGCTCTTATTAGCAGATGTAATTTCCATTATGTTCACTTACTGACAAAGGAATATGCATGTTTTTGCTTTTAAAGCGGTAAAGAAAAATGAGATTTCACTACTCTAACATTTTACTTCAGAAGTCTACGTTTACTTTGTTGGTTTTCGTTTTTTTCCTTGGTGTGGGCTATTTTTTGGCTGGAGAACTGCCCACACTTGCGAGTGCAGTTCAACCTGCTAGGAGGACGCCACTTGCTCCGGGTTTGGTCAGGGCTGGGACGGCAGCACAAGGGCGGACGCTGACATCCCGGCTCTGCTCTGGCTCGCCTAACCTCAGCGCTGGCGGGCCAGCCCAGAGCACGCACACATACTGCCAGGCACGGCAGCTCCTCTTGCAACACTGCTTTCACGCTGCCATTACCTGGCCAACTTGCATGGAGCTAAGTTATAAAATAGGTCTCCTGCAAGGAGAAATGACACCAGCAGAGCCCAGCAGATCAGCTTTTCCTCTGCCACGCTGCAGTAGCTCCGGAGCACCTCTGTGCATGCCCCGAGGACACGGACATGCGATAAATCTGTATTCATTCTACAGATCGCATTGACCATACGACCTGACGCACCAGGAACCTAAATGACCCACCCAAGCCTTTAAAAGCCAGCAGAGAGATGCTAAATCTCTTAGGGAAGACGGGAGTTATCTGAACTTCTCACTATCAGTTCCATGCATATTCCACACAAAAATCCCACACCAACCCACCAAATTAGTTCTATTATTTCTTCCCTACTTGGGAAGCAAATTTAGCAATCCAATTTTTTCCTTTCAATTTACAAGTGTTAAAGATCTGATTAAATAGTATACAACTGTAGTTGTAAGTGATGTTTAGCTTTTTCATTAAACAAGACTATTATCACAATTTTTATACTGTAAGTATATTTATGTGCAAATACATTTCCCCTGCAATGGCTAACTTGCAAGGAAGAAGGGAACGTGTGTAATTAACACAAATATAATCAGCATAAAATGATGGGAAGGGAATACAAATAAAAGTGCTTCAGAAAGGCTGCTGGTGTGCTATTTCAGATATTTTTCCATGCTTCCCTTCCCAATTAGACTGTGATTTTTCTCTCAGTAAGCACAGAAAGCCTGGGCCAAATTCATCCTCGGCACGATTCTGCTAGGATTCTGTCAGGGTGAATTTAGCCTAGTGCCTCAAAATCACACTTCTCTTACTTCCCAGGTAAATCTGAACATGAATTATAAAGCTTAAGAATGAGATACAGCAGAGCCAAGAAACTTGGAAAACAATGCTCCTCAGCTTTCTAGCTTTAATCAGGCAAAACTCTGACACGAGTTGTACCTAATTAGAGGTAGGCCTTTGAAGAGCCATGAGCCATGTTCCCTTGTTTCTTTTTTCCATTTCACACTTGCTATTCATACAATTAACATTTATAAGCTCCATAATGGAAATACATTAGAGATGGGGAAAAAAACACATTTTTTTTTCAGAATGCCTTTTTGTTTCGAGAACTGCCAGTTTCACGGTAGTAATACAGTCAGCTTCCACCAGTACTGCAGACTCACCGCATGGAAAGAGCCAGCTGTAACACAGTGACACTGTGGTTACAAAATGCTAACTGGCAGGCAAGTTTGGGCAAAGCACAGTCTACAAAACAGCTTTTACTACTTATTATCGCCTTTTTTTTTTTTTTTTTTAGTTTAATTCACAAGATTTCACATCAGCTCTGTCCTCTTGAGGGCCATAGTTGTCAGCTTGTTTGTCTTCTGGCTTAACAATTTCTACATCAACCACTTAAGTAGCTGGAGCCTACTTTGTTACTAGAATTGCAAAAAAAATAAAAAGGCTTTAAGCATTAGGACTGAATTCTTAAGCACTTTTAAGCATTAGGACTGAACTTTTAGGGCTGACTTTTCTCCCTAGTTGTGTGAAGAGATCCTAGTGAGAGGCATGTGTTAAAACTAACAAAACCAACTTCTACCCCCCCAAAAAACATCCGAATAAAATAATGAAAAACACAACTCATTAAAATATATACAGACTGAAAAAGGACTGTTCCAACCTGAAGGGTGCACCGCCCCGCTCTGAGGCCACGTTTTGGTGCATGGACCAAGGCAGACAGAGCCACAGCAGAACAGGGATTGAGTCAACCCTGCTTCTGCCAGGTAGCCAGACGCACCAAATCCACGCAGACCGCATTTCATCACTGCCCTAGTAAGCAGAGCCTGTATTTGCCAATTCACCTGAACAGAAACCTAAAATATGGGAACTATATTTGGCAGTCCCAGGGACACACGCTGCGTGCCCTTCTCCACTTCAACAAACAGGGCATAGCATCAAAGGTCCTTGGGAATGGGGCTGAAGTTGTTTAAACTCCCACTATCAGATTTATGCTTCCCATGCTAGCCCTCACCTGATTTATTGCCAGGTGCCTTTCTCCAAAACGGCAAGTTTTGCTTTGAAGGCCCACTCCGACAAATCGAGAGGGGCAGTAAAGTTAAAGCAGAAGCCATGGCAACAAAGGGATAAGCTGAAGTGACTGCACCCAGAGGGAAAAAAAACATAGCCTGAGAGTCGCTGGCCAATGGGATTTGCTGCGCAAGTGTAAGGAGCAGGCTGGGGAGCTGCAGCAGATAAAGAATTCCTGCTGTGTTTCCCCCAACGTGTCTCCTTTATATTCAGGAGTGTTCACTAAAACAGTTTCTGAATGCATTAGCTTTTCACATCTGGAGGCAGGGGTTCGGTTGCGCGTTGCTAGCCTCTAAGCCCCCATTTCTTGCCTAACGAAAAAAGCAGATCCACAGACAGGCAGGTATGCAGAGGCACCCCACCACAGCAGGCAGGGAAAGCCACACGGCTGAAGTGCCAAACGGAGAGACTCTGACTATGGGCTTTCAGCACCTCTCGTGTTTTCTTATGAACTGCACGCAGGTTTTGAAATCCTCGAGTTTTTGGAATACATCTCTTGAGTGTGACAGTTTACAACCACCGAGAGTGGTTCCCCCAAAAAGGGTGGAAAGCTGAGCAAAGTGTTTTAGGGAGTTTAAGAAAATACTCTTAAAAGCAGTGGAAGAAAAGCTCCTGAGATGGCCTAACAATAGACAAAAAGGCAGGGATGCAGAGACCAGGCAAGGGAGAAGCTGGAAGTGGTGGAAAGAGAAATTCACACACAGGGAAAAAAAAAAAAAAAAACTTTTCTTGCCACATTTTTCAGCAAGCCATCTCTGAGCCTTTCAGGGAAGGTTTGAAGACACCAGAAGAGGCTGCTTACTGTGCAACTTCACAGCTGTGGAAAACTGGTGGGTGCAGACCAAAACTAGAAGCGGGCTCAGGCAGGGGTTAAAGCAAGGTAATAGGCATCAGTAGACAGCAAATCCATCTACTGGATTTTTGTTTTGTTTTTATTTAAGAAAAAAAAGGAAGAAAAAAAACAACAACCTTGACCACTGACTACCAGAAACCAGAAGGTTTTAAGACGGGATGTAAAGAGGATCACTCCCTGCCCCTTTTTGGCAGAAACTCATCTGCCCATGGCTGCTATATTATCAGGCTGGACTAAATGCAACTTCAGCCTGAAGCAACATGGCACAAGGTAACTCCAGAAGACATTGTTTTTAACTTCCTGTGTCCCCGCAGAAAGGCCAACAGACCCGCACTCGCTGGAGCCATTTTCGGGACAAGGCTATTTTCCAAGATCGGATCTAGACATAACCACTGCTGATTTTTTAATGCTAAGGTGACAGTTTCACCACCTCGTGAAAAGACTTTCACACAACTGTACCACAAATACCTGCACATGTTGCCCAATATTTATAATACGTCTGGTTTTACTTGATCTCGTCACCACTGTCAAAGTCCTTACACTTCAGTGCGAGTTGCCCCACGCTGAGGGTTCAGCAGGACTCACTCAGTTCTTTGGCAGCTCTTGGAAGGTTTTCTCAGCTCCTCTATACAGGACTGACTGACAAAAACAATGCTGCATGCCTTTGAAGTGCTGGTAGCCCCTCTTGCAGATGATTAGTGCTGTTGTCATTCAGTACAGTAGCACAGCCCCCTCGGTGCTCTGCTCTTTTCCCAGGATGTCAAACAAGCCTTTTCCCCTGGTAAAAACTTGCACTGTTTCCCATCTGAAATACCATTTAAACTTGCAGTATGACTGCAAGACTCCACCTCACCTCACTATCACCAGCTTTCCCTGACAGCCTCTCTGGAGAAAATTTACCAAAACCATTCTAGGAGTCTCAGTTACAGTGGCTCTAACATTTCTTTCGTTATTCACTATTTTAACTTTTTCAAAGAATTCTAATAAAGTAGCCAAAGCTTACAGTTACTTAAAGCTACAGTGGCTTGTGCCTCAGGTACTTTTTAATGGCAGCTGTAATGACTTTCTCAACAATTTTCTTAGGTACTTAAATGAGGGTCGTGAGTTTATAATTCTCTGGACCACCCTTATTATCTTTCCCACCTCCGTAAGAACACTGGCAATTTTCCAGATTCTTCTCATCATAGCTGTAATGGTAAATTAAATTGCATTTATTTATGGCTTGCTTTTTTTTTTTTTAGCATTAGTTGGGAGGTAATCCAACTAATGCTAAAGAAATTAACTACCAACTTCATACATTAATACAGTCCAAATATTAAAAATACTAAGCGTCTCTACATTTACATATACGTATTGCCCAATCTCAAAAAGGATGCCATTAAAAAAGGTCCATTCTGAAGACAGGGAAAAAGAAGCGTAGACCAGGGCATAAAGGGGCAAAACTACCAGCAGGGTTCAATTTTCCATATTTTTATTATTGCCTGCTAAATCATGTGATTCAAGAAGATCTTTCGTTATATCCACTCCTGCCTACTCTTTACCTGTACCAAAAGTAACGTTAAGTTCAAGAGGTATCCTCTGTGTGGAAGACCAGTGTAAAAAAATATTTTACATTCTAATTTGCTCTTCTTGATTGTCCCTTGAGCCTCCTGAGCTATTCAGGCTCATCAGCTCTCCAGTGGATTTCCTAATATAACTCTGGAAGAAATTGCTCTCTTCTTGGAGAGAGAGAGGAAAAAAAAAAAAAAAAAAAAAGATAAATTGTCCTTAACTTCCTTTCATCCGTCTTGGTCTCTAGCTTTCCTACAAAACCATGTACTTCACTCTACTAGCATGACTTGTGCTGGGTTTACTCCCCCCTCTGCAAGTGATTTCTCTAGGCTGAATATCTGTCCATTATCATTTAAGCTCCCCCCCCCTTTTTTTTTTTTTAATTTTCTCTAATTCTCCTTTCTCTTCCATTCACTATAAAGATGTGTCATCATTCTGCATGAGGCTTTTCTTCATACCAAGATCTAATCACACATTTAGTAATACCAAACCGATGGATGCAGAGATGCCTGCAACCACAGAGTTAACAAATAGGTTCTGCCCCCGGGGCCCCCCCCCCCCAGGACAGATCCTCAGAATGGGATAAAGTAGAGCAGTTCAGCGCAGCCAAACACTAAGAGAGAGAAGCTGGTCTTCCTTGTATTAATAGACAATGGATTACTCCATCTTAACTTTTTGTTTCAAGCTCTTTTCAATCAGTTTCTGCAGTTTTCTATTCCGGCAGTGGCAACTTGATATTCTGTCATTTGTTTCTTGAAAAAAAATCTTCTTGATGCTAGGCGTCACGTTAAGGTTAACAACATTTATCTAAAAGATGCTATGTACACCAAAGGATCCCAAGGAGCTTCGGAAACTACACACAGTTTCATTCACTGAAGTGAATCAGCCATGAAGAGGAGATGCATATGGAAACACGGTGCACAATAGAATGGGAGTCACAAACTGACAGTATGGAGAGAATTTACTTGAACAAAATGCAATTATTGCACCTGGAATTGGGCTGGACATCATCGTCAACATCCTTTTTCTAGAAAAAGCACCATGGGCTAGCTACTACTTCAGCCATCCGTGCAGAAACAGTGTAGCAAACAGGCCAGGTAGGACAGGATAGCTCAGGGTCTTGACCAGTTATCCTAATGGAAGTCATCTCTACGCGCACATCGTGCCACTTGGCTGCATACACAATGCTGAAGTTGCTTCAAGCTGCAGATCAGCCTGAGATCAGGAGCATGCAGGAGCAGTGTTATTCTGTTCCATCCTGTACCTCTTTTAAAAATAGAAGCTCTGTATAAACTATCCTTTTCCTCTGTTCTTCATGGTGAAGTTAATGCTACAACACTTGGACACGGACACAATGCGTTTAAGCCATAGGTACCTGAGCGTTAAGCTTTGTAACAGTGTCATGTTTTTCAGTAAAATTGTCACTCTCCCCCTACAATTAGTCATATTAGCAGTCTCCCACCAAATAGCGACCTGCCCAACCTAGCAATTAAAAGATGAGACAAGACGGGACAGTGTAACCACATCCCTTTCTGAAGATAGCTCCTGGACATAAAACAAGCCATAGAAATGGGCCAGCCATGCTAACTTCTGGAATGAAATCCCACATTAAAACTCAAGACAGCCTTTCCTTTGAATTACCTCAGAAAACAAAAACAACCCCAATCCAAAAGGTCATTGCTTGGAGTCCTCACAGATTCCTTACCCACCCCTACAAGCTATGTCCTGGGTCATTTACAACCTGTTTATGTTAGGAGGCGGATGGAGCCATTATTGCCCTTCTGGCTGGTTTTGCTGGCTCTTTACACTCCTCTTGAGATGCTGTACTTGCTGTCACCGCTTTGATCCAGAGACTGACAGCACACTACTTACTGCTGCAGCTTTATTGTCTGTCCTGGAACTTTTATCCCTGCCATTTCTCTGCTTTATAGCCCTTCACGCTGAAACGCTCCTGCAAGGGAGCTCCTGGAATCTTTTACGCAATGCATCACTTTTCCACACGTAAATCCAACCTGCGTTTTCTATAGAGTTTGTTATGAGCCAGTATTACAGCACTGACTGCTCCCACTGCCTGTGTCTCAGACATGTCAGCCTACCCTGCAATAGCATCAGTCTCTTGCTCACGGACTCTCTTCTTTACACTCCGTCTTTAAAACCTAGTCAACAAAGAAGTTTTGGTTGTCACTTACGACCACAGCGAACCAAGCATTTTCACTCCTTCATCCTGCAAGTCGGATGGAAACACACCAAGGAAACCCAGTCAGTCTTCCACACTGTACCTCGTGTTAGTCAGCACTATGTAAGTCTACTGGATCTGGAGCAACAAAAATAATTGGCAAATCAAGGATACATTGTAATACACAAGAAAATAAAAGATACACATGTTTAGTCTGAGTAGTCTATCAATGTAACTTATCACTGCCACAATTTCTCTTCAGATATTTGAAAAATACGTCATTCCCTGTACATTTCACAAAGACCAGCGTATTTTTAATTTGAAAGCATCAGGATCTACAGCTTATCAGGAATACTAAAACCTATTTCTAACTTGCAGCTAATACTACATCTATTTTGTATTATTTCTCTCCTAACAGCTCCTATATTTAAGAGGAGGAAAAAAAAAAGCAGCTAGTCAATCTTAGGAGAAGACATGACAAATGACACACATTTCAATAGGATTTAACAATAAACAGCCACCTCAAAGAGGAGCCTTCCCCCACCTCCCCACTAACACAGAATCAGACAAGAAGCTAAGTGAGACATGTTAATGGAGAAGCACTCCAATTAACGTGCTACAGCTCCTTTAAAGCGGAGACCAAAGGGGGCTGCTGCTCGGGACGCTGGAGGATGCCTGCAGTAATTGTCCCTTAGGCACTTCGCTCCCCGCCACCCGGTCCCTCTGTCACCAATTACTGCTGCCATTTGTGCCGCCCCGTGTGCCATCGGCAGCGCAGGCAGAGGCGGCAGCCCCAGAGCCCACCGCTGCTGGGGGAAGGCCTAGGCCGCGCTGGGGGCCCAGGGCGCCTGGCAGCACCAGCACGGCGTGCTTGAGGGTGGCTCTGGTGGACCAGCGGCTGCCACTGCGATGCCAGGCACTGCACAGAGGCAGAGCAGAAGCAGGTCAGGTCACACCCCTCGTATAAGTGACAGCAGAGGCACGTGAGCATGGTCCAACAGCACTCTCCACAGAGGGGAGCAGCAGGTCGGCTTTGCCACTATGAGCAAGATCCCGGAGGATGACAACAAAAGGCCCTCTCCTGGAAATGCAACAGCTGAGGAGCAGAGCCTGCAACGTGGGCCCAGTAGACGGAGGACACAACCTTGAAGATGAAGGATATGGCTGGGAAGGACCTTAGCCATAAAAGCAATTATTCTGTGCCGGATGCACCCAGTGAAGGCATTCAAACAACATGAATCACGTGTTCAAAGAAACAGAATGAAAAAACCCAAGTGTATCTATTCTTGCTGCTGCATTCTGCATGGGAAGGGGAAATGGCAGGGAAAAATGTCTGTCACAAATTTAGACGTGACATTATGAGAGACTCAGCAATAGCTTTTTGAGATGTCCAGACACTGGGTTTGTTTCTTCGGGACGTGATAATACATCAGCTCAGTTGTCTTAAAGGGAAACTACAGGCTGTGCCTAAGCCACTGCCATGAAAGATGCCAGAATTAAAGGCCAAAATTTTAACTTGGAAGAAAAGGATGCGGATCTATCACAAACAAGCAGACATGCAAGTCATGCTCTAGGGACAGTGGCTGAGTTTTGTTTTCCTGCACACGTTATTGCCCTGACACAAAGCGCAGGGAGAGATAAAGGATAGCTGCACGGGAAGCTCAAGTGCAACGAAGAGGTTTTGCACAGATTCAAAAAAATGCAGTCACAGAGGGATAAAGAACAAGGAGTAGACACAGTCATGGGAGACAAAAGAAGCCCTACTGGGAAATGAAAAGCACACTTTGGCATGTTGGAGGTATCTGCTTGGTCAAGGAGGAAAGAGGATGGAACAACGGGTCTAGGGGGCAATTGGTGAGGCTGGAAATCCAGAGTGCAACAGCTGACTGCACACTCAGCGGAGATGAAAGCACAGCATTTCCAGCTTTCCACAGCCGCTGCTTTGCTTCCCAGACTGTGCAGCTTAAGCCAGTATCGCATAAGTTCATCAGTACTTGATGGATCCCCTTCCCTAAAGGTTTAACCCTGCCTATTTGCAAAGCATCACAACTGAAATTTACCACCCGGTTTTAGAGGAGCCTCGGCACTTCAAACAGCCCATGCTCTTACTAGTATTTGAGCTCAGGGATCAGTCTTGCGAGCTGACAGGGAAGTCAGCGCTGCCTCCATCTGTCAGCCCGCTCCGTGACATCTCATCACCGCACGAGGCACAGCAGCTACCCCTGAGGAGAGGGAAGAACTCTAGCTAGATCTCATTCAACATGGCCTCTGTAACTGAAATAGGATTTCTTCTGATGTCGGAAGCCAGAAAGAATCCAATGCATCGGTTTTATTTGCTGACAAGATGCATTTCCATGGGTTTTCCCATGAGTGTGAGAGAGAATAATTCCGTGGGCAACTCAGACTGTCCACCCACTGCCCAAATGGAGCAGGATACAAATAGCCAGCAAGTGCAGAACAAATGCTACCTCCTACTTGAGGCTGTGTCAAGGCAAGGTTGTTTGTCACCGATGAGCTGCAATCATAGGGCTATAAACGCTCCTCAGCTCCACTATGGAGAGTTCTGCTCAATGTTAACTCAAGGAAATCAGAAATAAAATCAGACCAAAACAAAAATACACCGTGTGTCTTTTCTTCTTAACTAGACACCATAAAAGCAATGGAAGATAGATTTGCTCGCACCTAGGTTGCTGCTCCCAGTTAGGAAAAGCACACACATGTAAGGCTTGCACATACACACAGCTTATTTCCCACTACCATCAGGACCTCTCTCCTTGAAGGAAACGGAAAGGATACTTAAATAAATAAGCCAAAGCAGCTTCTACACTGTAAGCAGCCAAAGCGTAACTATGCTTAACTGAAGGCCAACACAGAAGTAATTTGCCTTTTCTTTTGTTTCTTTTTGAGTGTTTTTAAATGCCTTTTTTTTTGTTTGTTTGACAGACTGTATTATTTGAAACCCTCTGTATTAATAAGCTGATCAGTTACTGGCTCCCTATCTGCTAAATTGAGCCAGCAAACTGCTCTTTTTTCCTTTTGGCTTGGAGACAAAAGAAACTTTTATGGGGAATAAGTTTTCCCCTCCCCCTGCACTAACTCCCAACACAATGGTGATTTGGAACCTTCCATTTATCACCAGGAACAAAAATGTTAAGCCAGACAGCAAATCAGCCTTTGAGACAGGGTCCCTGGAACAAACCCTCCCACCACCGCGGTCCGCACAACTCCTGACTCAGGCGTTCTTTTTCGGAGTGCCACCGCCACGCAGAGCACGCTCCTTCACGTTGGCTTGGCTGACCTCACGGTCTTCTGCGATTCCATGTTATTAAAGTATAGCTTGTTCTGCTGCAAAGCGTAGCACAGCCTTTCGTTTCTTCATTTACCAGTCTGGTTCTGCCCAAGTCTAAATCTGCACTTGAGACATACGCATTTTCGCTGCTCTTTGAAAAGCGGAACTGTGGTCTGATCCAGGCATCAAGCTCTTAGGTGGAGGAGAATTTCCACAGAGGGAATTTCTTCAGACAGGTTGAATGACAGCTGGGGAAGAAATGCCTGCTGGAATCACCTGGGATGGATCTGCTGACTGCCACTGCTTCTCAAAGTGGCGCAGCAAGACAAGCCGGATGGGAGCTGAAGACCAAAGCTGGCTCCAGGTGACTCTGCCGATACGCTCTGCTCCAGGCTTACCCTGTTAACCCTGCCTCTATAGCTACTGGCCCGGCCAACTCTCAGATACCTAAAAGGTTTTGGCTGCAGAGGGCTTACTTTCCCACAGAGCACCTGAATTCACGCACATTTGTGGCAGCCTCCATCGCACCTCCTGGAGCTTTGACTAAAACCTGCGGCTGCTGCTCTCCCTTGCCAGCATCCCTGCCGCACAACCGGAGGGACGTACGTGCTCCCATCCTAGCCAGCGACGGCTGCTCCCTTAACAACACACAGTGGCTACCCGTCACGTACCAACAGACACGAAACACCCTCCACTTGTAGTTTTCTGGAAGGACGTTAGATCTTCTCTCAGCCAGCCTAATTAATTGTTTTAGTATCTAGCACCACCATCTTCACATACACAATCCCCCTTTATACTGAATGCTCAGAGAATTATGCTATCTGAACAGCAGACAGCAGGAACAATAGACAAAACAATTGCTTCACTGGTTAGGTTATGAGGGCTGTGCTGGGTACTCCCAACTGAGATAGACTATGGCCTTGGCTGAGTGGCACTAATTATTTGAATGCTAAACTAGAAAAAGCAAGACAAACTGCACTGAAATCCTGGACCACGGAATGCACAACAAATACAGACAGCTTCCTTTCTGCCTGCCCCATGTCCCTGAACAAATACGAGTCAGACAGCATGAAACTCCCAGCTCTGGGGTGAATAATGAATATAGTCTTCTAGAAGTCCAAAATAAGAAAAACACAGGCAGAATTGCAACAAAAAATACAGGTTTTGTTTGTTTATTTTTGTTTAATTCACACAGGACAAAACACTATTCTTTTGGGACTGTAATTTAGTGTTGCATCAGAGGCAGAGCCCTTTCTCATGCATGCACGTATCATCTGAAACAGCTGAGAATGCATGCATTTCAGTTTCCCTCCCACTGGTCAGTTAATTTAATTAACAGTAATCAGTAATTGTTCCAGCAGGCAGAAGTAACCTGCCTATAACTTACATCTTGACAGCAGTTAGATTTCCAGAGGCAGACAGCACTCATCTATCTCGGAACCTAACTGAAGCTCAGGTACCTGGCACCTACTGGGCTATATTTCAGTTTCAGACTTGGCCTCTTTTCCAGGAGAGCCCTCCTCCCCCCCATTAGTCTGTTATTTTGTGGGTTACCAGCTTCTTTTGCTTCAAGTTTCACACCAACGTTTTCTGCTCTTCTACATCTGCTCTTCATTTCCCACTTACCATCTACTGCTGAAACCTTAAGCTACGCTACAATGAAGATAAGCCGTAAGATATAACTAACACAGCTTGATTATATGTGATTGATGTAGGACTCTAGCTTGAGCAAAGTGCTCTCTTTACCCAAGCTATCTGGACCAATGTCGCAGGCGTAAGTGTCTGTTACAAATGCTTAGCCTAAACGTGCAATGACGATCCAGCTATCCGGTGCTATTACTCTGACACTTCAATGGACTGGAATAATGTTTTGCAGTGTAGCACTGACAAGAACTAGGCCACCCTCAGAGGAGTCAGCAACTGAGAATACGGGTGATGGTGACCTCGGCTGCAATGGAGACACTCTGAATATTGGTCTCTAATTAAAGCTTCTTTCACCTGTTACTCCAGTTCTGCAGAAAGAGGATTAGATGAAGGTGGAAGATGTTGATGCTTAGGGAGCACACTCAGGCTGTGAAGGCAAAAGGGGCACCAAACAGAAGGGTCTGCTACGTGCTTCAACTCCCTCACTGCCAACGTGTTCCACTCAAGCAATGCTTATTACTCGTAGCAGATAAAACATTTCCTAAGTCCCAATAGTTCATGCATACTGACAAATGAAGAAGAGATGCCGTAACAACTCCGATTCCCAAAAGCAAAGAAGCACTAAGCTGTACAGTGCAAACTCTATTAAAAGAAAATTAAGGATGTAAAGTCAAACCTTAGCACAACGCAATTTTTCACCTTCACATACAGATTGGTTGCTGTATCTCTGAGGCTGTAGATGCACCGAGTACACCTCTTTAAAGATTCTCATTTTTGTTGTCCCGTAACATATAATTCAGAGACAATGCTGCTGTTTTTCATCATCTACTGTCTCAAAGAAACCCAGGAAAATTATTTTTTTCCTAGCAGATAGAAGTCTGTAAGAATTTCCAAATCTATCATATATGGTGCACCAACCATTGTGGAAGAACAACTCCAGCACCGTTATTCTGCTTTAAAATATTTCATTTTCAAACCTAGTGCCTAGAAGTCAGACTCCAGAAGTTGCCAGAAATGCACCTGGACGCTTAAACAAAAATATTTGCCTGGAGAAGCATCTGTCCCACCTTTGGCAACAACGAGGCACCGACGTTCAGCATTCTTTTCTCTTGCCTTGCCAAGCAGTCTGGCTCCACAACAACCATCACAAACACTCTACAAAGTGGCACTGTGTTTTTGGTTGGTTGGTTTGACTGTATCGCAGATCACATTCACTCTTCTCCAGTTCTGCTCTGTCTAGGAAGCTACTTCTCTTCATATCAAAGACTATTTCATAGCCTCTCTCTTCCTCCCGTCTCCCATTCAGCCTCTCACCTCTGATCTGCCCGTGGCAGACACCAACCCCTCTCCACTTGCTATACTGTCAAACAGATCTTTTCAAGCCCTTCCTGTACCACCTGGGCAGAGAGGCCTTTTTACCTTTCTTCTGTTACTGCTAGAAGGAATGGGAGAACTCTGCTGCTGGATTTCTTCCCCCTGCTCCCTGAGGCCAGGTGCATTTTCTTCTTCAGCATATTTATTATGTCCCGGACTGTGCAAGGCTTATTCCCAAACAGACAGGAACGAAGAGCCGCCGACCCCAGCGGATGATAACCCAAAGGCATAGGGAAGACCCCTCGAGCTAGTGAGACGACTGCCCACTGAAGCCCAAGCCTCAGTTTGTGTGGTTGAAGAGGGCAAAAACTCTCAGAGACGCTGAACGGTGTCAGCCCCGGCAACGGGCTCTGTGACTGCTGCATCTTCATTGCAATTTTTACCTTTGCTGGCTGTATTAGAGCCAGAATAAATCACGCTAGCCTGTGCCGCAGTGACAGCTTCTTGTTAACACGTGAATAGCTCTGGCTCTCCTCGGGCTGGCCCAGCGCCCACACTGACCAGTAGGAGCACGCACTTGTAAGCACACGCACTGATCCCCTTTGTCTCGTGGCACGGCCGCGCTCGGGCTGATGGCGTGTCCACGTTGGCATCGCTGGCAGAACAAAGGAGACAAAGGCTGACACAGGAGAGGGAGACCTGGCTGGGCTTCTGAAGACGCAGAGTGGAAAAAAATAGAAATCAGACTTCAGGAAAGGATGCAACTGGAGCAGGAGTACTCTTGAAAGAAGACCACCCATCTGGCATCCGTGAAATTGAGGGCTCACCATTCCTAAAAAGCAGTCTTTCCTCACTGTTTCATGCAAGAGAGCATGGCTCTGGTTAACGGAGACAGAGCAGGGGCTCATTTCCCATGTCAGTGCAGCCCGAGCGACCGACGTGTGCGTTGCATTGCCTTATCTCTTACAAACGAGCTAAACTAGGCTGAGCTAAGTGAGCAGGGAAGTGCACTAACCAGGAGGGGATTTAAGGCTCCTGGCACTAGGCACGGTCACTTGGTTTAAGTGGCACATGTCTTTGCACTAAGGCTCATGCTAAGCAGCTGCGAACAGACAGGCAGGCACACTGCATGTGATACTCCAACACAGACACACACTAAATTATCTCAGAGGCTAAAAATGCACATTAGGGAACTAAATATCCCATCTTGTCCTCCTCACCCCATCCCCAAGTGTCCAGAACAACCTTTTTAAAGCCTCATCCTCAGACACACCTGACGTGCCCTTATTGCCAGCACTATCTAACAGGCAAGGAGCATTTCCAGGCAGACAAAAGGCTGCATCTTCACTCCAAGCCATGCACAAACTGAGGAGACGCAGAGCAGACTGATGTGCCACTTCGGTCTCCATCTGCACAACATCAGAGCCAAAACTTACTCCTATCCACCCCATTAAAACAGGTATCACATCGCATTCATCTGGGCACTACTACAGCGAGAGACATCTTCATCAGCTGAACTAAATCCGCACAAATGACTCCTGCATATGCCATTGTTCTTCGGCACATGATTTCATTACATAAAGCCTGCCCACTGAGCAGCGTGTTTGGGGGTGGCAGGAAGGAGGGGGAGGGAGGCTTTAAGCAGAGCGGGGAGGGGAAGAAACCCTCCGAGATCCAAAATAAATGATTCTTGATTCCCAGGGAGGCAGGAAACGCAGCTCACACCCAAACACAGACACTCCTCCATGGCAGACAAGCATCCTGATGACTGCTGGCTTTGTTGTTGCCACAGGAAGCTCCCCCACCCTGCTCTGCAGCAGGGTCTGCGAGCGGCAGCCACCCATGCTCTCCTTGCCGGCTTCCCTCGCCCAGCTAGCGGCTGCCGGACACGCTGCACCGCAGCTGACGCAGGAAACATCTCAGGGATGCTTAGTGAGTCAAAAGGTGCTGCAAGTACCTTTTTTTTTTAAATCCATGGCACTGACAGCGAACAAGGTATCGCACAGAATATTTCCTGTGGGTTAACACAGCAAGCAGGATAGCACGAGACTTACGATGCTCCACCGCATGGGTCCTGGTTTCTCTTCACTAATAATGTAAAACAACATGTACTGTTGTAAGCGCGACAACCACAGCGCTGCTACCGCTTGTTTGTGCTGCGATTGATGGCAGAGTGGTTTCCTATTAATTATTTACATCCAGCATTGTATCCCCAAACCTGAGGATGGAATAATAGTATTTTTATTTAGTTATTTTGACCTAGAGTATGATATTGTTTTTGAAAGCCAGGACTCTGATTTTTCAGAAAAACTGGGATGTGAAAGCACTGCTTACTTTCAGAACAGAAAGCAGCCCTCTCCAATGCCTTTTAAAAGGCACGTTCTCTACCAAGCACTAGCTGCAGCCACTATTCTAAGCTGAAAAGATGACAGAAAACCAGGGGGATCTGTCATTCTGCAACGAACAGCAAACTTGATCAGGATCCCTATCAGATTGAAATCTGTAATCTGTATTGTCCATTTCCCTCCTCCTCTCTGCATGAGCACAGATGGTCAAAACCTTACAGCTAACCCTGAGCAATGGATAATGAGGTAATAACTCTGCCCAGCCTACAGCCTCTGTGGTTACTTCCAAATTAACATCCAAACTGCATTATCAGACTCACAGCGCCAGAAACAAGACTCTAGCTCAGCAGCCAGACCATCTTGTTTGTCAGGAAATGGCTATAGCAGCTACATTTCTGCACTTATTTTTGTTCTTTAAAGTTGTGTGCAGCTACTGTAAACATTCATATCAAACCATCTCTATGTTCCAGCTTCAAGAGAAAAAGAACAACAAAAACCACTGAAAAAAACAAAAACAACCCCCTCCTACCCAGACTTTTCCTGAATACTAATGCTAAAACTATTACAAATGCTAATTTGGTACCAACAACCTATGATTAAAAAAACAATGAAGCACCTCAAGCACATGAATTAAGGCATCATCTTAAAATACGCTCTTTTCTTCTCGAGCTAGAAAACCCTTGGATATACATCTGGGCTTTTTTGCTCTTTATGATCTCAAAACTATATTAAAGATGCAGGTCTTTATACAGGATAATCTAATGCATTTGGGGCTTGAATGAAAGTTAAAGACACCGGAGTACTTTTGAAGAGAACCACGGATGAAGCCAAAATCTCAGTTAAGAAGCTCTCTATCAGCAAACCTATGCTGAAGGCAACCTCATGGATTACTGGGACGCCTATTGAGTTACTCAAGTACCATTACCCAACATTCAGCACTTGGTAAAGAACATCACTGCTTTAAATATGCTTTCAGTCCTTAAAGTACCTAAGCAGTGGCAAGGATGTACCTCCACAATGCTTCTGAAGTAAAGATCTTAACGTTTATTAACACTAATTCATCTTTACAGTCCTTGTTTCATCTCAGTTTTAAAGTGCAGGAAACCAAAGCTCAAAGGGCTTCATGTTCTCCATGTTGCACCGCTCATCAGTGGCAAAGCTGGGAACAGAAACCTTAGTGCTCAATTCCCTTTCACGTGCTTGAGCCATCGAGAGTACTCCCTCAATTCTGTATTTAAAAAACAAACAAACACCTCTCCTCTTGCAAATATAGCAGCCAAGATTAGAGAGAAGGAAGAACACGTTGCTTGCCCAGAGCCATGCGCTGAACTGAAGGACCTCCTTTTGCCACCCCATCCTTCACTTTCATCTAAAACACTGAAACCTTAGAACAGAGGCACAGACCTAACCTTGGTCATGGAAGATGCATGGTGAAAAATCAAAAAGGGGAAGAACCCAGGAGGTCCTCCACTTTCCTTTATATAAGGTGTCTTATATAACGAGTCTTTACCAGACCTTGTTTCCCTTATTGCAGATTCATTTTAGCACCAAAAGGAAGTTTAAAAATATTTTATTTTTTAAAACTTGAAAATTATAGCATCAGATTGATCATGCCTTCCAACTGATAAAACGAAGACATTTACAATGGTTGGCTGATGTTTTCTGATTCACAATTCCACACCTCAGCAATGCCAACCTCACTGCTGACCACTAGGCCTACCCTAAGAACCGTTCATCTCAATTTTGATGGTTTTTGTGCTTTTCTGTTCATGGTATTGCGGAAAGTGATATGATTCCAAGTGTGGTGATAGAAAAAAAACACAATGCTTAGCCAAATGCATAATCAGAAGCATTCTTCCAAATGCCTGCCTTACTTCTCAACCTTACTTTTTCAAGCAGTTTTAAACTTCGGCACTTCCAGTTCCTGGGACGTTTGGGTTCTTTTTCCTCAAAAATGCTTCCTGCTGCATTTGAGATTGTGAGGCATACCTTTTCAGGGCTTGTGGGGCTTGTCAAGTGTTTGCTACCTCAGAGAAGAAGTCGCTTTCCTCCTCCCTGTGTTAGACTGCTGAACAGTAGCTGGTATCAAAGTAAATGAAACGTACGGTATAATGTTGGAAACCAAATTCTATTCTGTGCTCTCTCTGAAACAATGCTGATTTTTCCATGTACAGTTTAGCCAAAAGCAAGAAGAGGGCATAAATTTATGCTTTGGATAGACCACCAGTAGCATGTCTGAAGTAATACATAGCAGACTTCATCAAACGATGGAGAGGCAGGCAAATCCTCCACAGGATCCCCCATGACTAGACAAAGTAGTATTTCCACCTCAGATCAGAATAAACTAGCAAGACCAAAATCACCTCAAAGGCATGAACTAAGTTCCCATGGACCCAGTAATACAGTAAATAAGTACTTCATACTTGATTAGAGCACAAGTTCAACTTTTTTTTTAAACCACCATTTTCATTATTCTCCTTGCAACGACTTTTGTCTCCATTAGAGAATGGAGGCAGGTCAATATCTAGTACAAGGCAGAGACACTTAGCAAAATTACACAGATTAACTAATTTTAATGTCAGGAACTACTACAGATCTCGGCACTCGGAGAGGCGCTATCAGCTGGAAAGGGAAGGGGGCGAGAGTCACAAGCTATCTGCAACTTCACGGAACAAGACTACAAACCCATTAGACAGATAACTGCTCTGAGAAAGAATTTACTTCACTGCAAATCTAATAGACAATTTCTGTAAGACATCTCGAGTTTAAGATGCTATTTCTCAGTTTAGGTTTTCATATCCCTTTAATCTCTCTCCACCTGGGCAGCCTTCCACCAGCAGTTGCGCCGCATTTCCCTCCGTTACCGCTCGGGTCCTGGCGTCTCATCCAGCTGTCAGCTGGAAGCATTTGCCTTTCTGCCCATTTCTTTTCCATCTAAGCCTAATGATATCATCATCTTGACTTTGAGAAAGAGGCAGAGACATAATGAAGACATATATTTGTATATATTTTCCCCTTTCAAATTGTTTTTGCTCACGAGAAGGCATAAACACTCCAAAGAACCGTCCCCGAGCCATCTCCAGCGCTCACAAAAAGCAGCTTTAAAGCTGCCTAGCTCCCTTCCACCTGATCCTATAAACACTGCCGGCAATTCCCCCCCCCGTGCCTCCAACATATTTTCACTTAGCACCAGTTTGATGTATAAGATCTGACAGGCAGGCAGTTATAGGCCACCTGCATCACTGTCGCCATGACAACAGTGAAAGACAATCCATGATCCCATGCCCTGGTCACACGTTTCAATACGGCTTATCTGTCCAAAGCCACTGAGTCTAATGGAAGAGAGTAATTACAATCTTCCACTCATTGTCAAAATTCTCACCATATAATGCTCTTCAAAATTATTTTATTCCTCTCACATGGCTGCTTTGCAAAAAAATAATAATAAAAAAATAAACCACACCCAAACCATAACGAAAGAAGCCTTAAGTGGGCTTGGGAGGGAGCGAGGGGTGGAGGGAGAGGAGGAGAGAAGAGAGGCTGTGACTGATACAAAAATGTGGCAGTGTGAGCAAACTGTCTCTTTGCAGTGTTAAGGACTAATCAGGAGGAGAGGAACGCACCAACCACCGAGAGGGATAAATGAAAATCTCTCTTCTATTCGTAGAGCATCACTTAAGATCCTTTCGGCTTTGCACCGAAGGTGAAGAGAAGATATCAGCTGCCCTCTTTTTCCCCTCCTCTTCCTAGGAAACTTCTTCCTATCAAAACGAGCGAGCCCCATAGCGCACCGTGCAGCAGCAACAGCTTCGCTGAGCAGCATGGCTCCTCAGATGAGCGCCACTATCAGTGGGACAGGGAACCCTGTGCCAGGGACAGCCGAGTGGCAGCTCCTCCTCCCCATTTCACCTCAAAGTTCCCAGCTATCCCCACATTTTCATTTTCAAAGCAGAGATGCAGGGAATAGCCTCACAGTTGCATGCCTCCTGATGGCCATCCCTAAAAGATCACTGTGTACTTTCCATTTCTAGTGGAGAATGCCAAAACGTTATTCCTTTGTCCATGGCCACAGCCATAATTAGGATGGACTGATGGAACAGTAAATTACTAAAATCAGAGACAGACAGACAAAAAGATACAGTAATTTATTAGAAAGTTTCATCCACCGGTGTCCAAACCACACTAGTAAATAGAAATGTCAGCTGACTGCCCATTTTAGAGCCATATTTTTAGCTGGATGCTTTAGGCCGCAGCATCAGCGCCAGGACCTGAATGCTCCTTTCACGGCCCTACGTGCGCCTGCCATACGCTGTTGCCATGGGTCGGCCGGCACACAGTAACACAACTGTGCGCTTGGGCCCCCGGCTCCTAACTCTCAGCTCCCGAGCCACAAGGTAAATAAAAAGCCAGTCTTTTTTGGTCTGTACTTACAAGAACACAAAGAGGTCTGAGGACCCTCAGCCCCAGTGCAGTCCAAGTACGCCCCTGGATACTGGTGTTACCTCCAGCAGTCATGGCAAACTTAAGGAGAAGCAACGCTCAGACTTCATGAGCACCTTTTTAACATGTGATCCAAACCAAATGCTCTAACCAAGGCACGCAATAGCATCTCTACGCTTCTGTGGAGCTGTGCCTCCCTTCCCAAGCACGAAAGGAAGGCTGCACCAGCGTGCACCCACCCAGAAAGGCGGCCATCCTGCAGCCGAGCACGAGAGCCAACGCTGCCCATGCCAACCACGGGGTCGCTTTGGAAGGGGCAGCAGGCCTGGCCTGCCATGGGGGCTCAGCCTACAGAGCAGAGCCCACAGAGCATGGGCCGTGCGGTCTCTGCTGACAACGAGTAGCCAGAGCCCCACTTTCACCCCGCACTCTTCAGACAGCGGGACAGACTTCGCCGCCAGCGTAAAGCAGGCCCCTCGGCGGACTTGCACCAGCAGAGCCTCTGGGCCAGGGCTGCTATCGGCAGTGCCCCCTACCCCTTCCTTCTGGCACTGGTTCAGCACTATCTCAAAGGGAAGGGTGCCACCTACAGCACTGCAAACAACTCTTCCTCCAGCACCATGGCTTTTCTTGGATGTCTCCCAATGAAGAATTAAGCAGGTCCAGCCACCTGAAATGGAAGCTGGCCGATACTTCCACGACCAAGAGGTAGAACTTGCCCTCAAACTGTTTTTTACTTTGCAAATACAGAGGTACGGTCT
Organism: Oxyura jamaicensis; assembly: GCF_011077185.1. NCBI lineage: Eukaryota > Metazoa > Chordata > Aves > Anseriformes > Anatidae > Oxyura > Oxyura jamaicensis. Next base: position 56,400,956 of record NC_048896.1, on the reverse strand, counting down.
CTCAGACAGATTCCTCATCTTTATCCTTTTTGCATCTTATATTTTCCTCTACTACTACACTTGCATGTCACTACTATCACGAACACCGCATTAGCTTAAAAAACAGTAGTTAGGTAGAGCATCAAACATGCTTTACTTCAGAACTTCTTCAAAGAAGATTTGGCCCCGGCCCCTCAAGCTTATGCCCCAAATTCTTTTTTCTGCCTTCCATGGGAAGGATCAAGGCAAGTAACAGATTTTCACTCTTGTACGAGCCATAGATTCATGTCTTTTGGAGTTCCTGCGTGTGTGACATCTGACCTCTGAAGAGGTATTAGAAGTGAGGCGCCGCTTCCTGTTTTTAATCTTGCTAAAGCCCTATTAATTCATACGGGGATGCATAACCAATAGGTAGAGCCTGAAAACCAATTCTCTCTCTCACAGAAGCACGCCAGCTCTATCCGTCAATGCTAATCTGAGATAAATATCCCTGTGCAGAATACACAACAGGCACGCTGTCCAGAAGGAAGACAAAGAAGTTGAATTCGCCTGACAGAACCCACCTGCCATTGTTAATGAAACGGTCGGCAAATGAATAGGTATCCATAGCCACTGCAAAAACTAAAAGAATAATCCAGTAAACCACAGCAACAGTTCAGCTAAATATAAGGATTAGGTTCCCTTTTCTTCATGCTCCAATTTTTATTCTGCAAGAATTTTTCTAATTATTACAAATTTGCAATGAAATGTAAGCTCTGGTCACAGTTAAGAATCTACAGTCAGAAAACAGGAAAAGAAAATCAGAATTAATGATCTTTTTAACAGCTTGAAAGAATAAACTGCTCCATTCATAACTACCCGAGTGTTCTCCCTATGAGGAGTTGAGGAATGGCCAGCGCACCAAGGGCCACACCAGCATGCTTCACTGAAGCTTGATGTGGTCAGCAGACATCTCGTCTAGCAAGTTCTAGCAGAGTCTGAAAACCAAGGACACCACGAGGCGAAAGGCAGTGCCGAAGCACCAGGCAGGCAGCACATCTCCATACTTACAGGCCTGTGCTCGGGGACAAGCCAGGAGGCAGTGGGATAGCCACACGCTGCCACCAGCCAGGATCTTTGCCAGCACTGCATACAGCTGGCCCAGAGCGAGAAGTCGCATGGGGAACAGGCCAGGAAAGGTCCTGAGCCTACATCTGCACAAACCCTGCCATCCCAGCACCCCGTGCCCCTGCCATGGCCTGGTAGGAGCAGCAGCTGGGAAGGCCTGCCTTCCTCCTCCTCGCCCACCATCGGACACATGGTCTCCGCACGGCGATGGGGCTCTTGCTCCCCAGGACTTGCTCAGTCCCGCGGCCACCACGAGGATCCCAAGGATCCCGATCCTTGTCATGTGTGGCACAGGCGAAGGGGAGGGCAGGGGGACCACTGCAGGCGCTGCTTTGGCTGGGATCGCGTGCACGCACACCAGGGACACCGTCCTCGCTAACAGTTTCACGCTGCGGCTCACTGGCAAGGAGCCAGAGGGGGAAAGGCCAGATGGAGAAGGAAGTCTGGTGGCCTGGCAGCAGCGACCCAGCACAAGAACACCAGGGCAGAAAAACAAACGCCCGCCAGCAGAAATGCTCCTCTCGTACTCTTCTGAGGCATTTGGCTTGTTTTCACCCTCACTCTTATTCCCCCAGCTAACAGCCAAAGACTTTAAAGCCATGTGGAAACCACTCTGACCCAAGGAGCCTCTAGCCTTCACAAGAGCAACATCCCACCAGTCAAACTGGGGGGACACATTGCTCTGAAAATTGTATATAACTCCTCATCTATCTGGCTTTATATATATATATACACATATGTATGTATGTATATTTATATATTCTGGCTTCCAGTAGCCTTTATATGATGAACACAGTAGACAGGTGATAAAAATAAATAAATAAATGTGAACCATACTCAAAAGTGGGGGGAAACACAGGAGAAACACCATCAGTGACCGAAGAGACCCACACCTATACATTGAGCACTTCCTCATCTACCACGCTGCTCCTCCATAAGCACGGGCATCTTCAGCAGGCAGTTCAGAGCAGCTGCAGGCCACTGCTGTAGCTGGCAGCATGCTGAAGAGGAGAGAGATGGTACTCAGCACCTGCTTTGCCAAATTAGGTGTTTTCAGAGAAAAAAATACCAGATACGGATGTATCTGCACATTCAGTACTTGCACACAGTGGCTGGTTCTGTATTAACAAGCCACCACGCTCATCAACAGTAAGTCAGATGTTCAACCGGACAATCACGTTCAACTGGACACGTCAGTTAGCCATCTCCAGCCTCATTGTCAATGCACGTGTTAATGAGTACCTAACTGCATTTTTGTTCTGGTATTTATTTATTAGCCTCCCAGGCTTAATTTATTCAGATTCATTTCCATACAGATGCAACATCCTGTGCTCATAACCATACTGGTCTGCTAGGCTTCACATCAACCCAACATCAACCTTCGTCTGAGAGACTTTTTTAAAAAATTTAAACAATAGGACTAAGTTTAACCTCTTACCCTGTAGATTTCTGTATATATCAAAACCTCACGAGTCCAGGGGTGTGTGGGCTTGCCAGCTTGCCACAGCATGCAGAACTAGTGCTTTGCAGCAGCTGGGACTAATCCCACCAACACTTTCCTAGCTCATTTCACCATAAGCATGTGCTTCTCACACTGCTGGCCTCCTGCTGAAACCAAGAAACTTACTTCAGTGAGGCCTGTCCTAAGAAGGCTTCTTTTGCAGTATGACTGATAGATAAGGACTTACAGGACTGAAATTCCCTTTCTACTTCTTTTTCAAACGCGTATGAAGGAAGGTTTTCATGACTGCAATATAGAAATTGTATTCATAAACCTACTGTTTTGGAGATGTGGTACTTGTACACAGTCTGGTAAGCCTCCAACCCCCACGTAACTTTAAATCAATACTCAGCCTTTCTGCAGAAATAAACAAAAGAAATCCCCTAACAGATCTTCACCTTCCTGAAAGGCAAGCCACAGCATTCCTTCCCTATCTCCCTACGGCAGACATCAGACCAATCCTAAAGAATATACGTGAGAAGGATTAATAAAAATGCTTCCTTTTCTAAGATAAAACAGTTAACAGATCTGACCGATGAAAGCAGGCTATTTCACAATCAAAAATTCTCAGCAGTGACCATTCCTGTATGTCAACAAGTAAACTAATATTAGTTCTAAAGAAAGCCACAAATCACAATCAACCGTGTCTTTTGAAGTGAAGCCTGTCTAAAGGGAAACACCTACAATGTGAACCTGGATGCCTTTGCTAATGAGTAATGAGAGGTATTAAATTACAGGCTGCCACAGACACCTCCCCTGGAAAAGCCCAGCTTTTACCGAAGGTGAAGACTTACGCAACAAGCTACTAGCTCTGAAGAAACCAACAAAGCATTCTCTGTAAATCAGTACTACTTCAAACTCCTCTAGAAATATACCCTGTGTTTTACTCTTTCTTAGTGAGCCACAGTTTGTAAGGCTATGACCCTAAATGTTCATAGCTAAATCTGCTTGTTTAATTTCTCTTTCCACCCTGGCTTAATGAACAGTTAGATACCATAGTCGCAGGAGCCATTGCTTTCCTCCTCTCCTTCCGCTTCCTTCCTCGTAGTGAATTTTCATATTCCTCATTAACACTTCTCATGTTAAACTCTAATCCTGCAGAGGTGAGAGTACCGAATCTGATCTCTGCCGGGAACACCTTCTGCTGGCCCACAAAACCTGCTCCAGGTCTCTGCTGGATGGATCAGGGCCTCAGACCAGATTAGCTGGGAGTTACCGTGCCTACCAGTGCTGAGAGAAAACTCAGCATTTAACTGAAGTTGAAGTGTTTTCTAGCAAATATGGAAATAATTTTTCACTGGGGGTGGGGAAGTTTGAAACTTTTTTCTATTACTGTCTCTCTCAGTTACAGCAACTAAATAAAATAATTAATATTAGATAGCTAGAGCATAGACTTACTCCATCACAACTGAGGTGGAAAAGATCTGGTCCAGACTTCACAGAAAGGAAAGATCTTTTGAACCAACTGTGAATACCAGTCGGATTTGGGTCAAGGGAGGACTGCAAGTGTTCCAGATGTCATTAAATACAGAAATAAAACCTATAGGTATTTCTTAACAACCGTGATGCTTGGCAGATCCTTTCTTGTGCTACTCCATTACATACACATTTTTATTCCTACAAAAAAAATCCAATGGCGACTCATTTTTCTAGACTTCATTTTATGTAGAATATTGATGCAATGTGAGCCTGCAAAGAGAACGTCTAGATCTGGCTACATTACAAATGTAACCAGGAAAAGGAGACCAGGCCACACGCATGTTTCTACATTAATCTGTTGCATGTCATCATCTTCCCATTTTTCCCACAGTCCCATTTTAGAAATTCTATATTTAGTCTACTAGATTTTGATCTTTTTCCATGGTCAGAAAGGAAAGGTTGGTCACTGAGATTTGCTAATTTTTTCCTAATCATAGATTCAGGGGGCCAGGGGAAATGTATGCAAAGATATTTTATTGTTTTGCACTTAATATCTAACTCCAAAGGATCAAAAGAGGAAAAAAAAAAAAAAGAAAAAGAGTTCTCTTATATATGCATTTACAAATTAAAAGTGGGCCTGGTATTCCAGCAACCTCCAGCTAAACACTTTCCAATATAGTCCATGACACTACGTTGAGCAAACCACCCTGAAATTATTCCCAAAATAAAAAGGTTGGTTCTGTCCATAGAAAACAGCATTTCCTAGATGATCTCTATGGAGTGCTGAACTGGCAGCAGTACCAATTACATTTTCATTAGATAAACATAGACTTACATTAGCATTTTTGGCAAAACTGCGTATCATGCTATATATCACTACTTAACCTTTAAACTATCTGATCATTTCAGTCACTTCTGTTAAATACAACCTCAAATTTTAGTTTTGTCTTTGCTTCTGCACACCTCCTTGCAGCGCAGTGAAAATCTCATTAATTAAAACTACAACAAACCATGCTTCCTATATATTTGTGTTCTTGATCAACACTCTGATCAATGTTGCATCCCAGGTGTGCAAGGTGCTTCCCAAACAGAGTCATAGACCCCCTGTACAAGAATTTATTAGGAAAGGTTAAAACTTCACCACTGCCCCTCTGCTTTCTACTGCAGCAAGAACTATGCCATCAGAAAAGCAAAATATCTGCCAAATATTTTCTTTCTTTTAATCCCCACATATATGCATTTCCGCAAGGAGTTTTACTTCCAAACACACTCATATTTCCCACCCATGTCCATCTAAGGACAGACAGCTATCAGCAAAAAGTTCCCAGCAAATCCAACGCAGATTTTACACTTACTGGTGAACAAAAAAAAAAGTCTCGATCTGTACTAATAGTTTTATTGTAATACACAGCTGAATAGAGACGATAATAATGAAGAGACGAGGAAAAAAGATGTATTTCAATGAAACAGGCTAACAGATACTGAACAGTAGCTCAACAATACAGCTTGGAAGCTTAAACTCACCTCTACTAGTACTTTAAACTTTCCTGATTACATTGGATTTCTTCCTCTTTAAATGGCTAGTTTTCATGCCCTTGGCACTGAAACTAAGACTCTGGAGAAGATATCAGCATTACACAACCCTCAAACCCACCTGCTAGTTAACTCTAAACTAAACATTGTAAAGATTTCATTCTGGTGCATTATTTTTGAATTTAAACACAAATATATGTATTTTTTTTGTCACAACGTCCACACAGTAGTTATTCAACAGGAAGGGAAAAAAAGTGCTTTCCAGAATCCTCCAGCAAAGCAAGTTTGCACTCTAACACCTACTAAAACAGCAGACCACCACTTCACAATTCACATTTCAACTGCTGTATTTTACTTCACCATTTTATCTTTCTTACATGTTTTTGATATGTAAAACAACAAATGATTCTGAACTTGCAGCTGGCGAGTAAATTTTTTTTTTCCATTATGATAGCTCACAAAACACAGTTAACTTAGCTAAATAGAAGTAATCAATTTACCCTGGTTAGCAGAACAGAGCATTCATTAAGTCTGTTTGCTCTAAAGACTGCTATGCACACCTTCACCACCTGGCATCCGAGCATGGACAAAGACTACCTGATCTGGAGGAGGGAGTATGAAAAGCACCATTGGCTCCTATGCTTTCATGCTGAGGGAAACGGGACAGTGGGGGCCAGATCTTGATGTCCTTAGTTAGGAAGAAAATAATCTCAACAAGGTCTCCCTGAATTTTAGCCCAGTAAAAATTAAAAGAACAGAACTGAAAACAGTAAAAACTTAAAGAAGCTGTACAGAAGTTTCCTTACGATACAAAATATTTACATCTACATAAATTACATCTTTGTGCTTCATTACACTCTGAATTATACTGTTAAACTCCTTATTCTGATATAAGATTCACACAAAAAAAATAAAGGTAGATATCTGAACTGATGAGCACAGCAAAGGAAGCACATATAGATATCATACAGGCAGGGTAAATGACTCAAGATAGGAGGACAGAATAAGTGCAGCACTAAATGATAGAGGCTTTAAAGCCCCATCCTGTTCCCACTTAGTTTGAAGACAGAATGCCTGATATAAATCAAGGTGATTTAAATTGCTGATTTTAATCAGGATTGAAATTACCAGGCAGGAAACCCTGAACGGAATAAATCAGTCTTTTGGCTTTTTTTTTTTTTTTTTAATATATAATTATTTTTCTAGGGAACGGTCAATACTGCCTGGTTGGTAACTATTAAAACATGTAACTTGACAACCCCGTATGTCCCCTGCATTAAGTATGATACATTTTTGTTAAACATGGAATGACTATGCACTGTACAAAGGCTATACTTCTTGCAAGACAGTTTCCTTCTCCTTTGAACCTTTCTGCTGGTGATTGCTACAAAGTGAAATTCTATTAAAGCACAGCAAACCACCTTTTCTTTTTTAAATTAATTTTAAAAATATCTTTGGTGTACCTGTTACGTAAGAAGAGGAGTTTATCCAACTGGCTCTTCTCTGTATTTAAAAAAATTTAAAGTTAGTAGATACCTTGTATTTTGCCCTATTCCTATACATAGATGGGAAGCAGAAGTCTCCTCCTGCTCTCCCAAGAATCAGTTTTCAGGCTTAAAGGCAGTAATTGAACTGAGTAAGCTCACAAAGATACCATATCAGCCCAGAAGGTTCCTATTTTCTTGCTTAGGTATTTTAAAACAACCTTGTTCCAGATTTTTTCCTAAATGTTAGCCTTTGCTGCTTTGATTTCCTTTAAAATTTCAGTACAAATATAGCACTTAGCTGCTTTTTTATGCTTTAATCGTTTTAAAAGGTGACAGTAAGTTTACACATAAGCTCTCTTATTTGCACATCTAAATTGTGTTAAATAGATATATATATATATTTAATCTATTAACTGACCTCACAAATCTGAATTATTAAGAACTGGGTGCTTCAGGTTACTGATTTTTATCCATCCTCATTTGAGAGGTGGGATAGATAAAAAAACAAAAACTAGAACTAAAACCCCTCCCCCCCCCCCGACACACATGTCCAACAAGGGACAAGGGCCTGAGCAGAGAACTAGAAACGAAGCCCTTTGCAGATGAGCATAAACATGACAACTCACAAAGGAGTAACTGCAGTTGACAAATGAAATAATAATCCCTATCCATCAGTTAATTCTGGCCAGTTCTGAACTATCCCTTTGGAATGCAGAGCGACAACAGCATGACCTCGAAAACTGGGGGAGGAAGAGTGCTGTATGGACCTGAGGAAAAGGAGCGTTAGGGTACGATACTCCGTATCTCACAGTCTTGTTTCAGAAGGAATTAGAGTAGTAAGACAAGACATTTTAAGTAGGTGCACTGCATGAAAATCCAGACAGAAAGCGCATGCGAGGGGCAGCGATGCTGCCAGGACTGCTTCTTCACCATGACAGGGACGGTGCTACTGGAAATAGGAAAGAAACCCTTCAGACAGCTCTGTAGTGATCAACAGATATGACTCAATTTCAGCCTCCCTGTCTCCTCCTTCAGCTTGCAAGGAACAGGATCATTTGTGACTGCAGAAAAAGAAGGCAGATTCTTCCTTTATCTGGGCTAATCTATTTTACTAAGTATGGCAGCAGTTCTTCTGAAAAAGACACAGAGTAATTGCTACTATTACCAGCGTAATCCCTTCCTCTGTCTTACATGTGAATTCCTCGCTCCCTGCCTCTGTCAGTCTACTCTCTGGAGCAGAGCCTGAGAGCACAGGGCATAGTACAGCGTGGTCAGTTACGCACACGTACAGAAGTGGCCAAAGGCTAAAGCAGGCAGGGAATCTGCAAGCCTTTGTTACAGGTCAGCCTGTGCCAAAACATAAAAACCAAACACACAAATACCACATTATGTTGTTTGGTTTACAGCTGCTGTTGAAGCTCTCTCACTGCACAAAGCGTTGCCCACTGAAAGAAGGCACTCCAGAAAATTATGGAGTGAACAAAATAAAATCGGAATATCAAAGGTGGAATATGAAAGGGTCATGCATTTTGTACAAGTGTGTCAGCCCCAGAAGGAATTAGTACTTTGGCTATTGCTGTGATTTTACAACTCACATTTAAACATCTGGAACAGCTCTCAGCTTGATGGTCACCAACAGCACGTGTTATTTTATGAAATAATAATATAATAATAATAAAGACAAATTTCAATCACTAATCTTAAGTTTGAGAAGTTACGAGTTACAAACCATCTTAGGCCCTACGGAAGCAGACAAAAGCAAGGCAATTTGCACAAAACCATCCTGCTACTGATGTGACAGCAGAGCTGGAAGACACTTCAAGGCTCAGTCCCAGCAGGACCGTCCTGAGCCCTGCCAACAGCCTCCCTGGACGCAGCTGGGCTCCCTCCTGCAGCTCCCGGGACACAACTGAACAGGCACAAAGGAAAGGGGCCCGGCCGGAGCGAAACAGATCTGCCTGGCGGCCATCAGCACTGGTGGTTACACAACCCCGCGTGTTACCAGTAGCTTCACAGGACTCCCACAGGCTGGACGGCAGCCAGGACGACCTCTCAGCTATTTTCTGTTTCCTTTAGCTTTCAGAGGAGTTTGCGCTCTCTCTCGACCGACTGCATTTCTAGCAGCGGGTACAAGCTAAATAAATACCCAAGCTAGAGAACAAAAAAGAGTTAATATAAAACCTCCCCTCAAATTAAAGCGACTTCCTTTTACGTAAAGCCCATCTCTCGCTCGGGGCTGCCGACAGCACTGCAAGAAAGGGGTAGCACAGGCAGCACACACCTCCCACCTCCCGCTGCCCGAGCCCCCGCAGCCTGCGCCCAGCGTGGCACACGAGCCCAGGGCTTCTTGCCAAGGCTTCCCCCTGCTCGCAGTACCCAAGGATTTTTTTTTTTAAAACTTGTGGGAATGGGCTCAAAGTATTACCCATTACAGTCCTGCACCTTGCAAGAGTTTTAATTCCAGACCAGTAGCTCTGGATCAGACTTCCCTGAGCTTGGATCACAGCAGCAATATTTTAAGAACAGACGTTTAATTTTCCATTTTCATAGCTGTTTTGGTTAATTCCTCAAGGCACCTAAAGTACTCACTCATACCACTGTACTGAACCAATATGCACTAGTATGGCAGACTAATGCTCCTTTTTCCAGCGCTTCACCACTCACTCACTAACACAAAAAGGTGTTACTGCCCCAAGAACACACAGCTGGCACTGCTGTGCCTGAGGTGACCGAGATCAGCAGGCAGCTCTGCAGAAATGAGTTGGGCCGAAACTCACCCACAAATGGGAGCCCTTGACAGCTCCTCAAGCCCTTCAGCACCAGTTCTGACAGCCTCTTTGGACTTGCCCTCACAGCAAGAAGAAGCTGAATTATGCGATGAATGACAAACCCTCTGGAATCCATACTAAAGTTGGCTGGAAAAAAAATCCCCTCAGGTGTCCTGGCTCAGGTTTATCAACCATTACAGGATCAAATCACTTTATGTAAGAGGGCTCTGTCACCTCTACTGAGTAGTCAAGAGTGAATCCTCTTCCAGAGGGATGTCCTCTCCCAGAGAGTTCACTGAAAATGTCCATTACTTTGAGAAAAGACAGTCAAACAAAAAAGCCTCCTGTTTTTTTCCCCATCATGGTCTCCAGTCCGTGACAGACCACACTGAATTAGCCCTCTACAGTCAGTGGCTACTTGCTACAAAAATTCAGGATTTACATTTTTGGGTTGTCTTAAAGAAAACTCACGGCCTTCACTGCTGCATGGTTCAGAATATACTTCTAACATCGCACCGAGTGACAAAAGCTTTGGGAACCACCACTGGAAAAAGATCGCCGTTCCTCCATTCCCACACACCCTGCTCAATGGGATGTCCAGACTGCAGCCCAGTATTCACAAAAGCAGTGGTCCACCTCACAGAGGCTTCAGCCAGACAGAAGAAAGCTATCACTGAAAATATGTAAAACATGGCCTAGTTCTGAAATTTCATCTCCTATATGCAATTGAGCCATTATTGAGATAAACCCATGCGGTGGTAATATGGGATACTGAACTGAAGCAACAGAAGAACCCTGTCGCATAAACAGTGAGAGCTGTGGGGTTTTTTTGTTCTTTTTTGTTCCACCATCACCTTTGGAAGAATTAAACTAACTTAGTCGTGCCAGGATGAAAGGCCTCTGCAGAAAAATGATTTTGGAGGAAATGAAGACTTTTTCCAATCACATAATTTTCTTGAAGTGACAGGGCCCTCCAATTCTTCAAACTTCCACCTTACAAACGGAAATTAAAAATATGGTCCCAGTTGTCAAAACACACATTTACCATAAATAAACCCATTAGTCACTGCAAGGTTCTCTCTATATGAATTATCCTGTCTTATGAGCAATTTTAGTTTGAGGCTACCACACTGTAGAGACTAGCTGTACGTCTCTTCTCTGATACTTAAAGAACAAATACAACACCCTCTGCTACAAAGAATGATAGCCTTTGAGCAATGTGACATATTTATTATTATAAAGCACTTGTGAAAATATGTTTTCTTAATAAAAATTGAACCATCGGTGGACATCAACTGTGCCCAATGAAACCAGTCAGATAGCAGCTGCACATAAATATACATGCATTTATGAAATGCGCGTTCAGGTTCACTGTGAGGAATATTGTGAGGAATTAGAAATGCAGTATTTATGTGGTGGTTTTTTATTTATTTATTTTTATTTCCACCACCCAGACAAATAAAACTCACACACAAACAATGAAAACCGTGCAGTTTTGGGTCTCCTCCCCGTGCAGGACAGCCACAGGTCTGTGCCACTGGAGCCAGAAGTGGTGCTCTAGTTTGCAATCCTGAATCCTTTATCCTCTTTCTTTCAGTCAGAGCTCAGTCCACACACCTCAACAATTATTTGAGCCTAATCTTTCCTAAACTTCCAATATCATCTTACATTCTCCATGCAGCTTTTAATGCCTGTATCAGGAGTTTTGACAAGCTTACAGTTTGTGGATCTTTAGCGTTCAGATAGGGAGTGGGGGGTTTCCCAGCAAAGATGCAGGTGACTTTCAGAAATTTCCCTTGCTCAAATTGCTTTTCTTAACTGCAACTCAGTGTCACATTATTCCAGAAGCGTGCAGGCTGTGTATTAGAAATGACAGCTCTAGATTTCTAAATTCTAAAATGAAAACTACAGATAGGGAGTTTGAGAAAGCAGAGCCAACACTAGTTGACATCAGATCAGGAAAAAGTGTTACAAATAAAGTCATCTTTATAAACATTCAAAAATAAGCAATTAACCTTTTTTTTTTTTTTTTTTAAGCTTGTCAGAAATCAACTTATTACAAGAACTAGCATAGCTCTCTATGTAAGTATTGGATTGGGCCTGTCAGTAGTAACTTCCCAAGACATCCCCCAACATTCGTTCCAAATATTAGCACCATGCTTGTGCTTCTGTAATTTTCTCTGGACCGAACACCTCCATGGATATCTTTTACTCTCTCTCTCCTCACAAGCCCTGTCTCTCAGAGATGAGCTAAATGAAGTTAAATGGCCCTTTTAATACCCCATTATACAAACAATCCCTTCACAACACAAGGAAGAATAAGAGATTGATTTATATTGATATTTACAGAACAACAAAAGGAACAGAAGCAATACATAAAAACACTGCTGTCAATAAAAAGAGAGGAAAATAAGTCCACTATTACTTACTATTACCAAAATACATGAGACCCTCCATTCAGTTCACAGTCCAGGGGGAAAGAAATGGGTCTCACTCACTCGTGGGATGCTACCTCCTACATCCTAGGTGTGAAACTCAGTGTGCTCTCCTGTGTTCTTGCAACACTAAGCATCTGCAGCTTTCATTATTTTTACATCAAGGCCAAACTCAAATTCTTGTGATGAAGGCAAGTCAAATTTACCTAATCTGAGTACAGACACTTCCCGTACAGGTAACACACTGACATACGCAGCTGAATATGTATCTTCAGCACATTCTGGCACCCTCTGGGACAAGGAAAGGTAGCTAGCTCTGTGGCGTAAGGTCCCTTACTGAAGTTTCACCATTATGTAGTTCAATAATAAAGTAAAGTTGTCAGCTCAGTATTAAGGCTGAAACATTGAAGTACTGCATGCAGAACTTACTTTTGTCATCTATTCGAACACTAATAAAGTTTTCTCTAAAGCTGGAAAAGGCACCTTTTTGGATCATACAAATCCTATTACAAAGCACTCTCTAAAGAGCTTTTAAGACATTCTTATGGAAAAATTTCAGTTGCTTTGCCTGAGACGGTAATGGCCCAAGTTGTGCAGGTCCAAGTAGGTCTGATGAAACATGGTATTAATTTTCAAGCTCACCTGTTTAACAGCATGCATCTAAATTAACCACCCCAATGACACGAAGTGCTAACCACCTGCTTCACACACCATGGCACAGACACAATAGCTCAGCCAACGAAAGGATACGATTATGTCTATGGCTTATTGCTTTGTCAAATCTGTAAATCTTCCTGAAAACCCTCACTGCTCGGTAGCGTAGTCTGACCTCAGGGACAGAAGCTCATCCTCTCCCTTCCAAAAATAAGAGGCACTACCACCCAAGGGAAAGGAAATCTCTCATAGCTGTTCAGTAAAATAAGGCCTGCAGTGCACTCCTCAGCATTTCTCTCCAAATCCACCAGAAAACAGGAACACAGCCAGCCTCTGAACCACTGTGAACTACCTGAAATACTTTCCACTTGTTCCACTGGTTTGAGAAACATGCATTGCCTCCTACCTCCCACAGCAATCAAGTTTGGAAACTGGTTTACATTAGCAATGAATGGATACATCTAGGGAGATTAAAAAAAAAAAAAAAAAAAGTATTGAAATGTAGCTTGTTTTACCAAGACAAAGAGAATCCATCAGGAAAAAAAAAAACACATACCACCCCACTTAACCAACTTTAGAAGTGTGCAAATAGGATTTGGACATAAAGGACTTAAAATACACACATCTGCTTGTTACTAACATGTAAGAGGTCACTTGGGCAATAGCTTTCACGTGAACTGCTGCAGTCTGTTGGCAGCCTCCAAGACATACGCAACAGGTAAGTATGAAAAGCAAGCCTGCTGTCTGCGGGTTTACATTTGCTGAGCAACTTTGTCATACAAATTCATTATCCGTGCCACTGGAAACTGTTCCGAATTCCTCAGATGAGAGGAAAACCAAAACATCCATCACCACCTCATTTAACTACGGTGCAGAAAATCACGTAGCACAACGCACTGTAATGCCCTCGCAGATTTAAGACCCACTTCCTCGGGTCTCTGCACTTCTGCTGCAGCACCTTTCTGCTTCTCTCCTTGCAAATGGGAAGCACGTGGCAGCACAGCGAGGGCAAACTTTTGTACCTACCATTCCTACAACTGCTGTCCTACGACGAACAGGACAGCAGTCCTAGAAACACTGGAGCAGGGACATGCACGTCCCCATCAACATGCTCCTGTTGGCGTAGCAGGCTACAGGGAGGCAGACTGTGCTCAGCGAGGATGAAACCTTCAGCACACGGCAGCAAGACACAACTAAGCACGTGGGAAGTGCACCGTTTTCCACAGGTAATAAAGCGCTTAATTTCCCTATCCTCCCCATTCCCACTGCTGCTAGAGAGACCGCAAACGGCAGATCATGACATGTCATTCAAATGCACTGAAGTTCCTCATTGCAATGGCTTCAAGAACATCCAAGAAAAAAGCAGAGCAAACAGCGTATTTTCCCCAATTTCATCCTCAGATTAAGGATGTAAACCATTTTAGGCAAATTTCTCCCCAAGTTTCTAACTAACCAAACTGGCTTTGAAAATATGATGTAAGCAACTAAGAACAGGATGTATATATATATATATAAGTAAACACGTACTTATAGGAGATATATATATATATACACACACACAGACACTCATTTTTTGGGTTTTTGAAAGCACTACATGGCCTTTATGGAAGAGAGCCTCACCATGATCCACCTGTGAGCATAACGGCTGCATCAGTATCTGGAGAGCTGCAGAGCTCTGTGACAAACTGCAGCACCGTATACATCTGACTTGCTCACCTGCGCTCAGGCTAGTAATCCATCTCCACTAGGACAACCGTAAGACAACTATACTGGGTATTACACCTTTTTAAGCAGAAACAGGCAGCTCTGCTAAAATACACACACACAAAAAAAACACACAATTAAACCAAAAGCAAAAGCAAGAAGATCCTGCCTAAATTATTGCAAGATCTCTGTAATTATGTATTAGAATACTAAGTTTATATGGATCTTGTCTAGTAAAAAAAAAATGTATTTGATATCACACTGATACAGCTCTAATAAAACTGATTACATTTTTACACAGCTGCAAGAATTTAGTTTCCTGCCTTCCCAACAGGAAAGACATTTGATTTTCAGCTTAAATCTTGAATCTTAAAAATGCAAGAACTGTATATTTTTTTTTAAATGTATCTCTGAAATAATATGATTTTTTTCAAACAAGTTTGTTTATGCTACTTTCCTCTACAGAGCCCCACACATCTGACAATCACTGTTTTTACTTATTGGCCATCTTCCCGCCTTTACAAACATCTAAGTTTGTAAATGAAGAGCTCAGAAGAGCTTCTCTTACCTTTAGAAAATAAAAATAAATTAAAAGCATTCCAAAAGCGGGGGGTGGAATTCTGGGGTGAAGTACTTTCGTGGAATTTTTGACATATCCTACCGTAACTTGAGCTGCCCAGCACAACTCTCTCCTGCCACGACCTTTCTGAGCAAGCAAGCCAGTCCACGCTAACTCTTTACGTGACGTATGCTCATTATGAGATCACCATCAACATCACAGATCTGGGGAGGAAACTGTTCTGAAACCAGAAGCAATGTCTTCTCAAGTAACTACTAGTGGAACGTGGCATTTGAAACACACTGCGTCAGAAATACCGCTACCCCTAATGCTGTTGTTTGCCTGATGCGCTAATGGGTTGGGTTCTTGTGAGTGAGTTAATTCTGAAATAAAAATAAAACATCCAAG
>NC_048896.1:56290718-56385002 GCF_011077185.1 Oxyura jamaicensis | reverse complement strand
TCCCATAAGTACGTCAAGACACCACATTCTGTGGATGGCAATACCATCTACATCCAGCCTTTCATGATTATTTTACCCTGTTTATTAATGAACGTGGAACTAAAATGTGCGTAAGTGCATCTGAGCAGCCTGTATCACGCTGTAAAGGTAAACCAAAACACTGTCTCTCCTTGTTTCATCAGAAGAGCAAGGTTGGCCAGTTTTACGGAAGGAAACCAGGAAACGAAATACAAACGCTATTTTTCCCTCACAGGAAGAAGGACGACCTACCCGATGCAAGTGCTGTGGCCAGCGCTTGGACGCCTGTTTCGGAGACAGGCCGTTCCCCTCGGCCCCCTCAGGCTCCAGGTCACCACCCCACCCTTGCAGGTACCAGCACCCCCAAAAACCTTCTGCGATCGCCCTGCTGGGTGCTCCAGGTGCTGCTGAAGCCTTTCACTCCCAGACTAACCACCAGGTTTCCAACAGGTAACACATGCGGCCCCACCACTGGCTTTAGGCAGCGTGGGATTCCACAGCAAAAAGGCAATATGAGAAAGATTCGCCATCCCCGAGGAATCACTTTCTCAAGATAGCAGGCCCTTGGATGCAAAATGAAGGAACAAGACAGTGTATTTCATGTGTTCAAATATCCATAGCAACTTTGGAGAGAGAAGGCCTGTGCCAGCTTCCTAGAGCCCTCTCCATTGGTAAGGCTGCCGCACGCCTCACCACAGTAACGGGTGAGGGGAAGCTTGTAACTTCGCTCCTCCAAATCAGTTTTGGTTTTGCTATTCCACACTCACAAGTCTCCACTGCCACTACCCGCTGCTGCCATTTCCCACAACAGAAGCGTTACTGAGAAGGGCAGCGAACCCTGGTGTAAATACCAAGGTAGAAAATGTTTAAAAAATGAAATGAAGGAGAGAAAATAAATGGATTTTCCTTCCTGCTTTGCATTATGTAGAATACACATTAAAACGTGTTAGAAAAAGTAAGCCCAAGACAACTCCTCCAAGCGAAAAAACATAAAGCCAATTTTTCTGAGGGTACTTTTCAAAACTGCAGCAATCCAGACCTTAAATAATCTCATGCTAACAAGTTTGTAGGCTAAAAGTTATTTCAGTCACCAAAGAATGAAAACAGATAGCACTGTAACCTCTGCACGGCATCTCCACTTTCACTGGAATGCAAAGATCACCAGCTCAGCCCAGAAATTTGCTGTAATAGAAGGATCCTCAGACGATTTTGAACCATTGCTCCACATCCAGTGAAGGATTACACGCCAGAGCACTCCAGCCCATTTGGAGCTCAGGGTGGCTGCCATTCAGTCACAGAAGCCTACAGCAAAAGTATGAGTCTGCAAAGGTCTTCAAGGCTACTGCTTCAATGAGAACCAAAGCTATGTTGAACAAATAAAGGTAATGTTTGCCAAAAACATCGTTAAAAATTGGTTGTTTGATGTTTGCAGCAGTTTTCCCTGCACTGCCTCACTTATACCCTGGAATGCAACCCAGAGCAAACCAAACAACAGCCACCAGCTTCTGGGACCCAAACAAACAGCAGCAGAAATCACACCTGAAATGTAACAATCTTTTTAGCAGTCTAAAGACAACTACTGCCAGCTAAGATATATTTTAAAGTCATTTTCTCAAATACTAGAGCATCCGTAACCACAATATTCTGCATAAACACAAGTGATAGGAAATGCTACGATTTCTCTGTTGGCTAAGTGCTGCTCTATCCTCCTTAAGGAAATGTCTTAAACGATTAAAAAAACCACCCTCCAATACTTTTCGTAACTCTTCCACTCTCTCATCTGCCATAACCAACTCCCTTCCTCCCTTAGATTAAATACAATGTACAAGTGCCATAATATCACCATGGATTAGATACGAGCCAAAGCAAAAAGAAAGGAAGCTGAAAATATAGAAAATGGATACAGATCTGTGGATCTTAAACTTATCATTCCAGTACATCCCCTTCCACCACCAACACTGATCGCTGGTCTACCTCCATCCTCACAAATCCTTGCAGCACAAATCCTTCACTTTGTCATTTAGGGCACGGTATAAACACCAACCTACGTGCACATGTACTGCTCTGTATAAATACAGGTATGAGGGCACGTTGGCTGCTTGCTGCGATAAGGCTTAGGGTCAGAGTCAGGCCGGGAACAAATTCTCTGCTCCTTACCTAGGCATGCAGCATCCCAGGGCTCTCTGAACAGGCTGGAGATTTTTCAGAAGCAGCACAAAGACAGGGCAGGAAAGGTATCCCTACGCTGAGGTATCTATGGCTGCTTGTCCGAATCCCCAGGCCTGAGGAAAATGCAGCTGTAGTTGCCTTATTCAACCCCCTGCACAGCACAAAGTTAGAGCAATACAGGGAGGAGCCCCTCGTGTGAAGAAGGGAGGAGGGTGGGAGGCAGAGCCCAGCAGCCCCACCTGCAACCAGTTAAAAACCAACTCCACCAAGCTTCAATCACTGAGCACCGAGGACCTTACAGAACAGAGCCCTATATGAACACGTTATAGAAAGCGGCCCTGATAGAAAAATATGGGAAAGAAAACAGGGGAACTGTTGGTCTTTCTGTTTATTAGCTTAGTTGTTCTGAAAGTCATAACTTCAACCCTCTTTTGTGCTCCATGCATGCTGTGGTTGTGCAGAACCGACAAGCAAACAGCAACCGATCATCTCCGCTGCCTGAACAGTTACAGACATCGACAGAAAACGCACGGAGACTACGGGTGGACTTGTCTCTTCCCTCAGGTCAACTAAACAATAAAGTATTCATATCTTCTTACCAATTACACTGTATGTGGTGGCAAACAAAATCGATGTGAAAGAGGGAAGTCTCGAAAGAAAGCAGCTCAGCCCCTTCCTGTAGGCAAAAGAAAAAAATCAGCCGCTGCTATCTCATTAGCCACTGCGAGTTTAAAAAGACATTTTCTCTTACCCCCTGTAGAAGTGGGTTTCCAGCATTCAAAAAGCAAACAACAGCAGACTACAAACACTGTGGAACTGAAGCACGTGAGAGGGAAGCAAAAGAGTGATCAAAATTATATGATTTTACGATTCACCATCTTAGACAAACTAGGAAAATACATACTTCAGATTGCTAAGCCTCCCCAATTCCCACTGCACGTACAAGTATGTTGCTTATCTGAACAGCCTGCGAGATCCCTGACTGGAAAACTGATTGCAGGTTCAAAACTTCAGCCTGAGACTGTACTTCACATTTCAATGCAGAAAACAGTGTACTTGAAGGATTCCAGTCAGCAGTTCCTGGCTGTCAGACCTGTCCTTAAACCTCTGCTAATCCAAGCACATCTCTCCCATGAATTATACATACTGGAGTAATATGCAAGCAAATGGCATGTACACAGAAGTGTTTAAGGAAAAATGAACTCTGACTTTTGCTGCTTCTCAGTCTTTCCTGTGCCAGTGCCTGAATTAAGGGACAGAAAAATCACGTCCACCTACCCCGGCATTACTTAGCTCGGGTTAAAAAAAAGTATGCTAGCAGGTAAGCATGTTTCAGCTCACACATCCAATACGTCTGTCCTGGGATAAGGGCGAAGTTTCACAACAGGATTAAGGTGTTGTAAGACTGTGCTGCCCATGGGAGGGACAGTCAAACAAACCATGGCTCTGACCCAGCTGAGCACTAACCCAGAAGAAAAGGGAAAAAAAAGTTTCCGTCCTCCCTACCCGCTCGGTAGGTCGAGCCAGCTGACAGCGGAGCGACACGAGCAAAGGCTAGCACTGGCAAAAGGAGGCGGCAAGGAAACACGGCCACTGACAAGAGCATGAAAGATGAGATTTCCTCGGTGGCAGCAGCTCAGATTTACACCAGCTTAAGCCACTTGTGAAACCTTAAGCTATAGGTCAAGTTACCACAAATTTAGGTTAACCTAAATGCGACCAATTGTCCCAACACAATCACGTGTTAATATTTTTGGCTCTGCGTTAGCAGAATGAGTTCTGGACGCGTTCCAGCCAGAGTCATTCTTCCTGAACTTCACAACGCCTAAAACTTCACTCCGGGACTTCTAACACGTGCTGTTTGTCAGGCTGGAGCATGGATTTCACCATGGCTGGCTACAGTATGTCAAAACACAACTTTTCCTGCTCCAGCTATGGCTTGTAATGACCCAGCCCACTATCTTTTGGAGACACTTTCAGTCAGAGCACACGAAGGTCATGAGGGACTAGTAGTGCTTGAAGCAAAGAGTCTCTCCATTCCTTCCCATTTGCTAAGCTGGAATCTATTGCGCTGACGAGCTGCAAAAGGAGGTCAACGCAAGAACTCCTTGTCCTAGAGGACAGCAATCGCACGGGATCATCAAGCATGAGTTGGTATGAAAAGGAGAAGAAAAATGGGAGAGGCTGTGGAATAAGAAAGATCCACCCTTAGAGGAAGAGCAAAATAAAAAGGGTTGCATGATGACTCCTTCTATGAGGCATATGAAAAATAAGAAGCGTTGTTGGCCTGGGATTTAATTCTGGTATCATCCCAGTTTTGCTTTAACTATTGACTTTACCCCAGCGCGAACAAGATCAGACATAGCTTACAAACCGAAGAGATGTTTCAGCCTATTTAGTCATCAGGCATGAGTAAGGACTGCAGCATTCGACCCCTTCTGGAAAATAAGAGGTATCCAAAATAACATTTTTCCTTTTCATCCCTGCAATCCTAGAGAAATAGACCTTTCCTACCATGTAACCGATAAACTCCCGAGTGAGTTACACCACAACACTACCTGAGGAAGAGCACCAGAACTTTGCTCAGGTGCATGATGGCACACGATAACAACAGCAAGGTGCACCATCAATACAGCAGGTGTAAGCTTTAAAAAACCGCTCGCAAGACTGACGGCGTTATTAACATTCGATATCTTGAATAAAATTAGCCATGAGTCACTGAGAGAAACCACGAAGTTATGCATTCCACTGGGGATACCTTTTCCAAGAAAAAGGAGAAAGGAAGGGGGAAACTACTTCCCTGTGCTGGAGTATCCGCCAACGAGGAGGCGACACAGCCGGATTTCTGTAATTCTGAGCGTGCCATTCTGTCCCGAGGGAAAGCAGGCTGAAGGGACCGGCCTGCCCATCTTCCTTCCCCCAGGTAGAAGAGCAACGTGACCACTGACTTCCACGAGGCAGCGCGTTAGCCCAGGACGGATAAAAAGCAGTATTGGAAAATACTGTGTTTGCCAGCCGTGTTTTCTCTAACTCTAAACTAATTCTGAATTGGCATAGTTATGCCTTGGCAGGGGAACAGAAAAGATGATCTAATAGGTCATTTGACTTCCGTCACTAATTTCTATGATCTAAATAACATTTTATGGTGTTTAAAACTCAGTTTCCTAAGGGCTGGTTTTAGGGTTAGGAATGGTCAGTTTGAGAGGGGCTATCAAGCCCCTAACAATGCTAAATAAGAAAAGAGTTGAAGAGCTTTTAAAATAGGAAGTAGCTCCAGACCCTTTTTATGTTACAGTAGTGCTGAGATGCAAATCAACGTGCATCAGAAGGTCAATGTGGTCATTACAGAACTAGCGTTTCACTGGGCAAAAAAACGACAAGAACACCCAATAAGAAGAGCAGCGTCAGGGATAAGACAAAGAGGTGATTTCACTTGGCAATATATATATTATATACACTATTATACACTAAATATTTATTATTTATATTATACAGACACACATATATCACCTCAGAACCACGCTCACACAATACCAGGGATGCAGAGCCAGAAAACTCTTGCACTTGAAGCAGGAACTGAGAAGGCAGATTAGCTCACAAAGAACCAAAGCACTGAAATAATGTGCTGATGTTTCCTGGAACCAGTCCGAAGATGAGCAGCGGAGTTTTGGATGGCCTGCAAATTTTCCCCATACTTCTTTTGAAAGCCTAGCTGGTACAGCATTCTAATAATCCTACTCAAAAGCACGGAAAACAACTTTGGCTTTTGCCAGGTTGGACTGGAAAAAAAAAAAAAAAAAAAAAAGTGCTCCCAGCTATTTATAAACAGTTTTAATTTTTGTGCACATCCCAATCGATGCCTGCATGGGAGCAAACTAGCGTTGAAACCCACTGTTCTACTGTTCTCAAGTAGGACAGGCTAAAATAGCTATAAATTGAGATACTCCACAATTCAGCCAGTGAAAGCTCGGTCTGTATCAAGACACAAATTCAGCGTAGATCAGCACTTCACGAAATACAGGCAAGCCTATGCTCCTACGTGCCTTTTCAAAAAAAGGCTCCCATTGATAACTGCCTGTCAGTTGACACAGAGTCCTGAACAGTGGAAACTGCATAATCCCTTTCATGAACTCAGGGAGCGAGGGTGCACGCTGTGGGGGTGGTGACAAGGCGCACTGTACGTGCCGGAGAGTTCCGACTCCATCCAACGGAGAAAATCAGAGCGCATGTCTTTCAGCGACGATCACCTTCTACAGACGCCTTTTACCCACCTTCTGGGAGGGTCTGCTGGGCACCACGCTGCCCAGCCCCGTGTCTCTGAATTTGGAGGGGGGCACACGCATGCTCCGGTAATACTTTCCTTGGACTTGCCTTGCTCTGATGAAAAAGCATTGCAGACGGTGTTTCTCACTGCATCTGTTGTCGTTGAGTCCTAACTGGCTGCCTCAGCTCCAGAATGTGCACTTCAATAATGGGAGGGAAGGATTTAACGATGGTTTTGTGTGAGGAGTAACACGCTAGCAGACCCGTCGGATTGTGTCACTGTGAACCTCTCAGCTGGAGGCCACCAGAGAATAGAGAAAGGGAGAAAACCCCAATGTATAGTTTAGTGGTTTTCTCAAGCTGGAATCAAGTATTATATAAAGTTGAACTGTTTCAGTAAATGGAAATCACGATGCATTTAAACTATGAAACTTAGCAAACTTGTGATTGCCAGAAGTGAGGAACTTTGTTCGTACTACAAGGAACTGTAGAAGTCTCAAAGAGAATACCTTCCAGTTGCTTTGAACCAGTTTCCCAGGTTTTAAGTACAACTTTCACGTGTCTGTGAAGGTACCCTCATGTTCTCAGGTGTTAGACAGAAATCGTAACTGGCACTCTACAGGTGAAACGAAGATTATACTTCCAATTTTTGCTACAATGCTTCTTGTGAATGTTCTTAAACACACAGTGATTGGTGGCAAAGGGTCCTTTCTGATGAAGTGCTGGGGTTTCTCTTTAAGCTCAGAGTGCCGTGCACACCAAGCAGAGATAAATGGCGTGCGGGCTGCCAGCTCAGACACAGCCCCAGCTCCAGCCTCGCCGTCTGCATGCCCTCCCCTGCAAGCTCCCCTGCAGCCGGGCTTCCCCCACCGCGCCGCAGATCCCTCGCGGCGGCAGCCTCCCCTCCTCGGCCCACTTTGTTTCCCCAACTTTCGCACCTTGCGCATCCCCCCCCGGCCCCTGGAGGGGAAGGGGAAGGGGGGCAGCGACTTGCTCTGCTCGGCCAGGAGGCTTGGAGAGGCGGGGTCCGCCCGGCTCTTCCCCGGGGGGCCCAGGAGAGCCCAGAGGAGGCGGAGGAGCCGCCAGGAAGGCGGCGAGATGTCAGGGAGGCTGCTCCGCTTCCTGCTGGCCAGGCTCCCCCCCGTGCGGCTCCCGGGCGGGATGCTGGGGGGGGATTAGGGGCGCGCACACACACACAGTGCCCAGCTTTTGTCTGCCGCCGGCCGGCCCCGTCCCCACCTCCCCGCCCGGGGCGGACAAAGCGGCCGGCAGCGGGCCGGGGATGAAGGGGACGCGGAGGGACGGGACGGGGATGGGACGGGACGGGATGGAAACGGCAAGGGGAGGCCGCCCCCCACCGCTCCGTCACGGTTCCCCCCGCGGGGGCCAGCGGCAGCTGCCGCCCTGCGGGACCCCCCCCGCGCGGCAGGGGAGGGAGCGAGGGAGGGACGTGCGGGGCTTGTAAACCACACGCCTCCTCGCCTCCTCCTCCTCCCCGCCGGGCTCCGCCGCCCATTGTGCGCCCTGCAGACGGCGAGGCCCCGGCTGCCCCCTGCCCGCGAGAGGAGGACGTGGGGGCTCCGGGACACCCGGGTGCTGCCCCCCCGCCGCCGTGCCGAGCCGTGCCGCCGGCTGCCGGCCGCGACCTGCTATAAATAAGGCCGGAGCTAGCAGCGGGTCGCGGCTCCCCCCGCGCTGCCTTTGATTATTCATCATGGGAGCGGGCTGGGAGTGGGAAACTCCGCTTCCTACTCGCGACTCCGCTCCGTGCGGCTCAGCCCCCGCCCCCTGCCCCCCCCGCCGCTCGCCGAGCTCCTTAAAACCCGAGCAAAGTTTAGGAAGCGGCTCAGCGCAGTCTGCTCTCGCCTGGAGCGCCGGCTGCCGGCCTCCCCCAGCGGCAGGGAGCGGAGCCCCGCGCCCCAAAACACGCACCCCGCGGCCCCGCTCCCCCCTCCCCCCCAAAAATAAAGACACAACAAAAAGTTTGCTCGCTCCATGCAAGTTGTGCGAACGCCCCCCCACACACACACACACCGTGCCCGAGGCCGAGCCTCCCTCCTCTCCGGTGGGGGGCCCGGGCCGCCCCCTGCCCTTACCATGATCAGCGTGTGGTTCCTCTGCTCCGCCGCGGCGGGCTCGGCATCCTGCTGCTGCTTGCCCTGCTGCTGCTGCTGCTGCTGCTTGGCGCCCGTCTTCTTGGCCCTCTGCTCCAGCGTCCTCTGGTAGAGGCTCACCGTGTCCCTGCGCTCCAGCTCCAGCTGCTCCGCCTGGGCTTGCTGGTACCTGCTCTCGCAGCTGACATGGTGCCGCCGGCAGCCCTCGATGCGCTGCCGCAGCCGCTCCACCACCGTGCTGTGCTTGGGGACGCCGCCGCCGGCAGCATTGTTCCCGGGGGCGGCGGCGGGCGGGCCGTGGGGGGCGCCGCCGACCCCGAGAGCGGCCCCGCCGAGCCCGCCGCCCAGGTTATTGTTGATGCAGATGCCCCCGCCGTTGGAGGCGGCGGCGGGGGCCGCGAAATCCCCCATCGCCTGCCCCGCGCGCACTATTTTGGAAGAAGTTTGGAGCCTGCCCCCGGCGCGCACGCAGTCTCCTCCGGGGTCCCGGCGGGATACTTTTCAGAGGGCCGCCGGGGGGAGGAGGGGGCGCCGGCATGTAGCGGGCGAGCGGCGAGCCCCGGCGAGCGTCCCTCCTCGCCCCCAGCCAATCCCCCTCCAGGCTCTCCAAAACATGAAGCGGGGAGCGAGCGGCGGCGGGGGGGGGGGGGGGGGGGGAGGAGGAGGAGGAGGAGAAGGAGGAGAGGAGGAGGAGGAGGAGGGAGAGAGGGAGGGAGGGAAGAAGGCGGCGAGCGGAGGTGCCGGGAGGTTATCGCCGGCGGCGCGGCCACCCGCACGGCCAGCTGTGCCGCTGCTGCTGCTCCTGCTGGTGCTGCTGCTGGTGCTGGGGCGGCCGCCCCCGGGCGCTACGGGGCCGCTGCCTGCCCCCCATCGCCCATCGCCGCGGGACCGCCTCCTGCCCCCGGACACCGCTCCGCCGCCGGGGAGCGAGCCGCATGCACGCGCGCGGGGACGCGGGGACGCGCGCCCCCCCCCAGCACCCCCCCCACCCCCGGTTCTCCGCCGGGCACGCGCCGCGCGCCCCCCCGGCATGGAGCGGGGCGGGGGGTCCGGCACCGGGGCTCCCCGCCTAGAGAAAAGTTTTGGGGCCGCCGCCGCGCCGCGCCCGCTGCCCGGCCGGCCGCATACCGGCGGGGGG
Source organism: Oxyura jamaicensis (assembly GCF_011077185.1). Classification (NCBI taxonomy): domain Eukaryota; kingdom Metazoa; phylum Chordata; class Aves; order Anseriformes; family Anatidae; genus Oxyura; species Oxyura jamaicensis. The sequence goes on along the minus strand of NC_048896.1, from coordinate 56,375,300 downwards.
GAGCCCGGCGAGCGGCCGCGGGGCCGGGGCCGGGGGGGGCAGAAGCAGCAGCGAGGCTCCGGGGCGCTGCCCGAGCGCCGAGCCCGCGCCGCTCCGCTCCGCTCTGCGCGCTGCTGCTGCTGCTGCTCCTGCCGCCGCTCCTGCCACCATCACAATGATCGAGCGCCCTCCTCCTCCTCCTCCTCCTCCTCCCGCCGTGCCCGCGCAGCGCTAGCAGGACGGCGGCGGCTCCCCCGGGCCGGCGGGGAGGCAGACCCGGGGACGCGGTGCAAAACCCGGCGCGGAGCCGCCCGGCAGGAGCGGACGGCTCCCCCCGCACGGCTCCCCGCGGCCGGAGGGGGCCGGCACCCCGCGGAGGGCTCCCCCGGGCCGCGGGGCTCCTGCCCGCGGGGACACCCCCCCGTTGTCCGAAGGGGGTCAGGAACTGGGGAGCACAACGTGCGGGGCGCTGCTCCGCGGCCGGCTTTGTCTGCTCCAGCCGCTCGGCGGGTGACATTTGCTTTCCGCCTCGTCCCCATCGCGACAGCGACAGCACCGGCCGTCCGCACCTTGCGAGCCCCCCCGGGACCAACGAGCCCGCCTGCTCCCCTCCCAGCCCTAACAACTTTCCTTCGGCGGCAGCCCGAGGAGCGACGTTGCTGGCTGCTCGTGGCACAGCACGCGGGGCGCAGCCCTGTGCTCGGGGAGGCTGCGAGCCCTGCCTCGCTTGCGGGGGACCCGTTCAGTCCTCCCTCTGCCCCGAAACACCCCCGCGTTGCTCTCATGCAGACAGACGCGTGTAAAAACACCGAATGCCAGAGCCGGCGGCTGTCTCGCTTGTTTTTGTGGAAACGGAGCACCGGCAGGCCAGCGCCTCGGCCGGCTCCGCTCAGGTTGAACTTCCCAGTACTTTTTGGGCTCCTCCGCAGTGCCCCCTGCAGCCGGCAGGCAGACAGCTCGCTGCAACGCTGCTCCCAGCGCAGCTCTGCCAGGACACCGAAACACGCCGCGCAGCCCTGGCACACGCAGGTGCACGCCGACAGGCTGCCGGTTATGCCTTTCCTGCTGCTGCTATCTGCGCGGGCTGCTGCCTGGGGCATGTCTCAGCAGGTGTCTTGTTTTCCTTACGACTAGCATACGCATCACTTCTCAGTCCACACGGAGTAACACATGCCAAACTTTCAGTGGACCACTCGGGCATCAAGCACGACATGCTATTTTAAGTGCATGCTGCGTTGTTGGAGAATTAAATCCCAGCATATTCCGAATTCAGACTTTTTTTTTTTTTTAAGTCTCTCATCTATCTATCTTGTGTCTGCCAGGGGACGATGATTTGAGCAACAGTTCAGTAGGAACCCGTGCTCAATGTTTGAAGTCTTGCAAACAGATGCATCGTCGGGTCTGTGAAAAACATCTGAATACATTCTAAAAACGGTTGATTCTGATCAAAAGATACGTTTGAACTGGCTGAGGTTGAAACAAAGCCGAGCAAACTTGTAGCCCTCTGTTTCCCCATTCATGTTAACAGCAAAAGTGGTGATACTTGCATCAGTCTATGGCACAACCTTGTAGAAGACAGAGCCCGATCCCCGTGTCCAAAGACAACCAACAGAATTAGCATTTCATAAAAACGTCCATTACCTGTGTCGTTTTGCAGTTGTCATTCAGAACCCAGGAGCTACAAGTGATAATTTTAATCCAACAGGAGTTTTCTTTTAAAACCAAGTCCTGAATGGCAATTGTAAAGCAGCATAATAGAGATGAGATTTCACAGTTCATTTTTGCGTCGCTTTTATTTTAAGGATACTTACACAAACAATTACCAGCTTCTGAAAAACCAGGGCCAAAATCTGCTATTTAGGGAACTATTTAAATTCAATTTTTGCAAAGGACAATGTTTCTGCTAAGCCAGCGAGTCTGAATAAATACAAGCTGAAAAAAGACGTCAGGTTGTAGCTTGGACAAGGCAAGGAAGAGAGACTTCAGTGCTGTTCTGCTACCGCCTGTCGTCATCCAAACAGATGTTCCTCGCAGCCTTGACCAAACAACTCTGTAATCAGACACACACACAGACTCACTCGTGATAGATGTGTGCACTTATATCCGTGACCATGGTCTTGTGAGCACTCACCTTTTTATGCAGTAGTTCACCTTGCACGCAGAAATATTTGCATTTGCTCTATGCTCTTTTCTTCCCGAGAATCAGCTTTAGAAAACTACCGTCACGACTGGAATTCCAAAGGAATCACATACATCGGAGTTCCAAGTGATATAAGATGAACTTGCTGACGCCAGCAGTTGAACACTAATGCCTACCAGTATCAGCTGACAGGACGCTAATTGCTGGTTACAGGAGATGATTGCTTGGTAAAGGATCTATTCAATGAGTTACGATTTTGAAAAATTATAAAGTGCAGGCCCGATCTGTGAAAAGATACGCAGTATGAAAATACAGCATACGTTCTCAAGATGATTACCATGACAGAGATCTGTCTAATTAGGAAGAATCTATTTTAATGCTAAGATATGAAAGAGCCCAGCTGGGAGAGGAATTTAGAGGAAGACACAGAAACATGACTGTTAAGCTGACAGCAAATGCAGCCTAAGCATGTTCCAATGACAGCTTCTAAAAAAAATTCATCTCAGCATTTAATCAATAGTGCCTTCAGAACAAGAACAGCCTTACAGATAATCTAGCAAGTCATATTAGTGGGAGGAGCTCCAGAAGTAATATAGAAAATAAGTCTTTGCAGAGCAACACACTGAAACCACTTCCCCTTTGTCAGCTGAGCCAGGCTTTATCCACTAGATGGGCAACATTAAAAATACCAGGAGGAGAAACACAGATCCCACTGTATCAGGAATCGGAGATTTAATTCCTGGTGCTGCCACTCAGGTTGGAAGTTGCAGGTTTTGTGGCAGCAAGTTTCAAACCATCTTGGGAAGCAGATTAACCTTCTGAGTGGCCACCTGGGTAGAAACCTTTCCGAAAGCTCCAACTATAATTAAACGGTTTATGTCTAAATCGATGCACAGCACGGTGACACAGGTATCTGCTGGAAGCCTAACCCGGCGTCCACAGCTCAGCATGTTCACTGAATGTAACTTTGAAAGCCAGCTGACAGACACCTCTTGGGTCTGGACAAAGCATCCTTACACAATAAAAAGGGTTTCAGAAGATTTCAGCTGAAGGTTCTCTTGGGTACAGTGCTATGTAAGCGAGTAAATCAGGTGTACTTCAGCTACTCCTATAACCTACTGAAGTGCATGTTGCCTAATACACCTGTAGTCAAAAGAGAATAACGCTGTCGTCCAGAGTAGTTAAAAGAAAAGCCACATAGTAGCCGGCTGATTCAAAACACAACAAAGCTGAACACAACACAACCTCCATGAGTGCATCTGTGAAATCCAGCTACGGCATAGCAGCATGGCTAAAATTCTTATGACAGCTGGGGTGGCCACAAGCTACGGTTGTCAGAAGATCCAGAGCTGCAGGAATTCTCCAAGTGATGAACCATGTCTGGGGCAAAAGAAGTCGCTCTAAATAGTTAAGGAAAAAGTCATCAAGGTTGAAAAAGAACAGAAGGGCAAAACAATGAAGGGAGGAAGGGGAAGCAACAAAGAAAATCAGAAAGCCAGTTAAAATTGCAGAAGTCGGAACTCTAAGATAGTGATCATTCCACTTCCTGCAGTCTATGTGTAAATACAAAAACAAAACAAAACAAACAAACAAACAAAAACGATGTGCCTGCCAGCCTATACATTTCAAGTTGTAGAACAGGGGGAATCCAAGTCAGAATTTTTACAAAATCTTTCAAGCTGTAAACAGAAGTGAAAGCTCCAGTTCAGCAAGGTTTTACAGCAGGACAGGCACATGGATTGAGGCACACACATACTCCACTGAGTCTGGGCTGAAACATGGGGAAAAGACTCAACCTGTGTGCTCCTTCCCTCCCGTAATGATTGCAGATAGGTCACAAGAATGTAAAAACAGTAAGCTTGTGATTAAACACCTATGTTTTGCTTAAAGGAAGCTCCTTACACCTCAATTCTTTTCTGTTTTGCATCATGTGCAACTCTTGCAAGTGAAGTACAAGAAAAATTCTAGAAGTTGGCCCTTGGCAAGATCATTTGTTCCCCAAGTACCTCAGTATCTAACCCTTTACAGAGGGGGCTACACCAGCACAATGTTGCCCCAGCTTTTGGGGAACCTAGTATTAGATTATACAATGATAATGTAACACATGAGTACGTGATTATAAATATGCATGCAAAATTCAGCAAACCAACTTGCATTGTGATTCACTCCACGTATGTTATCACAAGCTATATAAACAAATTTACATACTCAAGCGAGTTTCCAGGACACCAGTAAGAAAAAGCCAAGACATAAACAAGTAGATGTCTCCTCCAGCCAGGGGATATTTCTTGTAACACTTTGGACCACTGTTGTTTCACCCACCATTGGAAAGCTTTTGCATGTCCTTTAAGAGTAGAGAACTCTGAATGAGGTTCCAGACTGTAAATGCCTCTAAGTCCATAAAGGTAATCATTGCTAACAGACCTTCCCGAAGCTTTGAGAAGGCAGAGCTTAACTGTAAATTTTTCTCTTTGATAAATCTCTCTGATTTGGTAGCTATAGGCTCAGCAGACAGCCTCACACAAAATAAAAGAGACTTTTCCTCTCAACCTCCTAGCCCAAGTTCAAAAACTACTTTTGACTTTATATTGATGGTAATAGTCCTACAAAGAACATAAACTATGAGTCTGTGCTTAAGGCACATGAACAGAAATGTGAAGCGCTGTGTTCTATTTGTTGATTATTTGTGCACAGAGGGCAGCCCACAGGCTTTCACTCGTCATTAACAGCAAAGCTAAATAAGTATATATAAAATTTTGAGGGACAGTCCATCCCTTCTGCACCTATTTCTCACCCAGCCTCTGGGCAGTTACCCTACCTACAATCCATGCAGAAATTCACAACTACTGGTAAAGTGATTTTCAAGAAAGAGAAATACTTTTTATTCCTCCCCATGCCAATGTGCTGGCTGGTATTGTCATTGTTTCACTGGAACTGCTAGAGTTTACAATCTACAAATATACATGATTTTTAATATTTTTAAATGTCTCTGATGCAAGAGATGTGGCCACAAGGTGCTACGTTAACATTTTGAACCACTTTAGATGGCTCCCCAGACAGTGGAACAACTATAGTTTACAATCTACAAATATACATATATATTACATAAAATACTGCATTAAAAGTACATCACTGAGGTTGCAGTTTTGCAGTCAATGAGCTTAAAACCACCAAAATCAAAGTGCTTGTGCAATCTTTATTTGGCTTCCTTGCATAATCCACAGTACGATGAAGTTTTCATATACACCCTTACAAACTATTTTTCCACAGGATGTTTGCTTCATTCTGTACACAGAATTGTCAGCGCACACCAGTGAACAGCTATTTAATACACTTTTTCCCTTTTTGTTCTGCATATGACCTCATGTCTATTTACTAATTCAAACCCCTGCTTGCAGACATTCATTTCCTCAGAATGACCACCGCTATTGCTCCTGAGTGCTTCACATACCGATAAACTGATTTTCACAATTTACTGCAAGTGAGAGGACAGTGCTCTTACTCATATTCCACACTGGAAACTGAAACAAAGAAATCAAGCTTAAATTGTTTGCTAAAATGCCTAATTTGAGCTGATTTTTTTAAAAGACTTAACTTAAAGTACACCGTGTATTTTAAGAGCAGCCCACATCAACTTCAGTTGGATTGGTAGGTGCCTAGCATTTCTGTTGGTCAAAACCCCCTTCTCAAGTCACGTACCTCAAATATGAGGAACAGAATAAGTGATCACCTGCAAGAAGGAGAGTTTAAGTGAACGGAGTAGCATCGCACAAGACAGTTCAAACATTCCATCTCAAACACAAAAGTTCAGTACATTTATTTGTAAAACCAGAAATCAAAGCCTTACAGGGAAAAAAAGAAATAATAATACATGCTGTTTTTCAGTCATCTTTTAAAAGAAGTCTTTTTGTCCCACTCTTTCTGTAGACACAACTTTCAAACAGCCTTGTCTGAAGTTAAGTCAAAACATGCTGTGTTTAGAAAGCACTGCTCAGAGAAATTTTCCCTGAAGCCAGAAAAATGCTAAAGAGGTAAGACCTTAAAATAACCTGAAAATCCCTAAAAGCATACAAAAGGGATCCCCATTCACTCTTGGTCAAATTAACCAAAGTACAATAAACCAGTAACTACTAGCTACACTGAAAACCAGGCCTGCGTCCAGGCTATTTCCAGAGCCACCAAAATCACTAGACAACATTCATCAACAGTCTAGGACGCCTCCCATCTTAGCTCAGGCTTGCAGTTAACTAATGGTTTACAGCAAACAACAGCTGATTAGATTCCAGTTAGACAGGAGAAAAATCCCTCTCATAGTATGAATAGTGAGTCTTTAAATAGATGGCTCATGGAGGCTGTTGAGTCTCCATCATTGAAAGCTGTACGAGCAGGGTAGACAAATTTGTCAGTAAGGACACAGTTGTAATCAATTTTTCCATCCAAGGAACAAGGGAAGGGATTAGGTGACTCCTTAGGTCCCTTCCAGCCCTAACTTTTTGAAACATTATGATTACTTAAGGAGCTTGAAAGTTATATATGTATTTAAGCTGTTAATAACTTTATTAACTGAATCCTGACTTTGGTGTAAGGAGGTTATGTATGAACTGTGTTGGTTCAGCCCACAGGTGCATCTATCACAGAACTATGAATGGATACTCAGGGAAAATAAGCACAGGGTAAGCCCATGCTGCCTCCCAGCCTTAAACCATTTCCAGGTTCGGTTATGTGATTATGTAGTTAGTAGCCTCTTCAGCATCGCTTCCAAGGCTCTACCCAGTCTCCTTGTATTCCCATAAACTCCTTCATCCAGGAGGTTCTTTCAGGAGTACCACCATTGACCCACACAGGTTGTCTGAAGAACCATTTCCTTTGGTTTGTTCCAAATAAAACTCCTACAAGCTTCTTTTGTTATCCCTCATTCTTGTATTAGAAGAGAGGGTGAAAAGCCAAGCCTCTTCCACTGCTCTCCAGACCTCTCAGTTCTGTATGTGTCTTCTTACATCCCCCCATCACATCTCTTCAGAACAAAGATTCCTGGCTATTCCATGTATGGAGCTCCTTAAGCGCTGCATGGACATCGCAGCATACATCTGATCATCCTTGCCATCTCTGAATATTTTTCGGTTCTAGTATGTTCTTTCCAAGATAAAACTTCATGCAGTATTCAAGAGTACAAACCTTGGATTTTTAAAGAAGCACAACAACTTCAACAGCAGCATAATGATACTTTCTGGTTTGTTCTCTATTTGCTTCTTAATAATTCCTTACCTATAACTTTTTTTTTCTTCTTCTTCCTTTTTCTACTAAGCCAGTATTTTCATGAAACTGTCGACAGTATCCCAAAGGTCTGGTTCCTGAAGAAATTTGGTCCAGCTAAGAAATGACCCAAGATCTGAAGTTAGGGCTATTCTTCCCCGAGTGTATCACTCTACATTCATCTGCACTGAATTGCACCCGTTGTTTTACTGTACAGTCTTACAAGATCTTTCTACTGTCCATGTGATCTGTCCTTGTTGTTACAACCTTGCATAGCCGCCCATCATCAGCAGAGCTTTGCCACCTCCCTGATCGCTTCCCTTCTCCTGGTCATTAACAGCACAAGGGGTAACCCTTATAAACTAAAAAAAGGGTAGGCATAGATTAGATATAAGGAAGAAATTCTTCACAAAGAATGTGGTGAGGCACTGGAACAAGTTACTCAGGCTGTGGATGCCCCCATGTAGTGGGTTTACATGGCAAGGTTTTGGTAGCAGGGGGCCATCGGGGTGGCTTCTGTGAGAAGGATCTCGAAGCTGCCCCATGTTAGGTAAGGGCCCCACTGCTGACCAGAGCCGAGCCAATAAGTGATGTTGTTTTGCGCCTCTGTGAGAGCAGATTTAAGACAGGGAAAAAAACGCTGCACTACGCAGCAGCTGGGAGAGTGAGAGGAGTGAGGAACAGCCTTGCAGGCGCCAAGGTCAGTGGAGAAGGAGGGGGAGAGGTGCTCCAGGTGCCGGAGCAGAAGTCCCCTGCGGCCTGTGGTGAGGCCCATGGTGAAGCAGGCTGTCCCCCTGCAGCCCATGGAGTACCACGGTGGAGCAGGGTTCCACGCTGCAGCCCGTGGAGGAGACCACGGTAGAGCAGGTGGACCTGCACCGACGGAGACTGCGGCCTGTGGAAGACCCCTGCTGGAGCAGACACAGCCAGGCCAGAGCTGTAGCCCATAGTTTTCCACCCTTCGCCTCTGTGAAAAGCGTATTTAAGAATAATCACAACATACTCTTACTTTACAATTATAACAGTCTTCACAAACTTCACTTAGACCAAAAAGAAAAATAATTCCCCACACTAAAATAAACATATAATTGCAACGCCATCGAGGTGGACAATTTACACACACCACCCCTCATCCCTTCACAATTACCCCTATCTTAAATTCTTAACAACTTTTACATTCGTAACAATCATCCAGTCCATGTTTAGCCCGTTACTTCTCTCAACTATCATCCTTATCTCAAATTCCTTGAGTCCCTGTTCGGGCGCCAAAAAGGAGGTGTTCAAGGCCAGGCTGGATGGGGCTTTGAGCAACCTAATCTGGTGGGAGGTGTCCCTGCCTATGGCAGGGGGTTGGATCTGGGTGATCTTAAAGGTCCCTTCCAACCCAAGCCATTCTATGACTTAAGACTATACTGCACAGTACAGGTCCCAACACATATACCATATGGAACTTTACAAGTGATCTCCTTCCTCAGCAAGTGACCATTTACTTTCATCCAGTGATGGTCTACCCAGCGTCCAAGTCTTATAAATCACATTGTCATCCATTCCAGGGCCTTCCTTCTTATGCAAGCAACAGCCTTATGTTGCTTGGTTTTCCTGAAACACTTTGATAAGTTCTGTCAAAAGTCTTTTGTAAATTCAAGTTGACTCTATATTCATGTCACTGACCCCTTCAAAGAAATCTGAGAGTTTTGTTAACTCTCACTAATTGGAACATATTTATTCAGGTAGCTACTAATTCAAACTTTTTATTACAATATCTACTCATTCACCTGAAGCAGATGTCGAACTTAGGTTTGTTGGACACCCATAGAACCTTTCTTAATGACTGACACCACATTTAACACCTGATTTTCATGTACAGAGGAATATTGATGTGACAGGTTACATGCTGTTGTTAGATATTTCACGCCCAAGTTCTTTTAGAATTCTTGGGTGAGTTCTTCAGATCCTGGAGACTCATCTATCTTTAGTATCATTATCTCTTTTTAGAGGAACTCTCTGCTGAATTCCCTGAATGCGCTGAAAGGGCTGCAGAATTCTGGTTGGAGAATTTCCCCAATTTCTTCCACAGCGAACAAGTACGTTCAGTTTCTCTCCAGTGACTTTGTCCTCCCTAAGAGTTCACTTTATACCACTGTCATATCCAGACTCACTGATAACGTTTTCCTCTCCTGATGTGCTGGAAGAATGACACTGAACTACTTTGGATTCTTTAAGCAAGTTAGGTCTTGGCCTCATCTGTGGGCTGCCTAATACTGTTAATACTGTATCTGTCGTTGCTTATGATCCTTTCAGTTTTCTTCATTTAGTTGTGCCTTCAGCTTTTCACCTTCCAATAGCCTCTTTTTGCTGTTTGGCCATGATGGCTTCTTTTTACTCTCTCATGGACATCCAGTAAGTCATGTGCATTAGCATTGTGCTGTTTGGTGTCCTGTTCATAGTCTTCATGATCCCTTTACAGATTTAATTGTCTCGGGTGCCACTCTTTGTTTATTCTTGGTAAGTCTCCTCATATTGAAATGAATGCAGCAGCAGTAGATATTTTGGCCTCTGTAGCTCCCAAAAGATACTAAATCCAAGAGTGTTACAGGTATTCTTGAAGAGTGGTCTTAATATTTTGCAAGACACATGTATGGATGTATACACACATGCATATGTACATGCATGTATATATATAAGTATGCGTTCATTATGTATAATCATGCAAATTGCAATATAGGGCAGATGTGGCTGTTAAATGGGGAAGCAACTGTGAAAGGACTTCTGATTCTTCATGGATATAACCAGACATGAGCAAGGGTTCATTTGGATTTGATGTAATTTCAGATTTTGCCTAAAACGAATGCTGATAATAATTAGCATTTATTACATGCAGCTCTCAAATCCTTCTAAGCATTATTATCCTTCTTTGCAGAGCAATTATGAGCCACAGAACAAAGAATTGATAAAGACGAGACAGTACTTATGATTCTTCATTTCAATCTGCTATCTATATTGGTATCTCCTTTATTTACCAGGAACCACTAACTTTGCAAACTATTGGAGGTATTGCTTTCAAATCATGCTACCATAATTACAGTTAATCTACAATAGTAAGCATGCCCAGATGAGGTGTTTACATGTTTGTTTTCAGCTTTTTTTTTTTGTCTACATATAAACCAGTATTTGTCTCGTAGCAATACAACAATCATGATTTTCACACAATATATAATTTAAACTCATGAGTTGCTTCATCTTGGTTTACATTTCTTAGCTCAACACAGCACCCTGATCAAGTAAAGTAATGCAGCCACAAAGCCCGATGCTCCCATGATGTATGTGGTCAATACCCTGGGGAAATCTAGCACCACAGACACAAAGAATACCAAAGCACCATCTTTGCATAAATACACAGTCTGTAAACAACAGCCCTTAAAAGAAGAAGCAAATAACAGCACTTTTAACCTTTCCATGGTGTAACAGGAAATCTATTATACATATTATTTTTTTTTGGCCTATTCTTTATCCTATGAGACATGCAGTTATTCCTTTCCCACTTCACCTGTGCTTCCTGACTCCCATTTCTTCTGTTAATCTGTTACCCATCCAGAACTTAGTACAAAAGTGTCTTGTCCCATTCACAGGGAGATAACCTGTTAGCATAGTCATTTTGCATATTGATCTATGCTGACCTAGGTTCTCCGTGATTTTTTCACAGTAACTTGCATATTAGTTCTAGGGGAGTTTAAGTTCTAGGTCAGTTCACTGATCACTGTTTAATTTTAGGGGTAGAGTTACTTGCTTCACTAGCCAAGTAATTTTCTTATCAAGACCTGAAAATGACAGTATATAGTAAAGTAGTTCCTTTCATTACATTTTTATTTTTATTTTTTAATTTACATATCCTTTCTGGAGAATGGAACACATACTACCTCAGCTAGTATGGCACCAGAAGCTTCATGCTTTTTTCTTTAAATTGACCAATATCAGACATTTCTAATTGTCAGTTAAGGCAGGGTCACAGACGTTACCTCCACACAGAAGAAAGAGCTGTGCTATAGACAACCCAGTGGGTCATGTTTTGTCAGCTTGTCCAGCACTCTCACACACTAAATGGAGCTTTATTTAGTAATGGTTTGATACTAAGTCAAGCTTCACATTGCATATCATCTCAAGCTGGTATACCCCAAAGTTACTCCGTTTAATTCCATCTTAACTGTTTTGTCCCCAAACAGGGGTTTCTTTGGTGTTTAATAGTGTGATTCTCTTTCAATTGCTATGTTAGTTTCACAGCATTCAGTTACTGTATGGATTAGGTACCTTTATGTGCATAAAGACATCCCATGACCCATGAAGATTAATGAAATTGAATACTGTAATTAGGAAAGCTTCTAACTTTATGCAGACAGGAAAAAGCCAGGAAGCCACCTGAAGAGGACTATCATTCCATAAACAGCAAAGATACTGAATCAGCAGACCGGATTATTCTTTGGGAGTCTACATCATTTTGTTACTAACTGAACAGCCCACTATAATGTATACTAGCTGTATAGACTTAGTTATTCTTTCATGGTTCTTCAACATAGTTTCATAGCAGTGACACTGAGGAGCCAAAAACTGAATACAGTTTCCCCATTTTTCTGCATAGTGACTCAAAAAGAGAACTGTCATCTCTCCCACATTGCCTGGTACAGTAACTTAATTGGAGTTAGATGTCCAAGACACTGTAACAGTAGAAGTTTGGTACTCTACCAACGTTTAAAATTCCCTTACAGACATTGCTAATTTACTGATTCTTGGCTCTGCTGAATCAGCATCTCTGAAAGCAACGTCTCCCCTTAATTACTGGCAGAAAGCAGTGCCTCCTCAAGGGCAAATTCAACAAAGAAGAGGATTATGGTAGACTGACAGTAGCTGTATCAACTCTTACACAATCGTTTTAAAATTATCTAAAATCACTAACCTTTCACTTCTGGAGCACAAGGTTCAATCCTCTGTTTAGCCATGCATGAAAATGAGTTCAGCAATCTTGTGTCAGCCTCCACAGAATCATTCATGTAATTTGCCATGATTGGCAGATTTTGCTGTGAAGAAAGAATGGACATGAATTAAAAAATAAAAGAGAGTTTTTGTCAGGTTGAAAAATCAAATGTCAATAAATCTGAACGTCAGAATCATGGAAAGCAAATTCAGATTTGAAAGTCTGGACCTTTGTGCAACCCACACATAGACAGAACCAAACAGGAACAGAACGTAGGATCTACTGTAAGCACAGCGTAGGTAAGAATGGCATCAATGGAGGGAGCACTCACTGAAACAATCCTGTGGTTAGGATGGCTGCATACCAATGGACTGACTGCTCCTGACCTCTGCTTCTCAGACTTAATGATGTCTTCCTATCCACAGGAGGTGCCCTCATTACTGTCCACACAGTACAGGTAGTACAGGTGGACTGCTTTGTGTCTCAAAACATGCCCTACGTTTTGGGAATTGTTATTCATTGCTATGAATTCTGGAGTGCTGCTCAGAATCAAAAAGCTAACGGTCTGATTCTGGACAGTGAGGAAGACCCTGAGTCCCTTTGCCATGAAGGAACACTTCCCAAACAATAGGGAATACAAATAAAAACCTATAAATAAACATGAAAGGGAAAAAATAGGATAAAAACAAGAGTGAGAGAGAGGTAAGAATGGCAACCCTTTGTCTGTCAACTCTCTCCTCACTTGCTTTGGGTGACTACTCTTAGACCCAAAATTGAGCCTCCCATATGAAATGAACTGAGGAGAAATTCAAAGGACTTCCTCATTGAGGAAAATGGATAGGACTCGTTTATACGTATAATTGCTCTGTCATTAACTTTTCCACCTTACGCGTCATTCAATTTCTTTCCTTTTCTTTGACAAATACTGACCTTTGCATAGTTATAAGTCTTTGAAAGTAACTACACAATGATGCACTGTCACTTCAAAGTGCAAACAAATCTGAAAAATGGTGGTGTCTTTTCTCTCATTACCCAAATAGTGACACATGCCTGATGAAGATGTTTCTTGTATTGTACACACTGAAATCACATCCATGTATTTGTGCATAACTTCTACTACAAAGGGATACCAATCCTGGCTGGAGCCCTGTGCATTACTGTAATGTAAATACTGTAAAACTCACACCTATCACCTACTGCTGTCTAAACTAAAGAGCCAAAGTGAAGAAGAAGAGAGGGAAACACAAGAGGTTGACTGGTTTCACATAAATATTAACCACAACCCTTTCTGTAAGATTTAACTGGCTTACTTTAATGAGAGCAGTAACAGCACACATACAGCAGGCATTAACAAAGGTGAAGTCTAAACACCCATCACCTCTGCAGCTCTTCAGATTATATTTAGCAGTCACGTTAAGAACCCTGCAAACAAAACTCTATCAAAGCCAACCATCTCTGTTACTCAGCAAGGAAACTGTTTCTGTTTCCAACAAATGAGTGGCAAAACCTTGCATGAAATCCTGTCAGGTTCACAGCATGAATCAACCTGTTGTATACTAAATGTTATGCATGGCAACTTGCTATCCTGCACAACGGTACTCTACATTTAGATCTCTAAAAAGGACGCTCTGAGTTGTGATTTGTATTCAGCTGTATTTTTAGAATATGTTAATTACACTTCTCCCTCCTCTTGGACATGCCTTCCACATCCCAGGCTATGGAGTGAGGCAGGTGTTGGTGTACGTTTCCCTCGTTGGGCTCTTGGCTGATGCAGTCTGCTTTTGGGAAAAGACAGTGCCACTGCCACCAGGAATAAAATGCCTGGCCATACCCCTACGTTGTAACATAAATACAATCTTTCAGCCCACTTCTCATTTTTCTCAATGCTACTTCTCAAACACTCATTTAACAAAAAAAGGAAATAAACAAAGCAGAAATAATGACAGCAAAACCTAATTTAACCGTCCTCTGGCTAAGTCTGCCAGGCACATTAGAACTTGATCCACCATAGTCTTATTTAAAAATGGGTGGCTGGAAGGTGCCTCAGGATTTATAAAAAGAAAACAGATTGTCTCTGAGGCTGATGCCAAATAACTCATTGCCTGAGTTATCACTCTTCAATCAAAAGTATATGAAGAAACTACATAAGTCATTTAGACAGCAATCACCATGGAGTTATGCTGGCCTCTCATGTCAGTGATGAAACAGCCAAATTCCCTGACAGTGGTGAGTTATTCCTTTTATCGCTGGCAGAGCTGCCAAAAGAATCATCAAGGCTACAGGCATGGAAAACATGAGGCCTCTCCAAATTCAAGCGATAAAAACACAGTGTGCTTCATTACTTTATTTTAATCTTAATCGTTTCATTTTTTAAAAAATTATAACAATGTTAAACGTAGTTAGGCAATGACATGATTACTTTAAACTCAGTATTTAATTTCTGTAAGTAGGCCTCTTCCAGACCATGGCCGTTGGGACTCAGTCCCCACTGCCGCCTGCCCCAATCTCTCCCGTAACTAAGCACCTATCTGTTAGGCCTGGCAAAGCCAGTATAAAATACTGAGTGTTTTATTACTAATTATAATTCAGTCTCTTTGGAGGTGGATTTTCTCTCTCTAGTTACAATAATGACTTACTACAGGAAATCGGTAATTTTTTGTTGCTCTCTGACATTGCTAGAAAGAAGTGACATAGCAGAAGTGAGAGTACAGGTGTTCAGAAATATCTCTCTACCTACCCTGACTGCCTTTACAAATCCTAAATGAAGTAAGAACACACTAATTCTCTTGTATAGTTTTAAATACTTGTTTTAAAACCCAAGCAAGTACTGAATGAAAGCAAGGTTTGTGGGCCTGATTTCAATTTGAGCAGAATTTCAGTTAATAATGTTGCACACATAAACCCTCTTTTAACAGTCCATAATATTAAACTGAAGACAGGATTGCTAAAGAACTTTGTTATTTTTTCTCCCTATTAAATCTGCATTACAGACTTTCAACAGATGTCTTTAATAGACATTCTTATTAAAAAAAGTATTACATAAAATAAATTCAGACCATTTCTCCAGTATTACTTCTCCTGCTATTAAGAGAATCTCTCTTCTATCTTTGATTATTACATTTACCCCTAAACAAAAACTCATCCCCAGAAATTATAAGCCTCTGTCAGCATTCATACTACTCCTTATACTTCAAAATCTGTCACTGCTTCCATTTGGAGTAACCTTTTTTTTTTTTTTACCAGTTTTAAAAGCTGTAGGAATGTGTTCTAGTAGAAAAGTTTCAGCCCAGAAGCACATTTTTTTTTTTTTTTTTTTTTTTTAAGTGGCAAAAAATCCCACTTCTTTTTAAGCTCTTGGGTGCCCACGAGGTTTTGTAGTTTCCGGTATTTATTTTTTTTGCACTTTACTAACTCAAAAAGAATGTAAGTTGTGTGTTAATTTCTTTCAACCTATCAGCTAATAAATATGTACCTTTGCTTTTTACTGCCTGGGAAATGTTATTAAAAGTATTTTTTTTTCATGGCAAAACCAAAAACAAGCAAACAAACTCCACCACCAAACAGGTGATGTCTCTGGGTCAAACTGTCAATAATACTATATGCCTGAACTAAGTGTCAAGAAGGCACGCTTATGCTTCTCCCATAAAATAATGCTTGTTGGTCTGATAATGCAGATACAGTTATCTCCAACGATTAGAAAACTTACTCAGCTAAGTAAATGCAGATTTATGAGCTACAGATGTTCTCTCTTTACCTCTTATTTGCACAGGTAACCTTGACTACACGTAAACTGGGAGATGTTTGAGCATTTCTGTGTTCCTAGGTCTTGACCAAATCTGGACTCCACACTGATGTGAGCCTGCTCCCTCTACAGGCTGGTTGCCACAGAAACCTAACGCATGGTCAGATGGGAACAGCAGCAAGTTCTTGGTCTGGCTAATTAGGAGACAGGATCCAGCACAACCTTAAAAACATCTGGGGACACGATGGGCTTTGGAGTTAGGCTTCTTCTGGAAGCCTACTTCTCTTACGTGTTGTCACATACATATAAATATACATATATAAACTGAGTAAATTAAAGCAGAGTTCAGGCCTTCAGCAGCGCAAAATACTCATTCTTATATATTCTATGAGCGAGAGAAAGTGCAAAACAATGTCACAATAGTTAGGCACCGCTTTGGTTCAGTCCACCTCCTGACCACAGACCCCTGCACTCACCACAAACCTCTAAACTCAGATCAAGTGGTAACTCCCCACTTGCCTCAGCAAGTGTCCAGCAAGGCTCAATGCATTAAGAACTAGGAGGCATGCAACAACTGTGAACTAGAAATACCATGACGCATTGTTTTGTGTGTTTGCTCGATGGCAGAATACAAAGAGATGACTGAAAGCGCATCCAGAAATACTTAGAGCTTTGCCTTAAAGCTCTGAGGACACCTTAACTAGCTTTGAAGAGCATCATGGCTCTATGAATCTGATCTCAAGTGTTGTGTGAATTGCTCGTGCAATACAGGACCTTCAGAAGCTTGGTCACTCTGTCTGTCGCACAAATCTTTACAGAGATGTTCACAATACCTTTAGTATCCCAACTTTTTCCAGCAGTGGATTCTTTTACAGCTACTAAAAAGAACAGTTTAAGACAATCACTAAAGGCTGTAGGATGAAACTGGAGCAGCTGAGCTTGTTTCACAGACACAGGTACTTCCTCACAAGCAGCACCTTAGCTCTGTGTGCGATGGGTCACCAACTCCAAGTCATAACTGCACAGCAGTCACTGTTTTTAGTCAAGCTACTAGAGTTACAGGCTTCAGAAAAACAGCCTTTTTATGGTAATCATTACTTACATTTAAAATGTCAAGCTCTTTCAAAACTGGCAAGAAATTTTAAAGAAACCAAAAGCTATTTTCTTTAACCTCATAACTCTGTTTGGGGAAAATATCAGTGGGAATTTATAATAAATTATGGAATAAAACAATAAAGTTAGCCAATACCTCTGTATGAAAATGTTCCTGCAGCAAGATGCTGCTGCTCTTACCCTCACCCATTAGAGGTGGTCCTCTAGGAAGTTTTGGGACCATCAGAGCACCCCAAACCCTTACTAACAGGCCTCCTACGCTGCTACGTGTGGGGAAGAATTCCTATGAGCTAATCTTTGCAGATTTCTTTTCTGTTGGTGTTTCCTACTGGCTTCTTGGATTATTTGATCTTTCTGCAACACCTGGACAACACAAACACAGAGAAATGGTATGGGAAAATCCATTCCAGCTACTGTATGAAACAGCAGCAATGGACATAGAGTACCTGCAAACAACACATTCATGGGCATCATTAGCTGATCACTGCAGCCCTGCCTTGCTGCCTCCATGCAGCTGCCCAGCCACACGTAGCATCCACACCGTACTCTGAAGTATGAGGTATGAAGAACAGCACAAGCTAGTCACAGAAATTAAGAACTGCCAATGCAATTATGCAGCACCTGAAATAATCGGACACTTCAAGAGGTAAGATCATTCAGCTGGGTGGCCCCAGGAGGCATCTACATCTGGGAAACAGAAGAGAAAATTATTGGTCCGAGTTCAGATGTAGCCCCAAATATAATCTGGCACAGCAGAAAATCTTGCCCACCTTTACATCTTTTCTCTACTATGCACCTTGGCTGCTTCATGTGATAATGACATAAATCATGGCTGCCTGGAGGGGCCAAATTTTAGAAGGATGCAGCTACAGGCCGGGGAGTTGATGACTGACTCTGACATCTCAGAATAGCTCCAAGTAAGCTGCTGCTTTTCTATCAAGAGCGGGATCAGTTTTTTCCCCCCTAGGTATACACATTTCATAGCAACACGTTCTGTTGCTATTTAGGATTCACTGGCCACTTCCATTACAAATGTTCTTTTCCTGAGATTTATAACCACAGCTTTTGTTACAAAGCCCAACGCCAGACAAAACTTGCCTCATTGTGGGTTTCATTGCAAAACCAGGACTAGAGCCAGCCTCACACAAATTTTTGCAATTCTTCTGGTGAGGTTGAGACAATTACTAGGTGGCGTTAGAACAATACATACCTTAAGGTCCGGAGTCTGCAAACACTGCTCAACTCCAAATTTATCTGCCTGTTTAAAAATTAAAAGTAAGGAATCCTCTGTATTCAAAGCAGAACTGGCACTGAATGGAGGGCTGAATCCAATGATTGAAACCAAAGACAATGTTTGTGTGAACCCCAGTGAGAATCAAAATAGCTGCATTTTGCACAGCTCTATTTATAACTCTATAATTTTAAATGGTAAGACCAAAAATAGTCATTGCAATATGTCAGCTCAATGTAATTTTTCTTTCCAAGAGATGTAAATCAGTCTAAACTTTTTTTTTTTTTTTTTGGTAGAGTAGTAAAAATAAATAATAAATCATTTCCCAGATAGTTTGAGAGGGTTTTGTGTTATTAAAGTTTTAGTCCTTTGTGACAGGAGTTCCTGGCATGCAAACGTGGCCATTCCCTCATCTGACTTCACTTAGGGTCTACATCTACCAAGGGACTTTCACAACTATGTATTGATTCAAAAAGCCAGCTAGTTCAAGTAGGGGATAATTAGGCTTTCGCCCTCCCCTTTGCTCTGTGCCACTGTTTTCACTCTCTCCTCCTCCATTGTATCCTTAAAAGCAGCAGATCTGCAGCCAAGCACTGCACACTCCCCACAGCCAGCAACTTCCTCTGAAGCTGCAGTGTGTAATTACAACCAGCTGCTGGGGCTGCTCACAGCAGCACAGGCAGCACCTTCCTGCCCAGGCAGCAGCCCCCAGGCTCTGCCGGGTGGACACCCTGAACAGAGGCTCCCACCCTCCTGCAGTAAAATTGAGAGAGAGCAGCAGTCCCCCCCTTGCCTGTACCAAGGGAGATGCTAGCAGGACAGGCTATTTCGGCCTCCCTCCTGCTTCCCTCCTTCCACCAAGTCGCCGTGCTTAAAGGGAAGAAATTCTCCTGCTCCGGCCCCTGCTTCTGCTCGGTCAGACCCACCAGGCTGCCTGCCAAGCTGCTCCTTCCCCCTGAGTGACAGGAGGTATGGCTGTGCTGCGTGGGTAACCCACAGGGACAACAACCCCAGACGAAGACTCTTTCTGAGCTGACACTTGGTAGCTCCTGGAGTTTCAGCCACAGCACAGAATTTTATCTGTGGAGAGTCCTTGCTGCCAGCGTCAAAGATCCTGGTAAGGAGTCACAAATGTCACAAACAGTAATTTCTGCAGAAGGAGCTCCATAAACCCATGCCATATACGATCAGGGCTCTCGGGTAGCACGTCAGTATCAGCCCCATCCACGTGCAATGGCTGATAGCAGTATATGGAAGTACAAGTGCCCAAGTGATTTAGGAGCACGGCACAGTCTTAGAATGCATTTCACACTCTGGAAATACAACAATTAGATAAGAGCATTTTAATTTTCCTCCAGGGTAGTGGAGCAAAGCCAGCACAGTAAATGAAATTGTCATTCCGAAGTCATGATGTTTTTTATGCCACAATAAAGTTACGTAGCTGGATGGGAATCCTGTCAGGTTCGCTGTCTGCACTTTCCCTATGGGTGTAAGCACACCTCAGACACTCCAGCTTTCCCGCCGTATTTTGCTTTAGCACTAGTGTTGCCTGTACAGCACACCCATTGACCTTTCTCTGCTTACTATTGCAACACCAGGGTGGCAGGCAGCAAGAGCTGTGCATCCTCCCAACTTCTCTGACCTTAGCTTTGCATGTTGGCTTTGGCACTAAAACAGACTTAAGAAATCGCCCTCCTCTGTCTGTCGGGCTGAACGGCTGCGGGTTAAAAAAGGGTGTTTATCCTGATTCATTTCACTGATCCCATTCCAGCTGATCCAAATAACACTGGTAAAAGAGGGAAGCGAATGGTGGTAAATTGTGGTAAAAAGAGGAATGAATGAGCAGAAATGAGCAGATGGAAGGAGAGGAGAGTGGTAAACATGAAACCATCTTTACTGTTGGAAAATGCACAAGGAAAAAATGCTCTCAGAGAGCTCAGTTATTGGTAAATCAACTTTTCTCCCTCAAATGCTTCTCTCTATTATACATATTCCACTTCACATGATTTCCAAGTGGCAACAAGAACCCTGGAGTTGTGTGTCAGAGCCTTGAGCAGAGAACATTGACTGGAAGGACTCATTTACCAAATACAACGTATGCACTACAGTTCTTTACGCTGGCATAGCACTTGGTAGAAGAGCTCCAGGTGGCTGCCTGGAAAAGGAGAGATGCTCTGAAGGGTGGCCGATGCTGCTGCTCACTCTCTGACAGTGCAAACTCCACTGTAAGCAATGACAACTGTTTTGTTGAATGCTGTGACGCAGTCTAAGACCCTGTTGAAACACGTGAGGTCAGAAACTGCAGTGACCTTTAAGCAGTGGAAACCAGTCATTTTTCAGCCAGGGAGACAAACTCTTCTCATATCACACATGCAAAGTACAACATCTCGGGGAGAAAGAGTCACGAACCCACTGCTGGAGGAGAAATGTTGTACTGGCTATATGGTAGCCATACTACCATACTGGCTGAAAATGGGATGAGCCTACCAGAAGACCCTGCCAAAGAAACAAAGCATTTATGGGAAAAGCAAAGTAAATCAGGGTAAAGATCTGTTACTACTGACTCATGCTTCCTCTCCCTCCTTGCTGGGTAATGGACAAATAAGACTTGTGTCTTTGTGACTGAGCTTCGGAGTAAAGACCAGCAGCAAAAGGACCACGAAGCTCAGGGGTAATGACAAGCTGATAATGAAGATGGTCTTACATCTACCAGAAAACCTACAATGAGAATCCCCACATATGCTCTGCAGTACTAAAAACAAGAATGGTTTTCTTCAGAGGGATTCAGCTGAGCCAGGAAATTCAGTGTCCATATATGCCCTACACCCCAGGATTTGAAGTAAAACTTTAAAATTTACATGAGATGAACTGATCTAAGGCCTAATTTAAGTTCACTTTTTGCCTAAGAAGTCTAAAAACTGGCAACCGACATGCCTTCCTGGGGCCGTAAGATTTAGCTGTGGAGATGCCTGGCATGCTTGTTTGTCCCATGCCAAGACAAACACAGGTCAAATCCAGGTAGCTGAGAAAGGGAAAAGGAACAATATTACTTAACTATAGCTACTGCACAATTTAGGTCAAAGATCCTCAGGTCTCATTTAAGACAAAGTACAAAACAACACCACTAAAACACTGGAAAGGGGAGTGTAGGAAAGTCAGTTCACTGAAAAAGGGATGAAAAACAATAAAGTGGGCTGTGAAAGAGTTGCAGTCCAGACTCTGTAAGCTCCTTTTAAGTCAAGGCACCTGGGAGAGGAAAAAAGAATGGAGGAAAGAGGAATGCACACCACAGTAGGCAGGGCACATTCTACAGCAATAGGGGAAGAATAAAATACAAACCCAAGGGACTGATGTATGCAAAGGTATACACAAGGAAGCATACTTGAAAGAACTGGAGGAAGAGGTGCTCTCTGCTGCGCAAGAGCCTACTTCTTACTACTGTAAAGGCTCTTGTAATTTATGAAAGGCACAGGCTAGTAAGGGGAAAGTGCATGCGCGAACAATGCCACTTCGGCAGCATTTTGTACTCATTGTGACCTGGTGTCAATGATAAGTAAGGGAAGTGGTGAAGCAGCAGGAGAGGCCATATAGGCATAAACATGCTCAGCTGGAGCGCCCACTTCTTTGTTCTGCCTTCTCAATTTCTGATAGCCTCATGAAACTTAATTACTTATTAGCGTTCTTTAAGATTAATCCACATTTCCATTCTTTCCACCTTCAAGGCTGGGTTCATACATCTCAAAATTATAATCCTGATTTTTCACTTTGAATGTTATCTTCAGCAAGAAAGGGCTCAGCTGACCTTTTAATTTGCAGCAATTTGCAGCTCTTAGTGCCTTAGCTATAGGATTTGCTATGGGAAATTTTTTAGGCTCTTAACTATGAATAACCGTAAAATATAAACAAAAATGTTTAGGTTATCATGTCTAGACTCTCACACCACTAACATAAAGCACTGAGTGTGCAGACTCAGGATCTTGTCACATAATTATCATTCTGTCGGTGTCACTTTGGTACCTTTCCAATCAAATCACAGAATCACAGACTAGTTGGGGTCAGGCAGAACCTCTGGAGATTACCTATCCCAAGCCCCTGCTCTGAGCCACAAGCTCAGCGCTGCATTCAGTTGGGTTTTGAAAACCTCCAAGGATGGAAACTCCATATCGGGTCTATGAATACAAGCCTGAAACACAAAAGGTCTCCGTTTCAGTTTTTCAAACACAAAAATACGCCCCATTTCCATTTTGCTTTCAATACATTTAAAGTTGCAAATTCATCCTATAGCTGCTTCAGCCAGGACTGTTTGTGTGTTTTACTCGTATATTCTGTATGTTCCTCTGCTCAGTAATCACTGGGATTATTTGATAGCAACTAAGTTGTTTTCCAGTTACAAATACACCAACTCAGTTCCAACCAAAAACTCCTTCTCCTGTTTTATTTTAGTGTGTGAAACAAGAGAGTCCAACCCCGGCTTACATCAAGCTGCAAAACTCTCAGGAACATGAATCAGGCAGTGAACTATCTTTTGAGAATTCAGTAAAAACAGCTAAAATGTTACTTTATTTTAAGTGTGATATGAACTAGGGAGTTTCTCATTTTTAGCAAAGGAACAAAAGGTAAATTTCTATCAAGATTTATACATGTACCAGCAAGTCTCTCCAGACAGTCTAGCAATAATTGTCAACAGTGTTGTCAGACTTTAGAAAAATAACAAGTATCTTATTTCAACAAATGTGATTTGATCACTAAATCCAACCTTCATAAAGGAGAAATGCAATTGCAGGTTTGGAGCCTCTTACCCTTTCCCCCAAAAACCTGACAATTAAAAGCTTGTAAAGGCTGATAGAGTGCTAAAAGTCAGAACTTTGCAATTTACAAAACTCCCCCCATCTCTCATATCCCCACTCCCCTGCCTTCAAACTAATTTCTGGAGAAAATGTCCCAGTGGTGATCACGATAAGGATTTCTACTTGAAAGCATGTTTTTCTTTGCTACCTTCAAACCCTACAGAACTGTTTACCACACGTTCACTGAGAATTTGGTCTTGGCTAACTCTTTGCTAAGAGCAAAAACTAGCAGAGAAAAGTAAAACTGCTATCATAGTTTTGGCACAGCAGAGTAGGAAAGATTTTTTTTATGCTCCTTTTGCATCATGAGCCATTATTAACTTACCCTGAAATCAGAATGTATTAGTGTGATGCAGGAGACAGTTTCTGGCTAAATTTGCCGGCCTGGTAATTAGAGATAATCTTTTATTTCTATCTGTACATCTTCAGAAGATAATAACCTAGTGCCCAATGACAGCATTTTTACAATTTTCTTTCAGAGAAAAACTGCAATTTCAAGCATGTTAATCATGAAAAAGTCACTGTCATAAAAGTCAGCCTCGAGAAAATGAACATAAGATGGAAGTGCAATGAATATAGAAAAAATCCTTACTAGCCCACAGGCTAAAGTAGAGGCGGTGTAAGTCTGTAAAGACAGGCTAAGCAGGGAGAGCTGTTCTGATTAAGGGACAAAGCATTAAGAAAGAACACAGCCTGTAAGAGATGTCAATATCAAAGAGTGACTGGAATTACTTAGAATGGTTCAAGGTAATAAATCTTCAGCAAATGGAATGTACTTAAGAAAGGAGAAATTTAGGTCAAATCTCAGGAAAAGATTTCTAACGGTGAAGTGCAGAAGGTTATGGAATATTTGCCTGAAGGAAGAGACACAAGGCACATCCCTGGAGACTTTTAAAACTACACTGGAAAAAGCACTGAAGTATCTGGTACACAATAATCTTATATGAGGAAGGAGAAAGGCTAGATGATCTAATTGGGCTTTTCCATCTCTGCTTTCAGTGATTCAGTGGTAATTCCACTGGCCAGTTCTAGTACAAAATACAACAATCCAGCATCAACTGTAAGAATCCCCTACTGAATGCAAATGCTGTAGAATAAGTTACCTCTTTACCACAGCACAGAATGCAAATGCTCTTCAGAAATGAAAACAGATAGGTTCTTTTTATTTGAATATATATACACTATAATGAGAATAAAAACCATTAAAAATGTGAAAAGGCATTGTATATGTACTTCTAGCAAGGATCAGATGTGCCCAATGTGGGTACTCACATTAAAATTTCCAAATATTGAATGGAAATTGTACGGATACTGTTTAATTGAGGTAGATTTTGTAGATACTGTTACAATATTGCTCAGCATGAAGAAGAGGGATGGAATCAGATTCTGTGAACTTTCAAAGGCAGGCTTACACCTTTCTTACTTTTTTTTTTTCTAGCTGACACTGAGAGAATAAAGAAAAAAAAGTGGTATATTTTACATACAGACATCTGAAAAATCTTATTCTTTTCACTTAAAATAACCACTACCTGGTCTTGATCTCAGGTTTGGAAAGAAAGCTGCAGTTTTCTGCCCTTCTGAAATCCACAAAGACATATTGTTCTTCGAAAGCTCTTGTTCCATCGCAGCTGATCACAGCTGAGTTCCAAGGATTGGGCCAGCAGTCCCTCTAAACTTCACGGAATAGGTGAATTACATAAACTGAACTAGAAATGAGTAAGGGTAGTAGGACTGGAGGACAAAGTGTTCAGAAAAACATGTACAGGGTACATCAGTGTTACCGTTTCATATCATGAATGTGCTTTTTAAAAGAGATTTCTCCTGATCACTCTGTCATGGCTGGTTCATGTCACAGAGCAGTCTGACACTGGATTATTTTTGAATGAAGCTAAACTGGAAGGTGTGTTCCAGCCACAACCAAGTATTCAGTCCACTGCTCCTGACCAGTGCCAGTACAACACGAAGCATCCTGAAACGCATGCAGCATTGTCCTCAGCACAAACTAGATTCACTGTACAGCCTGTGGCCCAGAAAGGCTGTGCCGAGGCAGCTCCAGCAGTGGAACAAACCTCGCTGGGAGCAGGCCAAAGGCTGCCTGTGAAGGGTCCAGCACCTCAGCCAAGAGGCCACTGCAGAGGGAGTGCCCGCCTGGCTGCAGGCAGCATGCGCCGGGCTGCTACAGTGAGTGCCCATGCTGCTGCCCCAAGTCCAAGTGTCATTTAAACACACCATGTGTCACTTCTGAGTTGACAGGATACCTCAACGCACTCTAAACCCTAAAAATACAAGGAGAAACAGGATGTCAGAGAACACACACACCAAGCACTGCATCTAACGTGAGGAGCAGAGCGCACAGGATCCACGTGTTGCGCTCCCCACAACACCCCAGCACCAGACACTGGCTGTGCCAGCTCCTGCAGGGAAATAGCTGCTTGGTTGCTTCATCTAGCAATCAGTGCCACCAGCCTGCAGCTGTAGTGTTTTTTTTTTTTTGTTTTGTTTTTTTAAAGGGAAAGTTGTCTGTAAAGATGTCTGTATTTCATATCCCTGCTTTCGAAACTTTGAAGTTTACACACAGATCAGCGAACTGCAGCGTGCTCACAGCTCCAGCCCTCACCTACCCCCTACAAACTGTGTGGAAACTCTCTTATCTTCCTGCAGCGAGCCTTTGTGGTGTGCTGCTACTGCCTTACACACGGGATCCTCAGAGCAGGAAGCGGCGCACTGCCAACGTCAGGAAAATTCTGTCAAAGGCTGCGCTTCCTTGCGGTGCAGCACCTAGCCGGGGAGCTCTCACACTAAAGAACCACCACTTAGTTTTCCACAGCCCCGGCCTGCCGTGGGGCACAGCGCTGAACGCAGCTCCCGAAGCCCCCTCGCCTCGCCTCACATCACATCCAGGCCCTGGCCCTGGCCCCGGCCCCGGCCGCCACCTGGGGGCCGAGCGGCGGCACTGCGCCACCGAGCCGGCCCCAAGGCGGCTCCGACTAGGGCAAGGCCTTACAGGGAGCGTGTTTTGAGAGAAACAGAGGCACAATTTTTCTTTTTGTAGGGCCTCATGAGGCAAGAGAGGACAGGACTGCTCTTTGCACAAGTGTCAACAGCTGAGAGGGAAAGGGTTCTGTCCTGAGACCAAGTGAATACCGTTAAACCTGACCCTGAAGCAAATAGTTTAACCACCGGATTGCTGTCCTGGAGCAATCTCCTAATCAATACAAAGAAGACAAGCTGATGACTTACACTTGAGATGGAAGAATTTATAAAATGAATTATTTTATGTCAGTGTCTCCAGCAATGCACCCACCTCTCCATTTTGCATTCTCCTCATCCCTACACCTCCAATCTAGACCAGACAAGACAGTCTAGCTGTAAACCAGCAAACCTAGGGTCTTTTGAGTGCTCTCCACTGATGGATGAGAAGCACAAAGCAGTAATGTGATGGGAAGAGCCCCTAATCAGGTATCTGACAAACACAAGGCTGCCACACAGGCTGGAGACTGAGGGTGGGTAGTCCTTCTGCAGGAAAATGGGCTTCCACCACAGGACGAGCAACACGAATAAGCAATGCCATTCTGCAGGGAAAGCACAAGCAGCATGGTTGGTTTGAGATAGCTGGGGAGAGCAGCAGAGAACAACGAACATGATCAGAGGGCTACAAAACATGACTTACAATGAAAGCTCGAAAGAACTGCAATTGTTTAATCTCAAGGTGCGAAGACTCATGAGTATGGTCACGGTTTTCAAAAGAAAGGAGTAATTTGTTCTCCATGCCCATCATGTACGAAAAGTAATAATTTAAATTGCAGCAAACTTTTTAAATGATAAACCCAGAGAGATGTCGAAAGACTGCCAGGAGAGGTTGTGGTACATTTGTCACAAGAGAAGAGGTTAAACAAATGTTTCAAGACTGACATAAACACAGTGGAACTCTTAATGGGGATGAACTTTTATGACTGCCAGAGATCCTTTCCATTTTTTTCCTACTACTTTATGACAGAAAAAAAATGCTGTTTTGCTTAAAACACAGTTAGGAATCAGAAGGGGGTAGGGAGGTACTATTTCCAGTTTTCTTACTGGCTTACTGCATGAATTAAGAAACCACAAGTATTTTTGCATCTCAGCTCCCCATCAATAAAACGGAGGTAGCAATACACAATTTATGAGGGTACCGTGAGTCTGTAATGCTCTATTGTAACCTTGTGGATACAGGGAAAGTAGGTGGTATGCAAATGTAAAATATTTCCAGACCTTCGGTTTCTTTTTCATACTGCTTTGACTAGTGTGATTTGTTTTCCTTTCTTCTCAAAGTTTATAGGCCAAACACACTGTGATCTCTGCCTGGAAGAGAAGTACAGCTCTTTCCAATGAGGAACAGAACAGAGTTGTAGTTGAATAGAACACTGAGGCTGAAAAACGTCCCTGGGATTAAAATAAATAAATAAATAAATAAATAGGCTAACCATTACATTTTGTCCTATTGCAAGTTTCTTTTATTGTGTGAAATTTACCAGAAGAAATTTCTACTTCAGAAACAATGATCCTGCTGGCTCACTTATGTACATTGAAAGATCTCCTGGAAAAAAAAAAATCTAGCTCCTCAAAATAATTATTGAACAGCCAACAGGAGCAGTGAATATTTATATGACCTGTCCAGCTAATGCATAG
Organism: Oxyura jamaicensis; assembly: GCF_011077185.1. Lineage (NCBI taxonomy): Eukaryota > Metazoa > Chordata > Aves > Anseriformes > Anatidae > Oxyura > Oxyura jamaicensis. The sequence goes on along the minus strand of NC_048896.1, from coordinate 56,347,364 downwards.
CTGAAGTATCTCATTGTTTACTTTCCTTCTGAAATGCAACAATGGCTTACATTCACTAGGACTTTAAAACCTTTTATTGTTGTTGTTACAATGGTTTATATTTAAAGAAAAAGATTCTGGTAAACATGGTATACTGTGTAATCCAGACAGATACCTGCAGTTCAGGTCCACTAAAAACTCTGATCTCAAAATAAATTTTAAAAGCTTTATTCAAACACTTCTTAATCATCTTAATACAAACACTTCCTATCTGCGGATTTCTGCAACAACATGCAAAACAAATCCTGCCCCTTCTTGCCATAGCAGGGTCCTGCTCTCCCATCTGCCTGGCATCTCCAGCAACCAGTGCCGTCTCTCACAGCCCAACTTCTACCTCTCATAAGAGGATGGTGAGCGTGTGTTGGAGAGAAACCCTGCACAAGGAAAACAAAGAGGGCCAGTGCTGGAGGCACAAGTGTGGCTATGGTACACATCAATGCCTATCAAAAGATGCTGGAAAACCCTCCCTGACCCTCAGCAGAAACTTAATCCTCATGCCTGCTGTTTGCACTATCAAATAGCAGTTTCAGGTGCAGTTTGACATATATTTTTCCTGAGCACACGTATACATGTATCACTTACTAAAGTCACTGGCATTATTTATATGTACATTGTTCCTCAGTTGTGCATCTTCATTTGAATGTGTAAGAACACAATCCTAGAAAAGTAATTTGAAAATAATTTCCTTTTAGCATATCAGCTGCTGAGACAATTAAGTCACTAATACTTTGCAAGTTCTTGAGCTCTCAGGAGACCTCTTACATTTGGTAGCATTTGTAGAAGCACAAAATCCCTAAATCTTACCTAGCTTAAGTCAAAACCCATTGCAATCAACATTCTCTCCGAAAAAAATATCTTTACAAAGACATCACATCAGATCTGCTGCTACATTCCATTGCTCCTTTTTGTAAAGCACTGCTTTTAAAGTGATTACTTCTCGTTTATTAAAGCTAAAGACAAACATTACAGAAGACAATTAAAAGCATATTTATATTATTTTAACTAGAGTCCTACACAGAATTAGAATTACTTTGCTCTCTATGCTATACCAGCATATTTGAAGATGTAGAGAAAAGTTTTACAAAAACATCATCAGATATGTGCAGAATGCTTATATAGCATGTAGGAATTCAAAGAAAGTCAGACACTTAGTTCACTTGAGCTTAGCAAGAAACTCCTCTGCAAGATACATCATATGTGGCCTTTGATATTGAAAGCAAAAACAAAACAAAAAACCCCACACCACTCACAATGATGAGCAAAAGCTGGGACGAGATAATCAAATACATTATTAGTAGGGTTGCTGAATATTTAGCAATTATCATTTTCAACTTTTATCTCATGCAAAATTTTTAACAAATTAGACTGAAGATTTCTGAATGTGTAACAACATTTTTTGAAAGTTTCAGCCCCCCCAACACAGCCATTCCAAAACCAAGGCTAACAAAAACTACAGCCCTCTGCCCATGTTATGGAATTCTGAGCCTTTGAAGATCCCCTCTAAATCTTCCCTGTCTCCAGAATAATAATTTAATATTTGATAGAGTTGCTGGAATCTGTATTCAGAAGAGACTGTGAGCAAGTCTCTAAGATTTCAAGTGGCAGCACTATCACTGCCTTATCTCTTCTGTTCCTGGGGAAATGCTTCAACCTTCTTCAAAATCCCTCAGACGGAAAATTTGTGGGAGTCAGTTCTCCTTGACTTCTGTTAACTTATTGTTCAATAACATTCTTTGCTGTGCAAAGCCCTCTGCATCAGCAGTTCTTCATTTGCTCAGTTAGAGCTTGTGATACTTTCTTGCATGTTAACATCACATTACAGTACAATTCAACAATAAAACAAGTTTGTAAATTCTACCAAAAATTTGTAATTTGCACCTAATTGAAGTCTTCAGATCACAAACATACAATATGGAGCTAGGCTTATTTCTTCCGTCAGCTACAGATATGTTAAGAACAAGGCAAGAACGACTGCAGTTTTGCAAATGGAGCTTGTCTGGGGGTAGGATCAGTCTGAAAACAGAAGTAGGGAAGAAAACAGACAAGGACTATCCTGACAAGCAGTTTCCAGAGGTGGAAATTAAATGTGAGCATGGAACTGGTTCATTAGGGTAACTGCACTAGGTGAAGGAACAGTGCACCTGTAAACCAGCAGGAACAGCTGGGTTTAGATGTGATGAGATGCTAGAATATCTATGAGAGTTGCTCTGATGGAAGGAGAGGGAGAAACCAAAACTGTACAAAATGTCTAAAGGAAGGAGATGGCATCCAGGAGCAGTATTAGGAAGTGGGCAAAGAGTGAATGCACACCCCTTGGCACATACCATAACAAATTCAAGTTCTTGTAAGAGGTCTAAAGTTAAAAAAAATGTGGATGATATGTATACACGATAGTATAATAATACTATGTGATGAGTACAGAATAGCATCATCCAAAGACAATGAGAAGCTTTGCCATATTATGTACTCAAATATTAGCAAACACCAGAACTACAGTTACCATGCAGCCTTTTTTTTGGGTATGCATTATGACACTAATTATATGATCATGTGCTAATTTTTTCACAGTCCTCTTGTTTAAATAGAGCAGCTCTGGTGATAATCTAAGCTCTATAACACAAATAGCTATTCTCCATTTCCCTTCTGCTTCATTTGTCATTGGAAATAGAAAACAGCATGTGGAGCAGGAAGAGAAAGGAGAATCTGGCAATTAATACACCTGAAGAATACCCAGGTAAAACCTATGCTTTTACTCCTGCCCCACATATTCCCTGTAATTCCAGTTTCAGCTGCCTGTCACCTGTTTTGCTGACACACTGTGTATTCATTCACGGTTTGGTGCAGCCAGTGGCACTTGTACATTCAACTTATTGAAGTGCTATATATTAAGTACTCTAAATCTCAGACCTTTTGCATGTTAAATTAGGTGCTTGCAATTAATGGGTAGTTTTAGCATTTTTACACCTCATTTTTTCTCCATAAAACCACATTAGTTCATTCACACATGGGAATCCTGCCCAGCAAGTGTTCCTGAAAAGCAAGAGGGTTCAGTGCTGGACTGTACAAACCTTGTAGGGATGCTGGGCACACGTCTAGGCCATGCTGTATCAAAACTGGAACACCTACACCACTGGCAGTGGTACCTGTACCTTTTGGGTTACAAACTTATGTTTTGATGGACAGATTTATTTCAGTGTAATACTGTCCATTCTAGACAATGAGACAAATGGGGGGAGGAGGGGAATATAGTGATATTCAAATTGCATGCCACAATGAGAAAACAAAACCTGTAATACTCATATAAGGTATTATGATGCTCCTCAATTCTGTATACTTGACTTTGCAATCATAGTAGGGTTAATCCAACATAGTTGGACAGAACATGGACAGACACATAAACATTCTCATATATGAGTGTCAGTAGAAACTGTATGCTCAATGCACTTGTTTCTAAGAATGTTTTTCAATAATAAATTAATTTCATTAGTCAGCATCCTTAAATCTTTATATTGCACTATGAGAAAAATACTTTTAGTTTGAATAACTGTTAGAATTGCTAATGATAATTTACTAAATATTGACCATTCTCAAAGCTGAAAATGATTCAGAAGCAACCGACTGTTTTATTTGTCAGCGAGACGTATTAGGGCAAAAAAGCCTCCTTAAAACAGGCCATTAATCCTCATTAGGTTGAAGAACTGTCAGCAAATATCACACAAAATACAAGGCTGTTGTTGCTAGAATATTTAACAGGTTCAGGTTCTTGTTGTCCCAAATTTGGTCACAAGAGAAGGTACTCTGTCCAATTAGTGAAAGGTGAAGACGGCTGGAAGCGCGAGTATGTAATGCAAACACACTTAAAAGGATGCAGGTTTTTTGATATAACACATCAGAACAGCCATAAAGGATCTAGTAAAAATTCCATTCAGCCAGTATCCTATTTCCAACAGCAGCCCCAAAAGATGCAGAGGGTGAGTATCACTATCGACTTGCTGTGTTCATAAACTGTTTGTAGTTCAGGGATTTCCAAGAGTCACCGTTAAAGGCTTACTAGTTCACAGTCTCCCATCTTTCAATAATGTGCCCAGTAACTTTTCTGTGCACGCTAACCTTCCTGTCACACTTTCTGAGGAATACAGCGTGATAATGCAAAATAAGTTGTGCACAGTTTCATGCCAAGTTTCAAGATTAGCTGTGATGCAGAACAGATGAACTTTTGAAGCAAAATTAGATAAGCTCCTTAATTAATTGGGTGAATTTAGATTCCTTCAAAAAGCTTAGGAGGTTGTTTAAAACCAAGTAACGAATTCTGCAATAGAAGTAGACATGCACTGTCAATGCTAAAATTAGAAGGAAAGGTGAAAAAGAATGTCTCTTATGATAACAGGAAAAAAAAAAAAAAAAAAAAAAAAAACAGAATTAGTAATATTATGATTAATTTCAGTAAGCTACAGAAAGGTCAACAACTTTTGATAAAAGCAACTTAAAAAGTTCCAAAATCATTTCTTACTTCTGAGAGCTACAGACATCCAATGCAAATATAACTGCTGTAATTTCTGTTCCCCATCCCAAGACAAATTACTTTTTAGACAACACAAGGAAGTTTCTATGATACACGACTCTACAATACCTGTGCAAAACCAGAAATGAGAACTATAGATCCTTTTTAATACATCAAGGCTGTTGCCTCCATTGTCTAGTAGCACGGACTGATAGGAACACATAAAATGAAAGATTTGGCACCGAGACTCTGACAGCTACATCACATACAACTCAGAGTATTTTTTTTACTTTCGACTAGCTGTACTGGGAGCCTTGCAGAAGACACTGTACTCAAGAAGTAATTGACCTTGAGCTGTGTCTGTTCCTCTGGGCCTTGTACTTGAGGCTCAAGAGGCCTGTACATTAGCATGGAGTAGCCTCCATAAGGATGGTGGGCTCCGGGCCAGCCTGTGCTGGGTGCTGGTGCATGTTATAACAGAGGTAATGTTTCCAGCCTGTCAGGAGAAGACACGTGATTGCTTGCACCTTGATTTGAACAAAACAGAAGGCACTGTGACACAGGTGGGAAGAGGAACCCCTCTACACAGATAGATTTGCACAGTGTGCTATGGGAAAATTCCATCCAAGGTCCGTCCAGATGCCCAAACGCAGGATGCCCAGCATCTGAACGGACATAAGATATACCTACTATCTTGTTAAAACAGTTTTTCAGCACGCCGTTTGTTGACAGGCCTTTCTTATTGCAATCCAGAAGAAACCCTGCACCAGCTTGCTCTCTCCCCTGCCAGTGCAGGACACGAGCTCCTATGGACCAAATGCCCATTTAGTGTCTGGAGTATATTGAAGCCCCAGTGCACAGCTGGTTTCATTTCATCCCAAAGAAAGTGAGTTTGTACACTCCGAGTGAACCATGCATGACTTGAACAAAAACCCCAGCAAGTGGAGGTGATCGGCGCATTCCTGGTCTGAACAACACAAATATAAATGCAGCCCTGATTTAAGATCATTGTGGAAGTAAAATGTCTATACCTCATGCACAAATACTGTGGAAAAAATTCTAAGGAAAAAATGGTAAACAAGACAGAATATGGGAAATTAAAGGGAAAAGGCAATTGATTTTGCAAAGGGCACTTTACAAGGTTAGGTTAGACAGCTTATGACAAAACGCAAAAGGGAAGTAAAAATATGATAAATAAGAACTAGAAAGTAACTTTATCAGATAGCACCAATTGCTTTGTGTAAGCCTTGTATTATAAAAGCTGTAGGACAAATTCTGGTTCAACTTGCACCTACATAAAATCATACATAGGTGCGCAACTTCTCTGGCAACCTGTCTCCTCAGTCCTACCCCAGTAATTTCCCTCCAGAGAAGTTATCTCACAAAACTGCCGCTGCTGTTAGCTGCTGCAGATTTTGAGCATGGAATACTCTTCTCTTGTTGATTAAAGAATTTTGCAGGAAACCCACTGTTGCTGAATCTAAATGTGTTTGATTTTTAGGTCATTCTAAGTTATAGATGCTAGATTATTATAAGTTAAAGGACCACATGCACACTGCTCCAGCCATGTCAGGCCCTGCTACTGCATGTAAGGGCTGACTCTGAGGCTGAGTGCTGCTGGCTTCAAAGAATGAATGCTTTTGAAGTGGGAGACACATACTAGTTTTATTGCCCAATTAACTGAGCTGCACAAGTACACACTTGACTGTCTACAAACAGCACTGTGCTGTCACAGTGCAGGGCTCAGAACTGTTAAGATGAAAATCAAGAGGGGATATCAGTTTTTTGGTTTGTATAATCTGTAACTTAAGTAGTTTAGAAAATGGACCGTATCACATATATTCAAAACAGGAGTCACCACCAATTATAGTACTGTTTTGAGTAAATCTTTAAAGTTACATTCCTTGAGAAACATAAGAAAAGGAAATGTGTGGCCACAGGTAGCTCTGGGGCAAGACGGAGCAATGAAGATGATAAAAACAGTAGAATCTTTCAGACCAGATGAAAGTAACTTCCTGTGAAAAAAATTCCTTGGTAAGCAGCTGTAATGCAAGACAATGAAATCAAAAGGAAAGGAAGGACTGATTTCTCCAGAAAGATGACTGTCTGTTCAGATGCATGAATTTATGGCATGTAGTGAGGCTGAGCAGTAACAAAAGCCACAAACTGCAGTGAGTTGTCAAGGTGAGTCTGCGGGAAGGGACTTTCATGATTTAATTCAATAAAAAGTGAGAGGGAAGGGAAGAAATTACACATGAAGGAAATTTGAAATGTCTGAACAATGGCAAGAACAAGTACTGAGTTTGTTAACAGAAAGAAAAAAGAATTTAAAGAACTGTCAGTAAAATAATGCCCATGTACTCAATCACAACCCAAATGTTTTCTTCCTTCATCTAAATATTCAAGGGCCTTGAAAGAAACTTGGAAAGGCCTTGAAAAAGATAAAACTGAACCTTGAAATAATCAATAATCAGATGTCTTCATATACACTCCATTGCTTTAATTGTTGAAGGTTAATCAAACTGTAAAATAGAAATGAGTAGCTCAAACTCTGTAAAGATGATGTAAGAAAAGTTTATGAATAGGCTTTTGAAGGGAGGTGTTCCATCTGTTTTTGACTATCTACCTTGATCAGGGAGTTAGGTGGCTGAGGAATGGACAGTGCACAGGAAATTCTTCATTATATAATAACTTGTTAACATGGGTTTCAGTTATTTGTGAAAAGTCCAGGGAGACCTTGTCACCCAGGAATTTTACAGACTGTCTTTGAAGTGAATTGATATATAGATAGGAAAGAAATTAGAAGGAACAGCCAAACTTTATTGACTGAAGCTTTTAGCAATCCTGTGATAAATCTTGAAAAAATCTTGCTCTCCAAGCTTACACCAGGCTGTCCTTGCTATGTGATGGTGTTAGGAAAGCAAAGCCAAGATTACTGCAAATCCAGGAGAATAAGCCAGAGGAGACTGATTGATTAAACACATCATTGCCCCTTCAGGGAGGGCCAAACTGCAGTAAGATCACTGCAAGAGCAAAGTGGTAACTTAAATACTTCTACGGGAGGACAGATTACTCTGCTACAAATGAAATTGCAATTCTGTGAATGCACCAGAATGATATTAAAAAATAAAATCTAGCAGTCTTGTTCAGAAATCCTAGCCTGCCTTTTAATCAATCTTGTGCTCTAATGAGCTGTCTCACTCTTACCTCTCACAAAAAGCATGCACTTCACTGGTGTTCTCACTTTCTGCTCCTGAAGTACAGTCACTCACATCTGTCGTTCAGTGCCTTAGATTCAACATCAGCACTCAGCAACAGGTAAATCTCTCATCTCCTGTACTGTTTTTCCACAGGTCTTTGCCACGAGGACCATGCTACCACAGGTTATAGCTTCTAATACTTCAATCCTCATAATGCTAAAAGGAACTCATTCCATAAGGCCGAGGAAAACATAATCTTGCATGCCCAGTGATTTACCGATGACTGGCTGGGATTTCAGACACACCCCATGGTGAGGTCCCCAAAAGCCAGTTCTGAGAGTGACTTATCCCTGCAAGATAAAATTAAACAATTCAACAACTGACTTGTAGAACTCATATAGATACACCTAATTTTTATCAGAACATTTTCACAATCCAAACCCAAGGAGATTTCCACCATATCCAAGTCACTCTACAGCTCCCCACCCCCCTCCCCGCCCAGTTTTCTTTCAGCAGTTCGGGAGAGGGTATTTCTCATTCATTCCTAATGTGGGCTGGCTAGACTAGAACATGAACATTTTGTTCTGATTCATTACTAGAAACTAAGTTTGCAAATCATACATTACTCTGCTATCACAGAAACTTTTAACTGCACTAGAGACTAATTGTGATCTCCATGTTCCTCCTTCCAGGGGATGAGGATATTTCTAGTTCTGAAAAGCAAGGAGGAAATATGACAACCATGCTTTTATCAGCAGCTATATTTCACTGAACAGCCATTTCCCTGCTCTCCTACACGGAAAGATAACAAAGCACTCACAACACTGTCTGCAGACACCACGAGCATTATTTTGCTTAAGCCCAGAGCTAATCTCAGCAGCTCACCACACCCCCGATGTTCCCAGTCACACAATGGTATGTCCTGAGTTCCTGAATCCAAAGACGCCACCACGATGATGGCATTTCATCTCCTGCCTACAGACTTCCCTTCACACAGCTACTGCTGAAAACTGACTGCTATAAACTCCAGATAGTGCAACTAATTTCTCCATGGAGAGTTCAGATCTCTCTTGTAGCAAGCTGGCAACGTCACTGTGTCCAGTGTCAGCCTGTAAGTTGTACAAGTGGAGTCCAGAATCAAAAGGGCTCTGAAACACCAGTGAGCCGAAAGAGCCACAAATTCCCTTTTCAGTGCTGAAAAATGTTAAATCATGCTGTTGACTCCTGGAATGGTTTCCCTTTTTCATCTAGCCTGTGCAGTCGTTTTGAAATATGGGTAAGCTTACAGATAAACCTTCTGTAATGGGAATGAAGCCCTTTAAAAAGTCTGCAGACCTGTGAGTTTGGGGGGAGTTAGTTCTGCAGAATTTCAGACCCCTGCAATACCTTTTCATCCAAGTGAATTCCTGTCGCGTTGGTTGTGCGTAGGGTAGTTTCTCTCTCACAGAGTAACTGCCATTTATTTTGTTTTCATTTCAGATTGGTAGCCTTCAGGTTATCCTAAATCATCATCTGTCAAAGTACTGATTCCTTTTCAGAGGTGTACTGAGCACCAAGACATCTCCTAGATGTAAAAAGGTTCCTTCCAAGTCTCTATGAACCTCTGAAGCATGGCCCAAGCCAAAAAAAAAATAATAATAATAATAAATTAATATTGCTGCAGGCCATATCCTGCTGTGAAAGAATCTATTTCTTCATCCTTTAAAATGATTTGATCTTCAATGGTCCACAGAGAATCTAAGGCTGATAATTTTTCCCAAAGATGTGCACGACTCCAGAAACGTCCAACAGTGCAGTTACATTATTCTGACAGATTTCCCCAGTGACCTGAAAAGCTTATGCCCTCTTTGCAGCTGTTTAATTAGACAGCCCCTGCTCCACATACCCAGTTTGTGCAGGCCCAGCGTTAGCAGAACTCACATCTTTGTTGTGCTGGGGAAAATCATTCTGATTCCCAAGCAGAAGGCCCTGAACCACTGTGTTGCACCTCACTTGAGCATTCAGCATGATGCTGAAGTACCCTGAACAGGACCATGACTGTCTCCAGATGAGCATTTTTCTGCCAGATGGTACTACTCATCACAGTTACTTCTTGCAGGGCAGGGATATTCAGCAACTGAACACAATCCTGGTGCCGCTCAGACCTACGCAAACTTGAGTAGGTGCAGGGTGCAGTCCCTTGAGGATTTTTCCTCTTAAAATAAATCTTCTCTCACTATGAATCCATTGTAACTTCTGAGCCTTGTTTCACCTGTCAGATCACCCACCCTAGCAATTAAAACCTCTAACATGGGCAGCCCTGCATATTTAAGAGTTCTCTTTCTCCCCTTCTTTCCTTCATCTTTCAGTTATCAACATTTATCCTGCTTCACTTCATTTTTTCCACATTACTGTACTTTCTCATCTTTAAGAACAAATTTCCCTGTCTGCACAATTTGCAAAACTAACAGGAATCAGATGAAAATCTGCTTCTGTCTTCCCCTACAACTGCACTTACAAGGCTTACAGCTGTCTAAGTCCCTCCTCCCCAGCAGCAGCTCCTGCCAGCCCACGGTGAACTTGCCAGCCCCTGTGGACTGGCACGGTCCTCCTTTCCCTGACTTCAGCCAAGCACAGCCCAAGGATCGTGTCCTTCAAGCTGTGCTCAGCAAAGCATTCTTTAACTCTCAGTCCCCTAAGAAAGAGATGATACACATTGAAGGAGATATACTAGCTTTGGGTTCGATCCCAGGAGACACAGAGCTGATCATATAAATGCTTAGAACCACAGAGCCTCTCAGTGTTTTGTTAAATTGGACCCAGAGTAGTAAAACATTTTATTCCAAGTGCATTTTCATACACAAACACATGCTGCACTCCTCTGCTCTTTTAGAGACTTCTCTAATACCGTGTTTTAGTTCTTGTGTTCTTAAATAGAGCTTTCCTTAATTTCAGCATAAAGATTTTGAGAATCCTTCTCCTGGCTTTAGAGAGGGTATTACATAATTTTTTTCAAGTTTAAAGAACTGCACTGTTCAGTAAATTCAGCTCTTCATACTCCAAAATTACAAGGATAAGTTACATCATGTGAATTATGAAGTGATAATGTCTTTAGTTCTGCCCCAATCAGAAGTGTAACTGTTTAAGGCTTGTAATAATCATGTTCAAACATATTCAGATTATAATTACTTTTCTTCTGATAATGATAGCCCGTCTGATTGGATGATTACCTATTTGACTTTGATAAGTCTCGAAGGTCAAAGAAGATAATTACAGACATCTGTTTTCTAAGAAAAATAAACTCTTGGAAAATAATATTTAAAGTGACATCTGCAAATAAGTGTTTTAGAAGCATGCTGCTCATGCAAAAGGCACAGGCAGGCAAATAAAACAACAAAAGCAAATTGTTGAGATACCAAGTTACCACACTTCCTTTGTAAATAATGTGCAAGTTTTCTTTGGTTACTTATATAAGCGTAAATAACTTGTCTGATCAGAATAGATTTGAGCAGGCATTAAGAATAGAAATAAATGAAAGAAAAATAACGCATGTTCTATACATCTTTAAACCATTCTTGTAGGCATCATTTGTTTGAAAAATACAGTTATTAAATAAGAAAGAATCGGATGATGTATACCACCTCTCATTATTTCTAAGGAAAGAAGAGGAATACTGTTCAGAAGAAATAAGCCAACGTATTTTAATGTCCTAACATACAACGATTAGAATCAACTCACTTCTTTAATTTGAGCTGTCATGCTCTCCAGTAGCCAAAGCTGTACTGAATACCCATTAGTACCAAGGCTACTACTGCCTGCTGAAGCATTAATAATTGCTAAACAAGCAGATCTAGAGCAACAGTCGCATAACATTTGTCTCCAGAAGAGGCGAGAAAAGAGCTGTAGGACCCAACATGGGTTTTCTAGAATAGAAATGCTCTTTGCTCAGAGAGATGCTTTCCTTTTGCCTTGTATTGTCTACAGTAAGTTCCTCTCCTGTCACCTGATGATAAAAATGCCATCAAACCAAAATTTTCTACTCAAACTAACGATAAGGTTTTCATTGCCAATCTTCACCTGGCATTGTCTACATCAACAAAATCCTGCTTTTAAATAGCTTTCCTCCTCAGCAGGCACTCAAATGGAGTGCCTTTAACAGGAACTTCTGCACTGCTTTCCTTGCTTGGCTGGCAGCCTCTACAGAATGCAGATTTCAATTTTTTGTTTGTTTGTTTGTTTTGTAAATATAAACAACATACTTAACTTTCTGGATGTTCTCCAGCCATGAAGTGCTGCTTTATGTTGTCCAAAAAAAACAAAAACAAAACAAACAAACAAAAAAAAAAAACAGAAACCACCAAAACTTCCTAGAGCCAACTGTTGACATTAGACACCTCCTATTCTTTGTAATAAAGCCGTAATAAGAAAGCCATAATAATATCAGTTTCAGCATAGTTATTGTAAAAAATCCAATAGATTGGTACACACCATCATCCATTTAAATTCATCTGCAACCCTTGTTGTTTTGTGAAACTTTACCTTGAGGTGAAATTCCTAAATTCTTACACTTAGAATATAAGCAGTAGAAAGTAACCAAGATATTATAACTTATCTGCCAAACTAGTCTCCAGAGATAGGATGAAATCAAGTTAGAATCACTGTATCTTGAATAATGCAGTCAGCTGGGTTAGATGATTGCGAGGAGATAAGGATCTCATAAACTGAGAAACATCCATTTTAAAAGAGATCATACTGAGGAAGACAAAAAAAAAAAAAAAAAAAAAAAGACTATACAACAGAATGAGGAAGAACACAAAACCTTGCATGGTGAAAATGCACCAATGAGTGTTCTGTCTTAGGAGGAAATGCAGAAGATGATGATGAAAGCTATTGGAAACATTAAAAAGTGAGGATGCAGGCAGCTGGCTTCAGAAGGCTTGCATCTTTGGAAAAGCAGCTAGATGGGTTTCTAGTTTGTATGTTGAAATAACAGAACAAAAGATTGATGGTCTAAACATTTATAATATATTTCCAAAAGTATAACCACACAGTTGAATTTAGCTTTAAAGCACCAAAAATGCCATAATCTGAAGATAAACAAGGAGAAAATATGGGCAAGTAGGTAGCTTTTTTCTTTTTTACTTTACTTTTTAAAAAATTTCTGAAAATCTGAAGGTCTAAAAATCTTGGCAGCCACACAATAATGGCTAGAGCCTTTTCAGCTAAAGTCTCATTTAGAGTATTGTGCTATAGCCCTCCAAATTATAAGACACCTGTTTTTTAAAATAAAAGACTATCTGTTGTCAAGGAAATGAGATGCTGAAGAAAAGTGTACTCAAACTTTGTTAACATATGATAATCAAACAGATATTCTCTTGCAAGTGGGAAGATTTTTTAAACAAATGCAAATGAGTATTTGATAATGTTTAGATGCTCTTCCTGTTTCAGTACTTAAATGAGAACAAACACAGATGAATAATGGGATGGATTAACCCCAAATAAAACTGGTATTGTACAAATGTACAATAACAAACAGTTCTCCAGAGAGGTCTAAACAGATGCACCAGACACATGATAGGAGAAAGCATGTTCTCAAATTAGAGAAAGGGATAGGAGGACAAGATCCATTAATGACCTTGCCCAAACTCATACTTAAAAATTTTATTATTATTTTTAATCAGGGAAGCAGTTTGAATTTGTCTTCTGATTTTCTAATCTCTCAATCTCTAGGAAGCATTTCCATTCTCCTGCTCCCAGAATAGCACTGATCAAAAGAAATAAATAACAAAGAATATTATTTTTGCCACCACAGCTCTACTATGGCAAGACAACAATGACCTGTAATGCAGTCAGCAGCAGGCTAATGCTACAGTTTATATCAGCAGAGGTACTAAAATTATACCAGCCATCTTTGTGTGCAGTGGCACTTCTCATTGTATCTGCCCATTTTCTGATCTCACCAGCTTTCATTTAACTAGATCATGGCTTTGAGGTAGGTTTAAAAGAGCACCCAATGGGCTGGCAGACAGCAGACTGAGGGGAAAATCTCGTGCTGTTCCTCAGCTGCCAGGATGAAAGCAGGAAAGAGAAAGAGAATGAGAGAGAAGCCTACGATGTCATACATCTTCCTCCCTGCCCAAAGCAAGTCTTAAAGCACATCCTTACCTTATTACATAATTAGTCATATTACTGTTATGCCAAACAGTGCAAGACACAAATAGAAAGCATTCATCTGGTGTACCCATGTTTACAGAAGGTTACCAGCTGTGACAATGTCCCCAGGCGCACATGTGCACTTAAAAAAAAAAAAAGCAACAAAAAACCCTCGAGGAGCATTTCAACAAACAAGCACACTGATGTTTTTGTTTCTTTGTACTAGTTCTCAAAATGTTCCAGCCGGGCACAACATTCCAGCGCTCCAGCCATGACATGAAAGTAGTACACATGAGATCCATCCAGAGATCCATACGGGGTGTATCTACCTAACAGTCGTATCCAAACCATCATTTTGTCACTGTCGGTGTTACTCTGTCCTATGACTGTATTGGAAAAAAAATAAATAATAATAATAATAAATAATAATAATTTAAAAAAAACGAACAACTGATGCACCTCTTCAAATCATGGGTCAATACTGACCGTAAAAAAGTCACTTCCTAATGGGTTAAATGTCACTCAGGGCAAGAAGCCTGCTCACGTCTTCAAGCAGACTTTGAGCTGGCTTTTCAACGCAGGGAGGGGAAAGGAGTTATTTTACAACCAAACTGCACTGTTAGAGCATAAGATAGGCAGTGGAAGCGAGACTCCTGAACGTGTTTTCACTCTTTCTGTGCAAAAGAAGCAAATACTGCAGAAACGAGCAAGAAAATTTAGTTCAAACTGGATTTGCAGAAGCGCTCAACACTGGTCCATTTGATGTTCTGATACACAGACATAAATATATAGTCAGTAAAAATGATTGCATTTTTATACTATCTATCTGTAGGCAAACAATTGTGCTTCAACAATATAAACAACGTATTTTAGCTGGCAATAAAACAACACATTTAAAATATACATATGGGAAAGTTTTGAATCGCTTTTGGTCAAAGAGGAATGGCTCTCTGGTAATGAGTAACAAATGGCAAATCCTGGGTCCTGAGGCAGATGGCCATGGCAGTAACTCCACAGAGAAGTGTAATTCACGTACACTTGGACATTGCTGTTCCTATTAAAATTTTTACTGAAATATGAAACCCACGTATAAAATAACCCCAACATAACTCAAGAATCAAATGTTAGTGAAGTCTCTCAATTAGTATTGGAACTATGGGCGAAATTAATGGGCCACTCAAGAAGCATTGCATTATTTTAACTAACCAAACATTATTTCACCTCATGAATGTTTATGTTTTTTTCCATGAGCGGTCTAAGTAACGTATAGGAACCTGAGATCACTGAAAATATTTGAGAACAGCACGTTAGTATGATGTAACACATCCAACAGGAAAGGAATTGCCACTTCTCTAATGACTGCAGGAGACCTCATCTGATTCCTTGGATTGCAAAAACTTAACCAGGTAACACGAGAGGTTATTGTGTAATCTATTACCTTGCTTGGCAGGTTAGATGGTTTTTGAGCATCCAAATGAGAGCAGAAGTTGTGAAACTCTGAGCAGGACACGTTAATTGCAGTACGTATACACTGTGTGAGTTAAGAAGCGTTCTGCAGACAGGTAGGGCAGGTCCTCCAGGGCAAAGTCTTTCCTCACTTGAAGTCATGTGTGTCCTGGCTTTCCTGACTGCCATGAACAACAGGAAAATGGACACGATGCAAAAGGCTGTTTGTCCTACAGTTTCTGGGAACAAGTGAATTAAATGCCATGATTTTACTCCACTGAGCCTGAATGACAGAGGTGCTTCCATCAGTCTCTTTTAGAAATTACTCATCTGCATTTGGGGAGCAGTGTGTATACACAGGGCTCCTCATAAAGGCGCACTACAGACAGAAAATGTCTGCAAGTTTCATGAAGCAGTCACAGGCATTTATTGAATCTAGTTTTCAAGACCTGTATCTTTACTTCCCTGAGCTAATTTATTTTAGCAACAGATGCTAGACATGATAACAGTCAGCAAAGTCAAACCTGCCCTGAGAAATGGGAAATTACCTATGAAAAGACACAGGACTACTAGACTCAGTGATACTTCCAGCTGTTAAACTACTTCCTGGAGACAGGACCATGAGATACCAGGTGTGATGCAGAGTGCCACAGAAGACAGAAACAACAGTGGGTACCTCACCGCTGGGAAAACATCATAGCTGTGCTGAAGTGACTGACCCAGAGAGAAGTAACTCAGCCAAACACAACTGGTATCACTGCCTTCCACTCTTCTTCGTCCCACAGAGCATCTCCCTGTCTGCTCCTCCTCCTGCTGACATCACCCAGTGCTCTTCAAGAACAGAATGAGCCGCCACACATTTAAACTAGCTTTTTTATTGTAAAAACATCTTTCAAGTAGCAGCTGCTTCTCTGCTACAAACACAACCTGCCCATTTCGATTCCTGAGGTTTCCCAGTTCTCTTCCTGCCTCCTCTTCTTGTGCCTCACCAAGGTGCTCTGTTCTGGTCACACTGTGATGCAAGACTGCCTGCCTGTATTCCTGAACTTGCTTCCCCTGGTGACTAGATCTCCAAAGATAGCTGCAACGTATCAGCAATATTACCCCACTACCTTTCTCCACAATTCCCTTTAAGAAGGCTCTCCCCTTTGGTGACTGAAAGAAAAGCTTTGACAATGGTCAGACTATCAGCGTGCTGCAGATACCCCATGGCATGTTGTCAGCATTATCCCACTGCTTCCTCATGAGTCCTCCTCTTTTTAGTTTGTCTTACCTGCACCCTCTTTGGAGCTGTGAGCTTTTTGTTCTGATTTGTATAGCAGCAAACACTGAAATCCCGATCTGTGGATCAGGTACACAACATAAATATCAACAATAACAAATCCACAAAGGTTGAGAGGTTCTTTGAGAAACTACTGTAGGGGAGAGCCTGGGGAGCTGCCAGCAAGCTCAAGTCATATCTGTAAGGTGGGCTGCATTTATGTAAATTGTGCTGGCGTGCTCCATCATTTCTAAAGGACATCAAAATACTTCTAGGTACCATTTCAGGAAAAATGTTAGAGACATTTTGGCAAAAACTAGATATATTTTAGAGTTAAAAATTAGGAAAAAAAACAAAACAAAACAAACATTCTCAAGACATTCTCCACTCAAAAGTCCAGCCTGGAAAGGACCATTTTGTACAAAGAAGTAATGATCATCCCTATTTATGCTTAAATGAAAGCATGCTGAATGACTACACTTCCTTGTATGTTTCTAGTTTCTTTAAATTTTAAACAACTTTACAGTATCTTAAGTGTTCTTTTTTTTTTTTTTTTCATTTGTTTTACCTTTTTGCTACAAGAATAAACTAGTTAGTTACTAAGCATATCCCTTTGTCCATGAATTTAAATCTTATCTACTAAGGCACATTAGCTCAAGAAACAAAGTCGACTGAATGCATTTCTCAATAAGCTTTGGAAGACACAGAAATCAGAGAAAGCATTCAAAAATTCTATAAATCCAAGCATCTTCCTTCCAAATCTCTTGCTAATTTCAGCAGTTTTCTTTCTTATATGTAGTACTGTGGGGCTTTCCAAGATACATCATGGCTGTTCTCCTTACCCCTCCCTAGTCTTCCTGCATTCCTATTTCCCCCCCACACACACACCCTGTCACTGCCTGTCCTCATGCAACAGAGCAAATATAAGTACGCGGAATTCCTCAGAATGCCTTTCTCTGACTGAGCTACCGTGCTGGGTTAGAAAGGGTGGCTCTCTAACCAGAGCAGCTCATCAGCCAGGTTATTGAGCTCTGTTCGCATCCCACTCTTAACAGGTGCAATGTTCCCTTCTTCTTCATACCACTGTTTTTCTTTCAGGAAAGGAAGAAAATCGTAAAAATCACCCTTTTAATTATACTGTCCCAAATGACTTATGACTCCAAACACCACTAAAATTGTTTCCGAAACATAAATTAAGTCCTATTGCCACATTACATGCAATACTCAGCTAGTGAAGCTGCATACAATACAACTGCCAACGTATAGAGAAGAAAGCGCGTGCCCTCCAAAAAAGCGGTCAGAGGAAAACTACGTTAAGACATGGCATTTATGAGATTTTTGCATTAATTATCCCCATATTTAATGAATGACCACATGCTCGAGCTACCAGAAAATAACTGCGAGGATTGCCTCAGGTCTGCACAACACTAAGAGTCCTAAACATAGTGACCTTATATGACTGAATAGTGACTGACCTACCTCCAAATACAACAGTCTTATGCTGAACATGGATATAAAAACAATGAATCGTCGGATGTTGATGGTTTTGCCTCAATATACATACTGAGACACAAGGAAGGAAAAAGTGAGAGCGTATGTCTGAGACCACTTGTGAATAATCCATGCTCTTGGTGGGACTGAATGACATTAGTTGCACTACAGCAAGTGATTGTCACAGCTTTGCAAAGAAACTCAGCTTCCTGTGTTCTACCATCTTTATATTAATAACTTCTTAATGCTATGTTCTTGCTTAGAAAAAGCACAGAACAAGACCTTGAATCCCTATTATTTACTCGTCTATCCCAAGGCCTGACTTTTCAAATCTGTGTGTACAAATGACAAATGTATTGCTTACTTGAGCCTCATCGCCAAAACTGATTTAAATTAGAGATGCATGCTATAGATATTAAATTCATAAGATAAAAATGCTAAAATTAAATAGGGGTAAACAACAACAAAAAGCAGAGCTAGAAATGCTGAGGTTTGACTTTCTTGACTCCACATAAGTAAGAACTCGTTGCTGAGTTTTATTACTCTGGCACTCCTGGAACCAATCAAACATTCCCTCCAAAATCAGGAACTTTTATCAATTTGTTTAGTTCTACTTCCTATTCTGTTCAGAAATACATTCTCTTAAAAACAAAAAACACAAAAAATGCAGTTTAGGAATACCTACAAAAACTTTATATAAATATTAGGGGTATTACCAGGATGAAAAGCAACTGAACTACACTTGAACTTTGCTGACTCATCTATAGTAACTGATCATAGAATGGCTCAGGTTGGAAGGGACCTTAAAGCCCACCCAGTTCGAACCCCCTGCCATGGGCAGGGACACCTCCCACCAGACCAGGTTGCCCAAAGCCCCATCCAGCCTGGCGTTGAACACCTCCAGGGATGGGGCATCCACAGCTTCTGGTGCCCTGGTTTACCCAGTCCAGTGCCCCACCACCCTTATAGTAAATAATTTCTTTCTAATATCTAATATAAAACTACCTTCTTTTAGTTTAATGCCATTAACCTTTGCCCTATCGCTGCACTCCCTGATAGAGTCCCTCACCATCTTTCCTGGAGGCCCCCCTTTAGCACTGGGTACTGACGGATGCATTCCTAGTGTGCCATGACTACACCGCAGAACGTGTAAGCTTAACTCACCTTTGTGAACTACCCTCTGAGCATATGGAAATACTCATTGCCTCATTCACAATTTAAAATCAACGACATTATATCAGGGCAACAGATTAGTAAAACATACTTCTCCATTTGCTGCTGGTAATTGGAACTAACCATGCTCTCTGATGACCCAAGCAAGAACTGTCACAGCATCTTCAATTTATAAGAAAAAAAAATAAAAAATAAAAGAAATTAAATAAGTAGAACAGTCTCTCAATCAGACTTCTTTTCCAAACAAACTGCTAGAAACACTTTCCTTTTTTAAAAAAATGAAAACACTGCCCTCCTTTGGACCAGACATCAACACTCTTCAGCTAGCTCAGAATATAAAAGCAAAATCCGCTTCTGGAGGGTCGATGTCTGACAGCAAGGCATCAGATCCTTTTGCTGATTCCTATATGAAGTCCATCTTACAAACGCCTTACAAACTACACACCACGTTTTGTTATAAATCACAAGGTGAAAGAGCTTTCTGGTTTGCTTCTGTGAGATACAGAGAACCATTTTAATAACCCTCACAAAGCTGTAGACATACTGAAAGAAAAAAAAAAAACAAAAACAAAAAAATAAAAAAAAATATGTATCTTTACAAAAAAGTATAAAGTTTTGCCTGTTATTTCTAGATGTACATAAATACAGCTTACTTAATGTGTAAAAAATCAGGTGAAAGCTGGAAGCTAGATAAACCATAATTAATCAAATCAGAAGTCAGAGCACCATCAGTGATCAAAATTTAGGAAAAAAAAACAATGGTTTAAAATCTTATCTAAAAGATAACACTCTCTGTAAAATAAAATAATCATGCAATGTTTGCCATGAATCTGTAGGCAGAATTATTTATTGAATTCAACACTATGCAGTAGTCTTTGGAACCAGCCCCAAACTGAAAGAATGGGCATACTTCTGGACATTTTTGGACATTACTAAAAGGCTTGGCAATGTCATCCCTACTTTAAATAGAGGGTATAATTTGCATACAAAGCAGTGGCCTTTAGAAAACATGTAGGTATCCCTCTCAGCTAATGAAACAAAATAGCTGTAGAGATCTGGTTTCCACACACATGTGAAGTATACAACGCACAGAGCATGAATAATTAGCATAAATGAATGTCAAACTCATCACTGAGGACAGGCTGTTGATTTGGAACGCTGCTGGAGGAGCGTGGGAGTCACTCCGCTGGGAACTAATACGCGGAAAGGGACTGAAGTCTAGTGGGAAAGTCAAAGATGAAGGGGACCTTCTGTGAAAAAAAGTATTAAGAGAAAAAAAAAATGTTTCTTTTTCCCTTTGTCAGGCAAAGACACCCTCTGACAGTTTGATCTGACTAATGAGAAAAAAGTGCTGTTAGAGTCACATTCTGAGAAACGGCTTCATTTTTGCACAGTTCTTCCTCAGTGTTTGTGAAAGACAAAACTGAGTAGGCACCTCAAGATCTGGCTCTTCATACAGGGGCAGGATGTAGAGAACTAACAAGCCCTCCTTTACAAACAATCTACAGAGCTTAGAAAAGTTGTTTATCCATTAATTTCTTATACAGGCAGGCTCAATCTTCACTTGCTGTCTGAAATTGCTCAGCTGGATGCCATCTCTAAAGTTACTGCATTTCGTTACCAAAGGACAGAACTCCTAATGTAATTATAAAGCAATTCGTTATCTTCCACTACAAGGGCAGCATTTCATGTTAAGTTGTTCGGTATAATTTCCCTAAATATACAGCCAAATTCTCTTTTCTCTCCCCCAGGAGCAAGTACCAGACTCTTGCCTTGTATTTATGATCAAAGAGGAGGGAGCTGCGAACCACAGCACAAAGGTGAGCTACTGCCCATCGAATGATAATAATTTGCCCCCGTGGGAAGCAGACTACTACACTGTGCCTGCCAGAACTCGGCAGGAGTCAGGACTTGCGCTAAGTGTCTGATGATGGAAACAGGGTCAGGTAAAGAGGGCTGAGAGGGAAAGAAAAGGTAAAGGTACTCAGAAAGAGAGATGGAGCAGAAGCACAGGTGGGGGTAAGCATGGAACTGGGATACAGAGAAGTAAGCGTGCAATATAACGAGGCAAGGAGGGGAGAAACAGATGTCACAGCTCTGCTTTAGTCCACAGAAATATTTTGTGTGCCCAGGGGTGTTTAGCGCTGCCCTGTATTCGGCTAGGTAGAAAGTTCTGTGACTAATCCTGTGTAACTACATTAAAGGTCTGATCCCCCTCAGTGGCTAAAACTGCATCTCCTCAAGTGAAACAGAGCAGACCCAACTCTGCAGGAACAGCTGTATTATTGCCATGTTCCCTGGCTCTTTACTGTGAGAGAACAGCTTTCAGGTCCATCCCACGTTACAAAGAAGCTTCAGCTGGGGTGCAGAACAAGCAAGACTTTTTGCTGCTGCTGCTTCACCCGGTAAACTTCGTGGTCCATAATTCCACCGCGAGACGTGCAACGTCTGAAAACACCTTTTCCATCTGTTGGCTTTTGGTGAATGTTTTGTTAACAAGACGTTTGCATGCAGCATGTAGGTACTATTGCACAGGGCTTGCAGCTAGCTCTCGGTAAATGATACATTTCAATTTCATCTTGGCCTGCATTAATATAATGGGGCATTTCTTCCCGCATCCGGTCTTGATCTGGTATGCTTTCATAATATCTTTGCTTTGACTCTCTATAAAAAAGATTTGCTTGGGTCTGAAGAGATCTTAGAAGCATTAATGCTCATAGTTGAAGAATGCATAGGCTAATAAAACAATCCCAATATTTATTATTTTTTGAAGCTAAATCATTTACAGAATAGCATTTTTGAATCTTTGGGTTTGGCAATACTGTCACAGCTTCATTCCTTCCTTCTTAAATAATTTACTTGGCATGGAAATTGAGTTTGTTCATACACACTGTTTTCTCCTTCCCCCTTCTACTTCCAGCTTTCCCAAATCAAAACTGGAAACCTTCATTCCACTGTGACAGGCTTCCCACCCAGGGAAGCTCACAAAGGAACCCCCCCGAAACACAGATATAAAAATCACTACCTCCTAACAACCTCTTCCACAGTCTCAAAAGAATTAACTACAAATAAAAGAAAGAACCTTAATAAAGTATTTTTCAAACACTGAGATACAGGAACAAAGTAAGCCCACAGCCATTTAAATGTTATGACTCATGAAATATGGCTTAAAATAACAGATTTTTTCCTTAATACTTCCTGATATTTTTCAGTTGTGTTCAGCTTCTTCCAGGGTTTACAGTTTTAAAGTTTTAAACCTTATCACTAGTCTTGCATTTTTTAAAATTAAATGTAAGATTCTTACAATTTCAGGAGCTGAACTTTTTAAGAAAACACCAACTATTGCAAGACTTGCAATAAAACTAAGATCTGGCAGTAATGCTGAACGACACTGAGCACAACTCTATTAAAGTCACCGGGATATAGCCCCTTTTGTAGGGGCTAAAATGTACCCAAAAATCTCTTCCTGCTCTAGAAACTGTTTTTTTGTTTATTTGTTTTTTCCATGTGTGAGGTCTCTCCCTGCTGTGATTCCTCTGCTATTGTATTATTATAAGAATTATTGATCATCAAGTCCATTAAAAGCATTTGTCACTTTAAATAATTCATCTCTCTAGTCTAGCTTCAGCCACAGATGCCATCAGCAATAACCTTCCAGGAGACTTATACTAAAGAAAAACCAGCATAGCTGCAGCTTAAATAGACAACATTCAGGAGCAAGCAAGACAAAAATGGTTGAGCAACCATGTCACATGACTGCAGTATACTGAGGATTTCTGTGAAGAGCATTAAATAATCTCAGAGTTTTACAGACCAGATATGCAACAACAGGAAATGAGAAACCTTCAAATGAGGCATCAGTATGAGAATGTCAATAACATTTGTAGAATACGTGACTTTGCAAAACAACAACAACAACAACAAAGAAAGATTTTACCCTTCTCATTGTCACTCTCAGCATCTGATTGCTGAATGACCAAATCTGACTGCTGAATGACTGACACCTCACTCTGCAGTGCTCTGCTGGCAGCTCTGCAGGCAAAGTGTGGCAGCCTGTTTACTTGCCTTGGCAAGTGTTTCAGGTATGTGACAGACCAGAAGGCAAACAGCAGCAGAAAAACTGACAAATGACAAAATTCCCTTGGTGCACAAAGTCAGCAAGGCCAGCATATGCTGTTCCACATGACCCTCTCTTTAAAAGCCTGCAGCAACAGCAGGCATCCCAGTCAGAGTACTTGCAACGAAGCTGATCAAGCCCCAGGCAGACAGAATTTAGGCCACAGACCACAGCTGGATTTTTAAAAGTAAGAATGAAATGGTAAAATACTTCAAGCTCCCTTATTCTTCCCCGCTAAGTGCTAAGATTCATGGAGAAGATACAGAGGAGCCTATGTGCTGACACACTGTTGGAATGCAAACCGGTATCTGTCTCGCCACTGCAGCACTGAGCTTAGTAAAAGCCAACTTCTTGTGCTCCTGAAGTTAGCAATACGTCTGAAGCCAGAACTGAAATGTGTTGCTAGAGCTTCTGTATTGAGATCTGCCCAATTTTGTAATTCTCTTGCATATTAAAATCTATTATTAGTTTGTTGTTTAACCAACAATTAAATTCATAAACTGCTTAGATCTCCCTCACCCATTTAATGATGGCAATTTTAATGGCTACACATTTAAAATCTGAAGTATTTTCCATTTAACTGCACAGTGGAACAGAGGAAGCGCACAAGTTAGCTGGTTACAGACCTGGAGGACTCCAGGAAGGACTGAGAAGAGGGAAAAGTTCCTACGTTCTGACTGGCCGCACTCACTTCAGAAGGACTGTAGTGGTTGACCACATCAGAGAAAAGCATAAGGATCCATCAAAAGCATAAGGAACAGATACCCTGGAACAGTGTTATGTGCTGCCCAATTTTCTGCACCAATGTATTTCAAGGTGGTGGAGGAAGCATTTAGCATGACTGTAGAGTGATGAAAGAAAAAAAATGCTTATTGTCAGTTTCTAAACTGGTACTCTCCAGTGAGCTAACTAATAATTTCCTAGTATCTTTAATGAACACAATGAAACAATTATTACATATGGAGAATTTACCTGAGCCAGCTCTGTTCCTGAATTAGTTCCATCTCCAGAATTGTTGATCAATGGAGTGAAGCAGAATGGGCCTTCGTTCAGAGAAAAGCAGACTGATGATCCCTAGATGTTCCCAAAGTCCAATGAAAAGTCCCGTTCTGCTGCATGTTGCTCGTGCCGAGTCACCTAGTTAAGAATTATGAAAAGATGTATCACATGAAAGAGAAAGGAGAGGGAAATGGAACACACAACTATAATGCCCACATTAGCAAAATATAGATCAGCTCAATAATTGCCCCTTCAATGTCTAGTTTTACAGGAATTGTAATAGATTAAAACTTCAAGGAGTATTTGATGTACTCTGGAGCAGTCCTTTATTTTTATTTTTATTTTTCATTTAGTGGGCAAATATTCTTCAAGTCTAGACAGACACATGACAGGAAATCTGAGAGTAGAATGGGTAAGTGTGAAGGAAAGTAGGTCTATTTTAAGACACACATACCAGATGTTATGAACAAGTTACTCATTTTCAGACAGCAGAGGTTCAGATCCAACTTTAATAAAACTACTCAGGCAGAAAACATGCACACATTTATCTAAACTAAATGTAATAAGTGAGTGGGTCTGAATGCAAGTGGGCAGTTGTCCTGGATGGTTTCCAGGTGGCCAACTGTCAGTGCAGCTCCAGAAGCAGCATTTGCAAACGCTGATACTCATTTGCATCGCATGCCCTCAGAGTGCATCTCTAAATTTGCAAGAATCTGACACAACATAGCTTTTAAATATCTTAAACTGGGGTAAGTGCTGAGGCAGGAGGAAAAGGGGGGAAGAGCATATACAACTAGGAGACTTGCCGACGAGTATTAATACACCTCGGCTTACTGGTTAAATCTGCAAATGACACATTTAATACACTTCTGTCACCACCCTAGTAAACTGTTGTTCTGCAAGTAGGTTACTGTCACACAGTGTCAGTCAGACTAGCTTGGAACATGCCGTGAATTTACTAGCACTAGCACTGCTTTATTAGCATGCACTGGACACGTGCCACAGTTCCTTTCTAAGTTCATCAAGACAGAAACACACTGGCAGCTGTCATTTCCTAACAAGGCACATATTTTTAAAATGTTGTGTTTTATATACTGTGTGTAGCTGATAAAGTGGATGCATTTTTAGAATGTTTTGTGTAAGAAAAATAACTCCAAACACTTTGTTGTATGCAAGAAAATACTGGCAAATTTATACAAACGTGTATTACACATAATACAGTCGGAGTGGGGTTCTATTCCCTTTACTCACAAATTCTTACTAGAAACAAATACAATGTTTTTAAACATGCCAGCTAAAAGCAGGATTCTCTATCTCCTAAGGATACAAAAATCATTTTCCTACTTCAGAATCCCCTAGTAGCTTACTCCATATACTGTGCTGTTGACATCATACACATCCATGTTTGCAAAGCTTATTTTTATATTGGACTCTTGATCAAATCAGCACAGCCCGACAGAACGTCAGCCACAAGCTGTGTTACAACACGGATCTCCCCTGCCCAGAGGTTATGTCCCACTATTCTCTGAAATAAACTCATTCCTTCAGGGTTTCTGTGACTTCACAAGATTTTTTTTTCTACTACTGACAGTGAAAAAGCATTAGAGCAACACCAGGCACCTCTATACAATTACACCTTTGGAACAAGGGGTCAGGGAGGTCTTGCTGAGTGGTATGGACAGCAAAAATGTCTCTCAGCTGACTAACCTCCTGTCTCTGACCCCACTCTTCCCTCTTGCCTTTCCAAGATAGAAAAGTATTTGAAATAGAAGCCCTGAGAAGTGTTTCTGAAAGGTACCCCAGCTGTGGACTCCCAGAGATAACAAATCAGCACTGTAACAGGAAACAACTGAGGGAGGCGGAGTGGTTTCTGAAAGTTCTGATGTTACAGCTCAGTTCATAAGAGCAAATTAGTGCTGGGCCCTACATAAAGTAAGCTCTATTGAAATCTACCTCAACTGAGATACAAGCACTGTTACACTTTTAGTAGAAATAGGGGACACGGCACATGCTGTGTTTCAGCTCAACATTCACACATCTGTACTTAACTCTGAGCCAGCTTCCTTTTCAGGTCACCATTAAACCATTTAATTAGCAAATTAGTTACATGCCACTTACAGAATTCAAAATGTGAACAAGATACAACCAGGCACATTTAGCCACAGGTTTTACACGGAAGAACCAGAACCGTCCTGTAATTTTACACTGGGGACCTTACCGACTACAAAATCCTGAGCTCAGAGAATCACTGCAGTGCCAAACCTGAAGGCGTCCTTGGGCATTGATCTATGGCTTTCACCCAGACCGCAACCTGCTCGTGTGCTTGCTGTGGATACTCACCACGACAGGCCAAGCACAGAGCTGTGCCGGCGCTGATGCCCTTGCTGCTACGTCACACCAAAGGCTCAGAGGACTGGCGGTCCCCGTCCCACTCCAGCCCTCAGCTTCCTCTGACTGAGGGCAGCCACACAGCTGCCAGGTACTCCCCAGCCTCTGTTCATCATGGCAATGACACCCCCAGAAAGAGGAAGTGAAATTGTATAACCAGAGTAACTTTCACATTAACGTCCATCACTCCAGCGAAGGTGCAAACGGCCAAACTCATGGTGCTGACAGTGAACCCCGCCACACAGCTCTAAGTTGGTCAGCCCCTCTGCCTGCAGCTGCTCCTTCGTGCTCTTCCTCATGAAACAAGCACAAGAACAGCAAGGAAGGGGTACTTCTACCTCCTGTTTGCATGGCTCCTCCTATCCAAAGACCTTATTTCACTAAACAGCAGGCCCCCACCAAAGAAAGTGTTCCTGACCACAGCACTGACAGAACCAAACAAGCCATGGCTGTAACTGTGCAGTGCCTTTAAAATCACAGAACACACAGGGGTATATGTGAAACACAAAAAACCTTGTGGGCAAGACAGAAACTAGACAAAATCTGTGGAGCCCTTAGCCAAACCCCATCGCTCCCTGTCAGTAAAGAAGCCTCCACTTCCAGAACAAGCTGTGTCTGTCTCTCCCAGCCCCAGCTGATGGCCCAGCTCCTTGTGAAAGGCCTTCTGCAGAACAACACAGCTCTACAAACGGCGGCAGAGCCTTTGGTACACGTGTGGAACTGCACTCATGCAGCCAAGCACATGTACTTTCTGTGCTCTGCTCCTCCTGCAGAGGCACCGATGGAGGAAAGGAAGCAGGAAATTCGTCAAAAGGCCTTTCAAATAGAGCTTTAATGAGCTCCAAGATGCTTGCAGAGCAGCCTTGTTTCCTAACTTTAGGGCCCAGAGCCCGTAGGCCCAGAAGACCCCTGAGGCAAGCTGCTCTTCAGTGCCACACGTAGCAGGACGCACATGGCACAAGAGCAAGAGCCTGTAGGGATCAGGGCAGCCCACACGAGGTGGCCAAACTGCTCCGTGAATCATACCCTTCTTCACCCTGAGGAGCCTTTCTTACTCGCTCCTGTTAAAATACAGCTCTTACTCTGCATCACTTTTACTGATGACTTTGATCTAGGCACGAATAACAGCTGCAGAACATCCATATTCACTACGCTACTGCGAGAGCCTGTGTCCAAAACCAGCTAATGATTTACCTGGAAATTGCACCTACCAGAGGGAGACCGTATGGCCAATGCAATAGAACAATATTGACACAGGCAAGAGAAGTTAATTAAACATTTTAGATGAGAGTTACACAGTTCAGACAAGATACAACACATTTAGTTCCACAGGCGTATGATTTTACAAAATTCAGAGGTACAGATAGTACAATTGCAGGAGCTTTTACGATATGCCCTTCCAAGCTGAGCTGTTGAAATGCGTCAACCATATGTAACATGTATGAGAAGAATAAAGGACAAAGACAAAAGATCAAAATGCTTCCTAGATTTAATGTGAGGGCTCTGAAGTATGGTATTGCATCACAAAGGAGAAAAAACAATATGGAATCCTTTCCACCAGAGCAAAAACAATCAAATTTCAACATGATGACAAGGATTAAAGCAGCTACGACTGTCAGTGGCCGAGAGAAGAGCAGCAAACAACAGCTGAACCCCACTGGACCTGTGGAAGATTGCATTAACTGCCCATTTTCTTCTTTCTCCCATTCTTCTCTTGTCATTCAGGATTTACAAGTTAATGTAAAACTGTATAGAAGATCATACAGGGAGGGACCATTCACTCCATCTTTTACCGACGGAACAGATTGAGCACACAACACGCAGACTGTTCAAGACCAGCAGGGCAAATTTTTAGTTCTTATTCAAGTGGAGCTAAGTTTGAGTAACACCATTACTCCGAAAATACAAGATGTGCTTGATTTTCATCAATCTCTGAAATCAGTTGTCAGTACCTTCACTGACACCAACAGAAAAGCATTATCAAAACTAAAACCGCACACACAAGCAGTTAAAGGATTGGAAGAAAAACTGAATAGCATTGCATTTACCATTTCTGTAAGTTGGGCAATGCTTCACAAAACTAAGTTCATTTTTTAGCGAGACTTCAGAGATGTTCCTAATTAAGAAAAGTCTGTCAACATCCTAAACTTGGTCTTTTTCTGAATACAAATTTTGATTAAAAAAGATCCAAGTCAGGTGGACTCTGAACATGCAACCCCCTGAGCAGGAAGTGGTTCCACCGTTCACTACACTCTTTAATCAAGACCAGGGCCATTTATACTTTTAAATTAATTGCAAACAAATATTCTATTCCATGAGTGCAAAAGAAAGCTATTTATACATATATATATTTCTTCTTTTTTTTTTTTTTTTTTTTTAAATACATGTTCAAACCATGTTCAGTTTTCTTTAAGAAGCGAAAACAAACTGCCCTCAAAAGCGGGGTTTTCTTTGATCTTTTTCTCTTCCTTCCTCCCACCTACTATCACAGAACACCACATGCTCACATATACCTTACTTGTACACTTTAGCCAATTGGTTTTGATGTGACTGTTCAAGTAAAACTACTCACATTCCTAAGTATTTGAAGATTATATTTTAAAATCGTTGCTCTAAACTCTGTTCATTGCGTTTGCTTAGACTATGAGTAACATTTTTGAACGTTTAACGTTAAGACTTTCTGTCTTTCCCTATCAAAAGATAAAAAACCAGCAAACCACCACACGCAGCCCTAGGAAAAAAAAAAAAAAAACAACAAAAAAAAAACAATGAAAACCAGATTCAGGTGAACGCACAGCTCTTTCACAGAAAGAGCGTGCAATAATAGCGTTTGCTCAGCACATATCTGACGAAGCTGCTACAGCTCTTCAACCTTCTAGCTTAACAATTTCCGGAAAAGAGCTCAAGGTTCAGCTGAGATATCACACAGCACGACGTGTGTAGTTGCCAACAGGATCGGGTAACACCTCTGTGGTGGACTCATTAAGGATTTAACGGGAGAGGTCACGTGCACATTGAAAAATGGCTGCAAACGGCCATGCTTAATGCACTTCCCAGAAAACTTTGAAAGAAGAAAGCAAAATGGATTTACCTTTAGACGAGGAGGACGGCACTTTCACCAACATTTCTTTGGCAGATGATTCAGGTAAGAAACTCTGGTTTCCTACTGATACAATACAAATTCCATGGTCCAAATAACAATACTGTGTGAGCACATGAACCTGTAGATCCCAGTCACAAGGTACAGTGTATCTTTGGAAAATACCCTCATGTAAACTTTCCTAATTCTGCAGTTGAATAAGCCTTGAGATTAATTAAGACTTGAGACTTCGGGGGAGGTGGGGCCTACCAGAGTTTTGCTATAACCTATGGTAATAACATTCACCATCTGACACTATATAGTCTTTCATGGTTTATAAAGAAAGTTGCAGAAATGTTAACTCGGTAGTTACCTCTTTCAAAGAAAATACAGATAGTGCTGGCCCTGCCGGCTGAACATGGAGTGATGATCTGTGACATACTCTAGCGAGAGTTCACAAGAAGCGATGCAAATTAAGTGGTAACTGAAATGATAAATCCCAACTATTAAGTTTTAAAAGAAACTACAAAAAGCAAAGATTGCCTCCCCTTGTCCTTCCAGTTTATGGAACAGAAATGATTAGGAATGGGAAGTATGGTAGTTCTGCATACTGGAAAAATTGAGTTAATTGACAATAATTTACTTAGAAAGTTGTGGCCAGAGTATCAACTTGATCATATCAGCTTGGCCGTCATACAGCTGTGCTAATTTACACCAGCTAGAAATTTGGATTGCTGATTAATGAATGCTACAAGTCCTTTATTTTATTTATTTTTTTTAACCAGAAGACTGTTTTGCTTTGTGTTGTTGTTTTATCTTGAAGAATTCAGTGTACTTGCTGCCTTTATCACATATTTTAAAAATCCTCGGAGCTGATCTTTAAAATGCAGTAAGCTTATGCAGTGCATAGCCACGTGCTGGTGTCATGAGGCTAGCCATTCACAGCCAGACAAGTCTGCAGACACAGGCACAGGCTGTGCTGTCGGGAGAACCCTCTGTAACTGCAGGTCTGACTCTCTCTCTGAGAAGGAGCGGAACAATAAGGAAAAGGTGTCCTACGACATGGCTTCGTGACTTGCTGCACAGCCAGTAACGTGGCAGGAAGAGATGAGAGGCAGCACACAAGCTTGTCTAGTCTTTGCGGGGCAGCCACAATACTGCATGAGCTCGATTCTGCCTGGTCTCAGCTGGGTCTTTTTGCTGTGTTGCTTGCTTGGTCTCTCGCCTGAGCCTCCTCTTTCCCTAACCTCAGCGCCCTCACAGGTTGGAAAATGTTAACACGCATGAGAAAACACAGGCTGAAAGTTAAAACCTCTCTCGTTAGGGCACAAACAAAGCTTCTTTATGCAAGATCTGATACCAATACCAGAGCTTCCACCACCCCCAAGAGTAAAGAGGTGGGGTGAGTCACTCACAAGTACAGAAAGAAATTCAGGGTAACTGAGAATAAGTGGCATTTTCAGGCAAGCTGTTAATGTGAAGGCATATAGAGAGCATACAGTAAGCTACAGCGTGAATACGATAGCCCTGGTCCATTTTTTCTGCCAGAGGGCAACACCTAGAGGCCAGAAAGACAGGTGTAAGAAAATTTTTAATCTATATCAGGAAGAGACTGTTATATGCTTTGTAGCAAACAGTCTTCCTTTCCTCTCCCAGCTGAAGTTGCAACCAATTACCATGACTTCAGAGCACAGAAGCTAACAAACAGAATGGGTGTCACTGCTGTAACTGCCAGCCTGGAGAAGAACATTGATTCCACAGGAGCTGGGAGGACAAGAAAAAGTTTTACACAGTGAGACAGAAAATGATTTCTTAAGATGGAGAACAGAATCTCAAACAAGGAATAAAGAAACAGGGCTAACAATATGTAGACCTTGAAACAAATCATAAGCAAGTGGACTTTGCCTGAGAATGACCTGACGTTTTAGAAGCAACCATTCCATAATTAAATTTTAGGTAGGATCACAAAGATGCACTGGTTTTAATGAACTTAGTATGGTTTTTAATTACATGAGGCTTTCCCCCATCTCTTAAAGTGTACTGACAAAATACCAAACAAGGACAAGTAGAGCAACACGCTATGTATGTACAGTCCGATGACCTAATTGGAAAAGAGCCTTCGTATCAAGGATTCTTTAGTACACTGAAAAGCTGTTGTGGAAAAGCAACAGGGGTTACTGAGCCTGATTAACTGAGTGCAACCCATGAATGTTTAATAGCTGTTGTTCTTCCAAAACAGCAGTATTTTTCTCAGTTGTTAAGTACACAGGTATTAAAAAAAAAATCATTCTCATGTAAATCAAGATGAACATAAAATGGTAGCAAGACAGAAACTTCTCAACCAATATTTGAATAGCAATATCAAAAGCACTTGAAACAAAGGAGAGCATTCATTAGCAGCATTTGTTAAAAGGTGAAAATATTTTAATCTTTAGTGAAAGCAATACCTTTTCAGTAAGAAACTCAGCACTTGATAAAGTTCCCTCAAAAAAAATGTACAGCAACAGAGGAAATTAAACCAGAAATAAAACAGGGAGATGACACCCAACAGCTGCAAAGATATCTGCATTGCTCTTCTCACCAATGCTCAGTAAGTCAAATTTCTGTTCATTGCAAAGAACCCCAAAACTATCTTACTTTGTTCCCCTCCAAATACAGTTCCCAGAAAGCCAGCATTAATGACTGCATTTCTTACACACAGCCCTCTTCTTAAAAAGCAGAAACAACCCCCTAAATATTTAGGCCTAACTTAAGGAAATGCAAATAGTTTTCCATCTCCAAGTTACCAGTAAAGTTTTCTGGAACCTCCCTAAAAAGTCCTTCTACCAACATCCGTAACAAACCCGCAGCTGGTGATTACAAGGAAGATCAAACAGTTAACAGGCCAACATTATGTCACGCATGTTGGTAGTCACACCCTAACACTGCAAGGAGTTCAGTCCTCCATTCTGTTTAGAAATGCATTTTGGTGGAGTTAGTGTAAAAATGGAAACATCTGCACTCCTGCGCAACCTTGCAGAAGTCAGGATGCAGTTTTATTGGAAGGAGGACCCCTTCAGCATTAAAAAAATAAGGCTTTCTAAGGCTTCCTTTCTGTAGACTTTCTAAAGAAAATGGATTTTTTTTCCCCCAGCTGTATGCACATAGGTTACCTCACCTGGCAAGGATCCATTCTCATACGAGGCCTAAGGAACTCCCCAAACCTGGCCAATAAATAGGGACAGACATGATACTTAGACCAATGTAGGCCAAAATAGCTGTTCTTTTTTTTTTTATAATTTGATTTGGTTGGAAAAAGCACAAACTAAGAACTACTCATATTCTGCATCTGACCGAAGTCTTTCTTCAAGCTGTAAATGTAAATTTGTACAAGGATGTTTTGTACTACAAAAGCCTTTTGAGGGTGCTGGGAAAAAGTAACAATAACTGCACAGAATTCTAGCGTAGAGCAAGACGAAAAAAAAAATCTTCAGAGGCTGTCATTTCTGCAGAGAAACAAAATGAAGATTTGACGCAAAGGGTGCGGCAGGGAAAAAGTATGAAGCCAATTGTCATCCTTTTCATCTTTTTCTTTGTGGAAATATTAAAGGAGAAAAAAGTACAGCTCAAATTGAAAACATCTTAGAAATACGTACAATAACTTCTTCTGTTAATGAAAAGGAGAATACATTTCTATTCTAATGGTGAACAGTGAAGCCTCTGTCATCAGCCAGTTTACGCAGGCGCCTTCGGTGCCTGTAACGGTGCCAAAAAGGAAGTGAAAGGCTTGTTGGTTTGCACTGTGTACCATGGAAAAACAGGACATACACAAGACTTTTAGAAATGAAACATCTGAAAAATGTTTGTCATTAGCAGCAAGGGCTATTAGAATTGGAGTCCAGGGCAATGAGACTGACGGTGTGAATGAAAGCTCCTGTAGTTTTGTAACCGTGCAGACATATGCATTCAGGCTAACAATTAATGATGCCTTATATCCTAGGGAGATTGTTGCTATTTTAAACAAAAAAAAAAGGTCTTGCAGTGAAATTGAGTAAATTAATTCCTTTTGCCAGCAATGTCAACTAGTTTTAGGAAATCTTAATTGGAACTTAGGATACGTGTAAGTACAGATAATTGCATTTGAAAAGTGAGAGGTGCTGTTCTTCTAAATTGAATATAAGTGACAACATCATGAATGCCCCCTGGCTTTGACAAAACGCCTTAGAGGATATGAAATGAATTAGTGAGACAAAAAGGGATTAGCACTGGCTCTTGGTTCAGATTTGACTTCAAGAGCTCTGACACATTGGTTAAAATTACAAGCTTTCTTTGTAACTCTTCAGTCAGCAACCTCTTTACCTGAAGCAAGTGATCTAGTGTGAAAGTGTACTAACAGTTTAATAAACTAAACAGCAGAACATTACCAAAGGCAGTGTTCAGATGTTCCACCAATAAAGAGACTCCTCTTATTTCTTCTTCAGTCCGCACGCTGGATGTTACTGTGGAGTCACGTTGCTCCACAAGAGAAAACAATTAATTTCCAGAATTTGTTAATATTATTTCATTTTCTTTAGACCATATATTTCCTCTGAAGTAGAAAGCAGTAAGTTCATGAACAAAAACAAAGCAGAAGAGCTCTGTGAACACAGGTTATGCCAAATTAGTTTGCCAAGCAAAGTGAACTGATTTGCACAAACCTACACGTAATTAGTATTTACCCCATTACTGCTGCCCTTCCCAGCGAGTGGGGAAACCATATAGAAGCAAACACTGCCGGATCCCTGCCAAGGCAGTTTTTAGAAAAAACAAACCTGATTATTTCTGGAGGCGGTAAATGACTTCCTCTGCATTTGTGAGCTCTGACAGTAATGGCACATTCGAATTGCTGCAACTGCTCAGCTTGACTTACACGCAACACCCAGGAAAACACCATCCTAGCGTTTAAGAGCATGTTTTATGTGAGGGCATAGACAAGAGCCAGGTCAGCACTGCTTTTCTGGTCAAATCAATCAACAGAAGGAGTAAATACAGTTCTCCTGTGAAGTGTATGAAGTCCCTAGGCAAGAGTTGCCATGCTGATAACTTCAGGAACAAACAAGTTGTTCTTTCTAACGCCGAAGGGTTAACTACTAGAAGCTGATAAAGGCAGCATGGTCATACAGGGGCTTGAACCAGCCTCCTGCTGCTAAGGGGGACACCGAGTACACCCTAACGTGTAAGATACTATCAGGTTACTCCGTGCGCGCTCGGGACTTGGGAGCTGTAGGGATTTAGAGCGTGCCCTGAGCAGCCGCCTCAAAGGGCAGGATGTTCGGTGGCAATACGTTACCGAGCAGCGTGCGAGGCAAGCAGATAAGCCTGGCGGCAGGCTGCTTTGCTTGGCCGCTCATCAAAGCGCCTCTGGCTGCGGGCTTCTCTTCGCTTGGCTTCGCACCTGGCACCTCAAAACGCGGGGTCTTTGTGCTGGGAAACAGAGAGGGGTTGAGGGGGGTAGGAACTTTCCCTGTGAGGGCCGGGATGGGGAGGACTCGGAGGCACCTGCGGCCGGGCCCGGCTCCGCCGTCAGCCCACCCACAGCCCGCCCCCGGCCCCGCTGAGGCGGCTCTCCCCGCCCCGCCGGGCCGTGCGCAGGCGCGTTGCGGAGCTCGGCGCAGGGCTGCGGCCGGGCCGGGCCGGGGGCTGTGGGCGCGGGGCGGCCCGCGGGGAATTGGCGGCGGCCTGAGGTGGGGCGCGGCTGTTGGGCGGCGGGGGGAGGCTGCGGGGCCCCGGGGGGCTGCGGCCGCTGAGCCCGGAGGCGGGGGGGAAGGTGTCAAAGCGGGCCCGGGGGGCCGTGATTAAAAGGGGGGCCCCCAGTGCCCGCAGGAGGCGCTTCCAGAAGGATCCGCGCGGAGCCCGCAGCCGGAGCGAGGCCTCGCTGCGCGGGCTCAATCCGGAGCGGGTCCCCAAACCCTCCTCGGGGAGCCGCGTTTGCAACACGGAGCGGCGTGGGGCCTAAGGCAGAACAGCGTTTGTCGAGTGCTTTTTAACGCCAATTAGCGAAACGCACCTGTAGGGCAGGTGCTGTGATGGTGTGATGCTTACCCCAGCTGTCTGTTTCTCCTTTACGCAGACCGTCTCTCAGGACTACGCCGTTCTAAAGCGGGAAGAGCCCATTCTCCAATGATGAATGCTGACATGGATGGTATAAGTTCTCTATGTTCTTGTTCTTCGTTGTTGCTTTTTCTGCTTAGTGTAATTTCCAGCTGTTTCAGAGGTTGCATTAAAGCTCGTATGATTTGTTGCAGCTGTTGAGGCTGAGAATCAGGTGGAATTAGAAGAGAAAACACGGCTTATTAATCAAGTTTTGGAACTGCAGCATACACTTGAAGGTTAGCAGTTTGGCACCTCAGATTTTTCATAAACCCAGTATTAAGCAAAAGAGGAGAACCTTACAGTTCTGACCTGTCTTAAGCTGAAAGTGCTGCTGTCTGGATATATGTCATTTATGTATTTGAAGGTACATAAACAAGGTCTCAGAAATCTTAGTGATGCCAGCCACTTCTCCCCCCCCCCCCCCTTTCTGCAATGTATTATTTGCTTGATTCTCATAATATGCACTGTCTTTGAGTCTGCTCGTCACCGGACTTAGTTTCCAAATAGTTTAGTTTGCAATAACTTAATTCAAAAAGTCAAGAAAGGAACACAGATTAACAATTAGTTTGTGTGACACACTTGTCATAACATACTATATACTACAACATAATTTAGGGAAAATGGGTTTTAGATAAAACCTGGGAGTAACACAGAATACCTTAAGGTTTTCAAGGTAACACCTTAAAGCAGTGTTTCACATATTAAGAGATGTGAATGGTTTGATATAGGGACGTAAAATATATTTGTTATTATATGCAATAGTGTCTAATATTTTTCTTATAATATCACCTTTGCAGATCTCTCAGCACGAGTAGATGCTGTTAAGGAAGAAAACTTGAAACTGAAATCAGAAAACCAAGTTCTTGGACAGTATATAGAAAATCTGATGTCAGCATCTAGTGTTTTCCAAACCACTGACACAAAAAGCAAAAGGAAGTAAGGGTTGACTTACAAATGATGTCATTGTAGTGCTGCTGTCTTTTTTTGTTTTAATTGGCATAGGCTTCATGAGCTAAAATACCTTAGTTTGTGGCTTTACTGGATACCTGAAAACTATAAGCTTCAGTGATAAGCAGAATTAAGAACGTTATCATAAACAGGAGACATAAGTTTGTATATTGTTAAGATTAAGCAATGTGCAAATATAGTATAGAGACTTACTAGATTTTCATATTTGTTTTAAATGAGCATATCTTGTTAAAAACTGGATTCAGTTTGTCAGGTTAAACGTGTATGTTGGCTCTCTGAGGTCTTAGGGTAGTGTTCTTGACTAGCAAAATAATAGTTATAAAATGGTGTTGAAAACTTACTTGATAAAACTATTCCAAGTCTAATGACATCACCTTTTTCACCTTTTTGAGTATAGTTAGATTACTGTATAGTACTGTCCATATCTCTGCAAAGCAACTTTAAACAGAAGCCTATAAACGAGTTAGGATTTTTTGTGAAGTAGAAACAATATGACATTATTTGCAGGGTTTGCGTACAGAATTACAAGATTTTTTTTGGAAGGAGGAGGGTAAGGGAAGGGGAACAAGGATAAGCAATGAACATCAGGTAAATACCAAATTGATGCAATATTAATATGTCTCATTTGCAAGATCTACCCTTCAAACCATTTTTACTTCCTTGTTTCATCAAAGAATGATCATCTGCATCATAACGTATGATCTTCCTGAAGTTTTCCAGTTGTGTAGTTAACAGTTACAAAAAAAAAATAGTAATAAGCTTTACAGAAATAGAAAGCCAGCAGTGTTCTTCCCCAGGCTCATTGTGAACAATATGCAGAGAGGTAGTAAGAACAAGTCTTTCCTTGCCACCTTTTTACTTTGTTCCTGTAGTGCCAAACTTGTCCTCGCTTCAGGCCTTAGAGCAGCTGTTTACTTGATGCAGAGCTGGAGCTTGTGAAGCACCTCCTGAGGCACGGCACGAAAACATCCAAGGCAGAAGAGGCAGCAGTGGCTGTTGCCTCTCAAATCTGTGCAACTCTGAGCAATGTCTAGCATCAAGGTATCCTGTTTTTCACTGGCTTGGTTTTGCTAGGTTTTAGAATGGAGCTCAGCCCAGATTCTGGGCACCAGCACTTCCCATAGAGGGAGTACGTCTAGCGTAATCAGTATTAAGGAAGAGCAGAAGTTGGAATACAAACAACCTAAGTTTTAGGTCAGTACTCAGTTGCATGTTTCACCTTGCCATATAGCACCACAGCAGACCTGTTTACGGATGTTACCTAAAACTGAGGTCTGTCTCGTAATGAAGCTGTTTTACTTTACCTTTTAACAAGAGGAAACCATTCAACTTGTGTTGTGATGGATTCTGTAAAAAGAAAGCTGCAGGAAGTGAATCAGTGGACGTCATGGCAGAATAAATCCATCTCAAAACACACTTCTTGGCAGCTAAGTACTGCTATTTCTCAATTGTAAGCTGATAGTGTGAGGTCTCCCCCTCCAAAAGGAGAGTCCTCCCATACAGGTCGGTATAGCACTCACTGGAGTGTCAGCAGAGTCAAATGACTGCGAACAAAGCACTAACAGTTTGTCCCAAAGGCTGCTTACAAGTCTGTGTCAAGAACTCAGATTATGAAAAAAAGTTTTACCTGCCAAGGCACAAGTGGCTGATACTGTTTTTGTCATGGGGTCCTATAACCATCTAACGTTACTTGTAAATGTCTCTGGACTGCTTTGTCACTTTACTGCCTATCTGAAAATCTGATTCCAAGAATTTCTAGCAGGTAGAATAAATTGCATGGCTAGTCCAGGGTTCGAGCATTAAAAAAACAAACACCCAAGCACTTGACTTCTAAAAATCATATTTCATTATAGCCATCCTAGCTTTAAAGCTGTGTCACTTCCATATCTCCATCTGCACTGTAGGAGATACCCACAAACACCAAGTGGCGACAGAGCATGCACTTTGTTAGATTTCAGCAATTCTCCCAAGATCACGTAATCTTAAAATCACAGTTGTGTATCGTAAGATTGGATAGTGATATTTTATCTATCGGTCTGTATATAGTAGTCATTTCATCTATATACCATTTTACATCCCACTGCTGTGGCCTTCATTTAACTTATGAGCATTTTAAAGATGTTGTATTTCTGACTTTACACTAAATAAAAACTTGATTTGTCTCACTTTGGCTTAATATTTATAAATCCTAAAACTTCCTGCAACTATCTGTAGTCAAAAGGTGGAAAAGTAGTAGGTTTGCCGTTATCTTAATTGTTTCTACACGGTTGAAGTGTCTGAAAGACTAGATGTAATTATCAGGAGTTGAGATTAAAACTGGGTTAATTACCGTTTTCAGTAAGCTTCCAGTTCCTGACTCACTTGGTATTTCCACCCATGAATCTCAGTATACTTTG
The DNA here is from genome assembly GCF_011077185.1 of Oxyura jamaicensis. Classification (NCBI taxonomy): domain Eukaryota; kingdom Metazoa; phylum Chordata; class Aves; order Anseriformes; family Anatidae; genus Oxyura; species Oxyura jamaicensis. Next base: position 56,308,062 of record NC_048896.1, on the reverse strand, counting down.
CTGTTCGAGCTAAAAGAAAACAACAACAACAAAAGGCTTGGCAGACAGCATCCAGTGTTCTCAAAGCTAAACTTTGCCCATCTCTATGTGGGTTAACTTAAAGTTGGAAGATTTTACCTTTTCCTGTATAGCTAGGTAGCTCTAACATTAGACGGAAATTGGAATTCTTATTTCACCATACCTTTATGACAGTGGAAGCTAACAGGAGGAAATGAAGTTGGAAGAAACCAACCTCGCACGTTCCCCCATTCCTACATAGCCTCCCCTGAACATAAAAGATTCTCCACCCAGGCCTTGCAGTTGTCACTAAGGCTGCCTAACTCAGCTGCGACATAGCTGCTGGGAATGCAGGCTGTGGAGGTTGGCTACTCATGCAGTTCCAAAGATGACTGACAGCTTTAATAGCAAGGCACCCTGTAAGAGGGTTACCATTAGTTGATTAATTTCAAAGTACTTTCAAGTAACCAGTATCAAGTATTTTTCTTGAAATGTGTTCGGTAACAAATGAACTACACACATGAACTACAGGGTGAAATCTCAGTGTTAAAAGTAACAGAAGGGTTCCCCTTTTGCCTTTTTTTCTCATCTAGAGACTCAAGTCCCCTAAGCTCTGATAGTTCTCCCCTAATTACTAGCATAAGACTAGATCCAAGTAAACTGATGTGCATGAGGATGTCCTTTATCTGCAGGTTCCAGGTAATGGAAGTCAATAAAGCCAGCATTAAAGAGCGAGATAGGCTTACAAAGCCAGTACTATTGCAAACAGCACTCTTGAGTCATGACCTCCTAAAACAATTTTACCTGTAATAAATGAGTCTGTCCTTACTGAAACAAGATACAAAGATGCTGATACAGCATTAATGAAGACAAATCCAAGTTCAAGAACTTAGGGAAGACTAGCATCCGCTATAAGGTGACTGATCCCTGAAGTAACTGTATCATTACCAAGAAATAAATGTGCAGTGATTTAAAAACAAAAACCCAACCAACCCCAAAGCCCAAACCCAAATGCTCTAACAATGCCACAGGACTTGTACCAGGCTCAGACAGAATTCAATCAAATTCAGTGCTGAAATGCTCCCTGACAGGTCACAGTAATCAGCAGTCCATACTCATACTCACTGCTCAGGGTCCTTCTGTTGCCAACAGGACACCTCACTGGTAACAGCTTCTATTTATTACTGAAAAGTCACAGGCAGAAGGGGGAATCTGGAATCATTACGTACCTTTTGCATGTAGACCATAAATGAAGGAGATGAAAGTGTTGCACTTTGCCATGTCCTTTCATGTATTTCTCCACACAAAACAGAATCCAATATTCTTGGCTTTTGAACACGTCAACACAAGTACTTGTGTTGGCTGGCTTCTTCATCCAGGTTAGTTAAAAAGCATTAATTTGTTAAAGATACCTTATAAAGTATTATCAGAGTAAACAAAACTATGAAATTGTCATTGACTTCGTATGCTGAGAAAATACTTCTTTTATAAGTGAACGGACTTCTTGTCAGTCACAAGAAAATTTGTCAGGTTGTATATGAACTAATGTATTTCTGTGGTTTTAGCATATGACTGCTTTTGCTAGCAGTTTACATACCACCAATATAGGCAGCTGCCAAGCAGCAAGAGGATTCCAGTAACGGGTTTTATTGTTTGTTTTAATATACAGTTGAACTATTTCAATATACAGTTGAACATGGTAACAAAACAAAGTTTCTCTTATGATACTCAGTTTATTTAAACTATATTAAGAGAATGCCCAGGTACTCACATCTGTAAAAAAAAGCCTTAATCCATCAAAAATTTATATCTATGTTAATAAATTTCATGTTAAGCAAGAATTATTAAATATTTTCAGGATGTAATGTACACTTAGCAATTATTCCATAAACAAAGCCTATACCGTTCCAGCTTGGAACATGAGAGCTATAAAAGTTTGAAAAAAAATCATTTGTATTTCACTTCTGTAGATTTGATATCTGCATTCAAAAAAGCAAAACAAGTCACATCAATTAACCACTTGTTCTATGAATATTCTATTTTGAAATAGCTCTTAAAATATTGTAACCAATGTCTAAAGTGAACAGATGACTACCTATGTAACAGTATCAACAGAAATAAATAATGTACAATAAAAATTTTTACCAGCACTAAATCATCATACAAAAACAATTATTGCATTTAGCTCTGCACTGGAAAAAAAAACACCTTTTCTCTTAGCAGTGTGAACTGCTGTAGATGCTACATCTATACCACAATCCTCTTCTAGCTGAAATGTGTCAGCAGCTAAAATATGTGCTAGAGCTGCAAAAATATTATAATTTACTCATGTTTTTAAAAATATTTAGAGTAAAAGTTTATCTCCAACTAATACTAATTTCTAAGAATCCTCAAATCTTAAGAATCTTCATTTTTAAATCAGTTAGCCAACTTGCAATTTCACTTTTATTCCAGATTTGAAGCATCAGCTAACTCATCACAGATGGTATTTCTTAAAAAAGGGAATCGATGTTTGGGAAGTTTAAAAGAGGTTAGGGCTTTAAAAGAGGTTAAGTCGCAATGAGTCTCATTTCTCCCTTCAAATCTCAGGAACCCGCATGCTGTCAGGCCCACTGCAGTGACATGCCTGAAGTTACTATTATCTAGACCTAAAAATACTAGCTGGAAATAACTCAGTCCTTTCGTACTCTTCTTTTGCGCACTGATTTCAGTGGACCATCTCCAGAACTTGTGCTTTCATCATCTTCTTTCATCTTAAGAAAAAAAAGAAAGAGAGATCATTTCAGCACTAACATTTTAAAGCCATGTGAATTACTTACTGGAACTGGCATATTACTATATTCCTCCCTCCCCCCCCCAAATCATTGTATCACTTGCTACTACACTTAAATGATGGATTTTTTTTTTCCCACAATATTACTCTAATGATAAATAAAGTGTGTAAAAGGCTTTTCCTTTCTATATTCAGAAGGAAGAGAATAGTGCATCTAAACTGACATCAGAAATTTGGTTTTGTCCATTTACTCAACAGTTTAAATCATGGAGTTTTTAATGACTATAGCAATTTCATTGAAGTGCTAATCTTATGCTAATTTTAATTTCCACTTCTTAAGCAAGAAACATTTAAAACATTCTAACTGCCTGCCTTGGAGAGGTACAAATAGAACAACCTGTTCTTAAATCAGGTGTCTGTTCTTAGGGGTGATTGGCTTACAAAGGTCCACAAAAAGCCCTTCTACAGCAGCTCCATTCAGAGACAATGCATTGCTTCCTCACTTTCCTGCATCTCCTGAGGGCAAGCGCCTCATTCAGAAGGCAGCACTTCCTGAGTGACAACATGGCACACATGACATCTCCAAAGTAGGTCACTAGCTAAGTGATAGAAACTTGTACACCCTGCAAATGCCCAGATAAGAGCAAGCCATAAGCTCACTGTGATTGATACTGTGTAATGGAATATACATGTTCAGATTGTGTTATTACTTTCATAAAGAATCACACGGATCTTAATGGGTTCATCAGACACAGTACTCCTAGGTAACGTACAAGAAAAATGAGCTTCCTATGGGAACAAGAGGAAGTACTGAGTAATGGCTAATTAATGAAGAATTTCAGTGCTGAAGCAATGCAATCTCATACAAGGTACACTCTCAGAGAAGTTTTATATGAAAAGGAGTTAATATTACATTAAGCAACTCCCCTCATCCGGGAAGAGAATCATCTAAGGAGTGAAAAGCACAAGATGACCAACAGAAATACTATGGGTGGATATAAAGTGTTTTAGACATACTATAGTTCTATAGTTTCCAAATGGAAGGACGATGAGTGTCTGATTAGCAAAAAACAAAACAAAACAAAACAAAAAAAACACTCCATTCTATAATTTTATTTTCTGGAAAAAAAATCATAGACTATCTGGTCACTGAATTAACCTGCACAAGAAAAATGAAACTGCAGGTGCTGAATTCAAAACCACTTAGTTTGTTTAGCTTAAAACCCTATTTTGGAATAATAATGATGATTAGAAAAGATAACTGAAGGCTTACGGCTTTTCCAGATCTCACAGAAGGGCTATTCTGTTGGAAGCAAATGTTCAAGCAATTAAGTGGCACGATAAAAAAGACCGGACGCTTACCCTGGCATCTGATTTTTCAAATTTTACAATTCAGTTACTAACCTCTTAAAAACCACAATCCGGTAAAAACTACATGCTTGTAGCAACAGTTCAAGTTTAGAGACCTGCAAGATCACTCCTATACTATACCTGTATTTGAGAATAAATACCACCTGGCCAAAATGACATGGAAACAGACTTACTTCACAAGCCTACACAAACAGAGTACAGGAGGTCTAAAATTCAAGTAAGAACACATTCCCATCACATAGTATCTTATATGGCTCAACAGACAAAAAACTTCTTGTAGGTTAACTGTGCTTTGTTAGAACTGTGATGATGGAAAGACGCAAGAAGAAAATAGGGGAAAAGAACTCACTTCATCTTCTGAACCAGATTTATTTGACTTATCACCTTCTTCTTGACTTCCATCTGCAACTTCAATTTCTTCCTCTTCATCAATATCGTCACCACCTTCACCCTCATCTTCTGCAGGAGAAATTAATTTTACTTTGTAAACAAAACTATATAAAAATGCACTGCAGACACACTAGTAAGAAAAAGAAGACAGTTTCAGTTTTAGAATGAACTGCTTGTTTGCAATAACCCATAAAAACATGAGCGATTGTGGTGGTTTTACCGTGCTAGGCAGCTGAACACCACAACCGCTCTCTCACTCCCCCTCCTCAGATGAGGAGGGGAAGAAGTAAAGGAAAGAACAACTCACGGGTTGAGATAAGGATAATTTAATTAAAGAGAAAAAATATTATTAAGGAAATATTATTATTAATTAAACAATTCAACTAAAGGGAATAAAGGGAAAGGGGAAGAGGGAGGGGGAAAGGGAATAACTAAACAAAACAAGTAAAGGCTATGTGGAAGTGCAGAGGAAAGAAATTACTCTCTACTTCCCACAAATGAGCGATGCTTGACCACGTCCTTGAAGCAGGGCCTCAACGCATGTAGCCAGTGTTCAGGAGGAGGACAGATGTTTTCTCAACGAGAGCCCACCCCTCCCCTCTTCTTCCTTTTTCCACCTTTTATTGCCGAGTGTGACATCACATGGTATGGAATATCCCTTTGGTTGGTTTAGCTCAGCTGCCCTGCTGATGTTTCTTTCTCACTTTTTTGCCCACCCCCTAGGAGGGTTAGAGAGAGTCCTGATGCTGTGCCAGCACTTCTCAGCAGCAGACACAACACCGGTGTGATACCACTGCTGTTCTAGCTACAAGTGCAGAGCACAGCACTGTATGGGCTGCTGCAGGGAAAGGTAACATCCCAGCCAGACCCAGTACAGTGATACAGAGAATAGAATTCCTGTGAATTGGTATAAATCGATCACTGTCAAATTTAATCTCTAAATTTAAAAATTTCAGCCTAGTCTCTTCACAATAGTGTTTCACAAATATACTCTGCTCGTACAGTTGATTTCCTTTAGGGAAGTCCTTCTAAGTGTCACATTAGACAGTTCTAAGAGCATACATAGGACCAGATGAAATAGGACAACATGAATATCCCAAATCTGGCTTAATTCTGACTCAAATAGCCAAGTACATACTACAGTCATCAGTCACCCACCTCAGGGGATACCCACATCCTAAGGGATCTTCCTCATCAGCATGGAGTTCCTTTGGCATACTGTTTTGTACAGCTGTTGAGGGCTAAGCAGCCTAGTGCTTACTCAAAATTTATGCATTATTCCAAAGCAAAAACTAACCAGAAAAGCACCGTACTCCCCCTTAGCTCGAGTATGTCCAGCTTGTACTACTAGGACAAAACCACTGACAAAAAGCTTTCTACGAGACCTGCCGTCAGGTAGATCTATGAATTGAAGAGGACTGGGGCGGGGAGGAGGGGAGTAGCTTCCTCCTCTCCAACAATTCCCTGGATAAACTATAGGCAAAACTGCCTTCTACTTTCTTACTGAACCTGCGTCACAGCACTGAACGAAAGGGAGCAATGAATGCACCACACAGTGCAAATTCTAAGCTGCTCTCTGATCAGCACAGGTTATTCTTCTGGGGTATCTATATTCCATACATTTTGAGATGGCAACCATACACCCAACTGTTCTGATTTCCACTTTGGGCCTCAGTACTTACAAGCTGACACTCCCACGCCTGCATTTTAGCTATCTATGTTTGTCACAAGAACTGGAACTCAGCAACCACAGCACGATTCAAAGAAATGTTACGTGGGTTTGGCATTTCTCTTCTTTTACTTCAAACTGAGAACTCAAAGCGAGAATTTCCAGAAACTGAGACCTGTCTGCAATACATTCTATCAAAGAGTAAACAAGAAATCAAAGCTACACCTGACAACAAGAATATGAGATGGCATATTACAATTAAAAACAGTAATAAAACAGCTGTAAAGGATGACTACCCCAAACATCGCTCACTTCTACCTTTCTCATGTCATGCCCCATCTCATAAACACTACTTCAATGTAAAAAATATATATATGAACTGTTTAGCTCAATAATGACCAAACAAAAGCATACAGATACCAAAAACCTTTGCTCACAGTATAGTAAATTGAGCCAAACAGCTGAGCACATTTAAGTTCTAAAAGTTTTCCCACCTCTAAGGATACTTGATACATATCTACACTAATCTATCTCTACTATTGGCATCAAAAGTAGAAATATGACCCAGAAATGGAGTCCACAGTCTAAGAGAAATGTAGACAGAGATTTTTGTTCTAAAAATTAATTCTTAAGGGAAAAGCATGGCAAAAAAAAAAAAAAATCACAAAAAATCACAAAACCTTTGCTCATATTCTGGTCAAGCAGTTAGAAATTTTAAGTGATACAAATCTAGAACCTGAATGTAAGCATTCATTTCAGTAGAGTGGAAAAAGAAAAAAGGTTCAGACATCAAAAGTACTAAAAGCCCAAATGGGATAACTATAGTATTTACAATTATATATTCTAATTTATCCCAATTTAATCAGTTTTTTATATAAATTCATGTCTGTAACTTAATAAATAACGTTCTGACTATGCCCCTGAAATTCATTTTCCTGGAAAGATTCTTTTACTCCCTGGGATGTTTTTCTAGAGGGTAAGGAATGCCAGGAGAATAATGCGGATGACTGGACAAGTCAAGAGCAGATGATCTTTTAGCTATGCCACAAAAGTTAACATAGAACACAATAAAGAATTCAGTCCCATGGACAGTGCCTTCAAGAAGCACTCTGCCAGCAATTCATTCTCACTGGAGCCAAAGAAATCTACAAGTGTTTCTGAAATCTGCAATTGTGCCATGCTGTTAATGACCCTGTGATAAAATGTGTCTCTCAAATCATCCAGTGTTTCACAGCTCAAAGCCAGTTGGCTTCAACTACAGAAAACAAAGAGGCAGATGACTACAAAGGAATTGCAAAAGTGATTAGTATCCAAACGAAGAAACTAGTACAAAAATATTGATGACTACAGATACCATGTTAAGAGATCTCACAGGAAACTCACATCCGTGTCTGATGAAGGCTGGCATCCACCAGCTTGAAGTTCTACCACCAGCAGTGAAGCAGAGAAAAAAGAGAAAGGACAGACCATTCTCAAGTCCTGGCCCAAACTACTTCCCTTTCCCAGTACCTGAAGGAGAAGCCTCCCTTTCCATCTTCTGTGAATCCTTTACCAACTCTCCTTTTGTCTCCTCTGGTTCTCTTCTCTCTGTAGCAAAAAGAATCATAGGAAGACAGACGACAAATACTCTATGCTTTGAGATACGAGGAGGCAAAAGAGTGATGGAAAGAAAAGAAGGAAGATTTCAACCTGCAAATGTAAAAAGAGGCAGAAAGCTAAGGGAAGCTAAGCAATTCCTTCTGAAGACACAAAAACCCAGAAAGCTACCTGACAGCAAAGTATAACAACACTTTCCTCTTTGAAGCTTGGAATTTATTTGAAAACCTTGGCAGAGTCATACAAAAGCTAGCTATGCTAGTTTTGCTCTGTATTCAGGTTAGTAACCAGAAGTAAAGCTCTAAAATGGAACCTACTTCTGGAATAACATGAACACTGTTCCAGGTGGGATTTTAAAAATGTGGGAGCTGAAGTTTTCCTCTCTGATTGCTTAGACCTTATATCTAAATTTCAAATGTATCCTTTAATACACTACATGACATGCACTGATTTTACTCAAATAGGTATGTGGAGATATAAGAACTAAGTCTCCACTCACCCCCGCCCGACAATTTAAAGTTTCTCTCCTTCTCAATTCAAACTCCCTATTAAAAACAAAGGGAAAAATGATACTCTAGTCATGTCTTCTTGCATAAAGAAATTTTGTCTGTAGCTTAAGGAATGTATGATGCTCTCAGATGACTTGGACTGCTAGATTCTTGAGACCAGTCATTTCTATGGGTTACAACGGAAACCAGCTATTCTAACATGAATGCTACAGCAGGTGACATTTTGAGGGGATAACTGATTTATAAAACTTCCTTCTGCTCTCACTTTACACCAGAACATTGGATAAGAATGAAGACTACAGTGTTAGAGGCCTGTAAATCTGGGGCCGTATTTTGACATAAGAACGATCCTTTCTCCTATCTTTCTATTAATGCAAAAGCAAAAGTTAGCTTCAAGAAAAATCAAGGAAATGAGGAAAAGGTAGGAAATACACAGCACAGAATAAGATGCATATGTACCCACATTAAAAATAATATTATTAATAATAATAACAATAATAATAATAAAAAACACATCTAACTGTACGTTCTTAAAAGCTTAAAAAGGCAGGCAAATACTTAATGCAATAAAAGTGAGTGTCAAATACCCAGCAGAACACAGGATAAAAGATGCAGAAAGGGCTAAGATGGGATGGGAGCCAACAGCATCTTCTGAAGTGGACTGACAGAACAATTTTGGAATACAGCTATCTATGACAGCCTTTATGACAGCAGTACATTAAGCACAAAAAGTACCTATCAAGCCATCAAGACTGGGCAAAAGAAAAGAGATTCTTTAATTCACAGGCAAAGAGCAAGTAAAATAGAACAAGATCAAAAGGAAAATGTAGGAAGATAACAATGCTGGAGTGCTGTATCTGCAATTTATGATTAATGTATAAATAAATTTAGCATAACTATAATAGTTAATGCCGAGGTAAGGGTCTCTAATGGTAAGGCAGATGGGCTAAATTTGGTGTGGTAAAGCATTATGCCAAAGCACTCAATTCCCTAAGAACGGGAACATTTGATGCTAAGTTAAATATTAAGTCATACAGGCAAAAGCCATCAATACTCATGATATACAATGCAGAGATGGACAAAAATTGCCAAGTTCCCATCAGTAATACAAAATTAGGTCTCTACTAACAAAAAAGCATGAATGCCGGCTGGGTTTCTAACTTTTGATGCCAGTCATTTACAACTTTTTTTGTTTTTACCAAAGAGGAGTGAGATAGGAGGCAGAATCTTGCAGAGGTCTGAGGCTAAGGATTTCCTCATAGCAGTCAAAATAATACACTGTAATTTACATGGTTCACTTTCCATTCATTAACTAGAGACTTTGGGAAATGCTAACACAACATCACAGCCATAGCTGAATAGTATCAGTTGTATTTGATACAGTAATGAAAGATGATTTTGTCAATCTTTGAATGCCAAAGTGCATCTTAACCTACTAATCATTCATTTCTCCCTTGGAACAGCAGGACAGGCCTCTGCAGGCCAGCAATGCATTCCTAGATAGCAATACAAAGCAAGCAGCAGACATTAGTATTTCACGTCCACTGTATTTTCAGATTTTAACAAGAGTTACTAAAAAACAGTGGCCAACAAAATAATTCAGGGTACAACACTCCCACAGAGGAATAAGTGAAAAGACTTATGTTAAAACTATTCTAGACACAGTCTAAAAACAATTATTTTAACCACTTCAGGTACAGGTATCTGGACTGCTCAAAAAGTGATCAATGTATGAAATATTTAGAAGGCAGAAATTATGCATCCTTGTTTACAAACAGGAAAAGACTGTCAAAAGCACTGTAATTTCTTGAGAGTGAAGAAATACTGAGGAGAACCTTACTTTCTGCTTGTATTTACCAAAACACTATTACCACGGAATGCCAATTGCTAAAGAGAAGATGACAGATTTTGCATACTCTTAAGATAACTGGTTGCAATTATTGCAATAGAATCCATGACCTACTCCTATTCACATCTTGATATTTATTGGACTGCAAACTGGCTTGCTCATCTTACCATCTTCAACAATATCTTCATTTTCTTTTTCTTCTTCTAAATCTATTTCATCATCTTCTAACTCTTCTCTCTCTGGTTTTATTTCTCCTTTTGTAATTGCCTTAGATATAGCAGTTTTCTTGAACTCAATATCTTCATCTGTTTTCTACAAGAAATTAAAAATCAATTTATACTGAAACTCAGATTAAGAACTAAACACAATAGCCACTGTAAGCTAACTAATATCAATGACACAGTAAAAGAGCATACTGTTGCACAAATATTAGGAGCTTTAAATAAAGTATTAAGAATGAAAATGAATAAAAATGCATTGAGTTTCTCTAACCTTTGCAGGCCAGCAGAACAACACACCTAGACCAATGGGGAGTGCTAAAGTCAGGATGTAAAGAACCCAGAGCCATGGGTGGTCTTCTGCAGCTGTCACCAGTTGACTAAACATTCCAGGCTACATTACAAAAAAAAAACAAAAAAAAATATAAAGCATTTACATCCCTCTGAACACCTTAGTAAGCTTATAAAGTATATATTTGAAATTTTACATTGTCTAAAGAAAAACATTTTTTCCTTTTGTTTTTTAATTACTAAATATTGGATTCCAATATAAGAAAGCAACCACTCGTCAGATTGCCCATATGCACTTAATAGCAAGTGCTAGCAAACAGCATACAGTAAGAAAGAAAGATCAAAGCTGGTACTCCAAAACTACTAGACTGGCCCCTACTCAGTTCTGTGAAGTGACACTTGGAGCATCCACAGCCTCATACTTTTCCACCCTCCCCAGCTATTCTGCTCTTTCCCCATGCTGTGCTAACTCAGCTGAAATCTCCCAAAGCATCAAGAACCGCAAGAGCAGCTGCAAGCGACCTGAAGAGCAATGCCTTGCTCCATGTGTACAACCACATTGTCTCCTCCAACAGCCAATTATTCAGGGAGTAAAGGGTATTCCCAGCCAAGTTCTGATTTATATAATAGACGTAGGGAGGTAGAGTGCCTAGTCCAGTTAGCCTCTGAAAAGGGTACATCTATCTACATATTAGTATAGTTTTATATATATAAGGCTATGGAGGCACAGTTGAGCGAGGGGTCTCAAGGATTATCTTTTCTATTGTGAATACATGTATAGGTGCAACTCCAGACCTAAAAATAAGGATTTCAAAAGGGCAAGGCTAGGGGATATGGTGGTTTTTCTAAATCACATTGGCAAATAGGCTACTGCCATTTTTCTCATCCTTTCCATCAGGAACAGCTGCTGCCAGGGACTGGCCATATTTGCAACCAGCCCATCATTTCTTACCCACACACAGATGCCTGCTCTTTCCCCTCAGTCAAAGTACATATAGGACTGAGGGAAGAAACTACCTGTGAGGGTGGTCAAACACTGGAACAGGCTTCCTAGAGAGGTGGTTCATGCCCCTTGACTGTCTGAGTACAAGAGATATTTGGACTATGCCCTCATTGATAGGCTTTAACTTTTAATCTGAGCTGTGGTCAGATAGTTGCTAGATGATCTTTCTAGGTCCCTTTCAACGGAACTACTCTCTCTAAACTGCAGTCACTGAAGACAGCCACTAGAGGGGCTCATGATCCCATATGTTAGGACAAATTAATCCTATGACACAGGGAAGAGATCTAGAAAAGCTGGTGGCTGGTTAACTGCAGTATACAAAAAAAAGTGGATACACACATAGAAACGGAAGAACACATGCAGCTCCATAAAGATATGCACATTACAGTCATAGCTGCATAATATACATCTGAGCAGCCAAAGTCCTAAGAGTATTAAACACAAAAAACATGACTATCATCCATTCCTGATAATAGGGAAACATGTCTAAAGAACATATATAAAGGAGTTGTCCGAAAGTGAATAGTTAAAAAATAAAAATAAAAGGTCTTTTAGTGCAAATAATTCAGCTTTCATTTGCTGACATACTGAATTCCAGCACCATCATTAACAGTGGAAAACTCATTAAGATCAAGTTATAGACAATTGCTAGATGCTTGTAAATATTGTACCCTTTTAACTTCAGGAGAATATAGATCTGTGAAAGCTAAACTAGCCAAACTAGAAAAAAACATTATTGGCAATTAGTAATCTTACTGAATAGCCATGAAGTCTATTATGTCAGCATTAACTGACAGAAAATTCTTCCAACAGCACTCCTTCTTGGTAGGCAAAAGTAGTGACTAACATAATGAAGTTTATACCTCATTAGCACTTGCTACTAATTTCTTCAAGCCCCAGCCATCTGCTGCCCAACGATCAGCTACTTCTTTTTCTGAACATATAATGAAGTTATCGAAGTAGATATCAGATGTCATAGACCAGAGTTCTAAACCAATCGCACTGACAGCTGTCATCTCAAATGGATGAGGATCTTCAAAATAGTCTGGGTTAGGTATTTTCTGAGGACTCCAGATTCCCTTTTAAGAAAAAAAAGTACAATCATATTATCTATACCCCAAAAACATTAAAAAAACAACAAACAAACACCACCAACACCATGAAATACATTTTAAAGTAATTAAGACTTTCTGGTTCTTTTAAACGCATGGTTTTAAAAAGAGATGGGGTAGTCTCTGACCTTCAGGAAAACTGAACTTAAAACAGCCTATAGGATTTTGGCAGATAGGTCTCTGATTTCTGGCTTAGGGCAGACTGATTAGTTCTTAAATTCAAAACTTTTTGTCTGTATGGAGTTACAGTAGTTAACTGACTGCACAAAGCACCTCTGTTCTACCATGTACTGGAAATGCCAAGCATAGTCTTGGTCAACTTCCAAGAATAAATCTATTAATTTCCTAATACTGCAGGAAATAAGACACTGGTATTACTTCTTCCTCTAGGCATCTCCTCGTGTAATATAGTTTTGGCTTTTGTTCATCAATACAGCATACACGTTTTTCTAAGTGCACTCACTGGTCAACATTCTGTGGCCAGAAATGGGCTCTTCTGAGCTATGTCTCTATTGTCTGGTTACCTAAGATTGTAGAGGAACTACACCCTGTGATCCACACAGTCCCTTCAGGTATGTATAAATAAGTAAGTTCATTACACTAGTATATTCATATAAATTGACAACTATTGTAACCAGAAGCATTAGGGAAAATTTTAGGGAAGAAAAACTCAGCCTTATGATACCTGGGCAAAATTAGTTAAAGCCATATGCTTTTTGGTTTACAAACCTGCTTAAGATCTTAAGCTAAAATAAATCAGATTCAAGTTCTCCCCAACTGTAATTAATACAAAGTAACTCCTTCTAATACCCAGCTTCGTTCCTATATCTGGAGGGGATAATTTAATTATCCAAAACTGATGCTTCCACTAAAATAGAACTAATAAGTTAATCTGCTTACTGCAGGGTTTCATTTTTATTTTATCAAATAAAATGCATTAATTTATAACTTTCACACTTAAAACCCAGTAAAAAATAAACTAGTTCATTACATGACAACCTTATTCTAAATGAAATGCTATAGAGCATACTAAATGCGTGGTACCAACTTTTAAAAGAGATTGTTTTAATACAGGAAGTATTTCTGTCTAACAGTATACCTAAATAAAAAAATATCTATTATAAGTAAATACATAAAAAGGTGAAAATGTTTAGTGAGGGTGTTCACACTGTAAAAAAATATATACTGTATGAAATACCAAATAAATACACTACTTTGATTTGCCTGCTTGGTTGAAGTCTGTACTTCCTTAGCAATAACCTACAATAGTGCTAGTACCTGATAATTAGGATTATCTATCATAGGTGCTTTCCATTTTCCTTTATACTTTGGGTTATTCTTCATGGGACGCACCCAGATTCCGCAACCAGGTGCGGTCTCACACTTTGGATTAGGGATCTGAGGGGCTTCCCACTCCCCATCCATTTCTTCATCCCTACAGAAAGAAAGTTACAAACAACTGATTTCAGACTGATCTGAACACTAACTTCCAGTCTAAAGTTAGGTTCCATACATTTTGCTCTAACAACCTCCGAATTTATTAGATCAGCCCATAGAACTTTACCCAACAGCATAATGCTTCTTTAAAAAAAAAGTGTACTTCCAGAGTACTGAAAATACAACGTGCTAAAGCCACACGTTCATAAATACAGCATGACTGTATTTAATTATACTCCTGCAGGTGCAAACAGCTTACAACACTTCACTACAACATGCTTTCAGACTACAGTACAACTTCATGTATCAACTTATAATGATAAGTCATGAAACAGTTTCAGTCCTTTCATCATGTTCCTTAATATTTCGTTTTTGTTCACAGATCTTCAGAATAGAAGGCAATTATTGACATTTGTGTATTTTTCTATAAGCAGATCCCCAGAACAACAAATATTTGGTCATACCTTGTATGTTCCAACTTACTACATTAAAATACAATGACATTTGAGTTAAGCTCTAATCAACTCATAATTTGCCAAAGAATAGGTGGACTTATCTATAAAATACATTGCACTACTTATTGAATCAAGTTCTTACCAGTCCTTTGGTTTTTTTGCATTAGGGTCTGGAACATACTGTGGTTCATCATCAAGCCATCCCTCAGGCTTAACAGCATCAAGATCTTCTATTTTGGAAGGCTCATCTTCATCCCTTCAATTACAGATTAATGTTAGAAAATACATCAGCTTGACTTTAAAACAGTATTCCATTCAGAGGACTGCAACTGGCATGAAAGGGATGATATTCAATGGCACAACAGAATTAGACACACCTATAATGAGAATTAGGCATCTGATTATTTGTTTATAAATTTTGAAACTATATTTAATTTGTTTCAAGGCGTTAGTCCAGAAATTGCTACCATCAACTAGCAGGTGTCAATCAGGTCTCCCCCTTTAAATTTTTCCCTCCTCTGAGATGCTGTATGAACACTACTTGACACAGGAGGAAGTACGTATATAATAGTGGAAAAACAAAAAAAAAAAACAAACACCCCCCCCCCCAACTTTCTAATCTTTTGAGTATTGTAATCTTTGTTATTAACTACAACAACAGAGGGTACAAATCAGCAAAAAGCATGGTTTTTATTTCTTTCCTTAAAAGATGACCAGAACCTTGTACCCCAATCTCAATTACATTTTTTGAAGTATTAGTACTTTTAGCAGTGAAACATATCCCAACTGCCATTAGCAAAAAAAGCCAGTCAAGTCAAAAGAATAACCTGCTGTACAGATAAAATTTTGTCCCCACCAGTCATCTGGTTTGACAGCGTTGGGATCAGGTATTTTTGGTCTTTCATCCCAATCATCAGGCTTCTTGTCAGCAGGATCCTCTATTTCTCTGGGAGGGTTTACTGGAGGAACCATATCCTCAAGGAGACTTCCTTTACTGACAACTGTTTGGTCGATTAACATTTCAAACGTATCATCTGGTTTTAGCACTAAATTAAAAAAAAAATGTATTTAAGAAATAAGGGAAACATTAATTTTACAAATTCATTTACCTTTAACCAAAACCTATATAATATGCATAGACAAATAAGAGCAGACAGATCCTCACTAGCAGAGCAGGAGACAGACTCCTCACTCCATTCAGGTACTGGATGTGGACACAATAAAGCTCCCACTGTAGCGATGTCATGACCAGCACCAGGACAAGAAAAATGATACCTTCTGCAAATCAATTGTTGAAACACCTCAAAACACACGCTAACAGTTTTTCAAACACCTACCACTTAGTCAAAACTCTGCTTTTTTTTTCTTCCCCCCAAGGACAATAAAAGACAAACCTTCAACCTCAAAAGCATCTCTGCTAACAAATTACAAATCCACACTTGAAAGCGTGAGAACACCAGAACTGTGTAAATATCACAGCTGCAGGATCATGAAAACAGTATTTTCTTTTAGACTCAAATCTCTGATAGCCAGTTCCCTCAATTGCCAGACAGTGAACAGAGAAATTTCTCTTCAATTTTTTTAAAATTTTAACAAGTACCTGATAAATAAGGATCATAGAATTGAGCAGTGTCAGACTCAGTAACAGAAATTGGATCCAGATCCATGTCTAATAACTGGTGAGCACATTATTAGCACTTAACAAGTGTATTTAAATGCCCATTCAACACAAGCAAGATTACTCATTTGAAGTAAATACTATTCCAGTTTTATGAAGATGAGCGATGAAAAGCAGAGTAACAGACCTATAATGACGGTTTGTTAATACCTAATTAAGCTCTTGCAGCTTAAAATTTTTAATTGTATTAAAACATCAACAAATGCAAAAATTAACCCCCATATGATTTTAGATACAATAAAACTAATTGATTTTTCTGCTTATGTTATCAATCACAAATGCATTAGATGGTACAAAGCTGTATGGAGGTCTAGCTGAGCAATTATAATAGAATAAATGCAATTTAAGTATCTTTAATCATCATCTCTAATGAACAGCCCAAATACAGGAACACATTCGTTCCTTTGCTATAAGAACAGGACGGTGGGAAGGATTTTTGTGTTTTCTTTGGTTCTATTGCTTTGTTTCACTTATGATCTAAAAGTGATCGTTTGTTGTAGCACACTGCTGTAAGTTATTTTAAGAACAATACATTTTTCCATGGCACAGCAGTTGAGCATGTCTTCCATTATTATTCAGTGAAAGATCTAAAGTATAGTCAATTTGGCTGGATTTGGAGTATGCCACAGATTAGCCCATTTTCTCTGTCTGCTTGTTCTTTCTCAGAAATTAGAACAAGGGAAAAAAACAAACAACAACAAAAATTAAACTTCCATTGCTGCTATACTGTTCATTAGAACAGAAACAGATGTCACATGGATTGAAACCAGACCAAATTTCATCTTTCCATCTCCAGTGAAAGCAGCAACCTATCTGTTCACACACACCTCTGCTGATGCAGGCATTAGTGGGAACTCAATGCCCAGAGGAGTGGTGTTCAATATTCAGTAGATCTCACTGAACTCCAGTAAACTCTTGATCCCTTCCTAGAATACTGGACTTTTATTTATATATATATAAATATAAATATAAATATACATTTATATATATAAAAAT